>NC_092872.1:553822704-554422704 GCF_028372415.1 Notamacropus eugenii
ATACAGGAAATTCCTAACTTAAAAAATGAATACTTTTCCATGTACAAATCAGTTTTATGGAAGTTGAAAGCAATTTTCTTATAGGTACACTGTTATATGTAGGATCATAAGAATCTGAGCGTCTGTAATCACCTCATTTTATATTTCAGGATGTTGTGGTTTTTATGGGGTCAATTAATAAAAGAAGAATAACAGTAAAATTGACTAATTAATATATTGATCTCCAAATCTATATATTCAATCATAGAACATATTTATGTGTACATGTATAAGAGGATCATGAGATTGTGCACATATACATGTACATATACAGGTATACATATAAATTGCATATGTATGTGTTTAATTATACATATAATCATATAAATTTTATATATATGTTTAATTATACATATGCAATCATATAAATTCTATTTATGATGCATATTATAATTTTATATTCATATATATTTATATCATAAAGATCACAGAGTTCAACCCTTTCTTTTTATGGAGGAGAAAACTGAAGCATACAGATGAGGTAGTTTCCCAAGGTCACAATAGTAAATATCAGAATTGGGATTTAAACCCAAGTATTATGGCTATAAATCTAGTAGTATTTGAGGGTCTGTTTTTTGAAAAGGATAAGGAATCTCAGGAAAAGAAATAGAGTGAAAAAAAAAACTATGGAAGAATCCATAGAAATCATCCTGGGCATGCCTCTTATTTACAGGGAAGGAAACAGATAGTGACAGTGACTAGCTCAAGTTTATACATCTAGGAAATGTCAGAGTTGAAAGTGGAACCACATTCTCATATTCTAGATTCATTGTCATTTTCATGGCACCATGGTGCCTCCCTATATGACTCCAGATCTCTCAGTTGGTTTTGCTTCTATTGATTAATCTTGGGTGGGGCAGATTTTTTTTCCTCAACAAAACATTAATTTATTGATTTTAAAATCACACACACATATACACATATCACCAAGGATATAAAATATTTTTTTTCAGTTTTGGAAGTTTAATTTTCACCAGATTTTTTTTCTTTATTGCTAGAATCCCTTTCCCAGACATCCCCCTTTTATTAGTACATATTCCATAATGAAAAGAAAATGTCATATGCTCATGATAACCGCAGTCTGTCTGCATATTTTATTTTGCCCCCCTGGCCCTTTTGTTTAGATTGAAGGGGTTTCTAATAAGCAGTGTTTGACAGGAATGTTTGGAAGGATAAATCCAGCTTATTGCCTCTATTAAAGTGTTCTTCTTATATGTAAAACAGTTCATGCGCTTTTCTTGAGTAAGATGAAATTTCCAGAGGAAGAATGATGAAGATGTCTTTGTTCAGCTGCCTCTGGCAGATCACAGAATCTCAGACATGAAAAGGGAACTCAGAGACAACTCCAGCCTGTTCTTCCATAGGAATCCTTGCTATGACAACCTGATGAGGGCTTCTCCAGCATCAATTTGAAAAACCGTAATAATGGAGAACCCTCTACTTTCAGAGAGAAGCCCATTCTACCTTTGCAGAGTTCTAATAGGAAGTTTTGCCTTATACAGGGTCCAGATCTGCCTCCCTGTATTCTTTTCCATAGGCTCAGAGTCAATTATTCAGTCAACAAGCACAATAAACCTCTTCACTTATTATTGCTAGGAACTGAGCTAAGAACCTGAGATACAAAGAAAGCCCAAAATAACCCTTACGCTCAAGACATTCTAATAGGGGAGACTATGCAAATAACTGTGTACATAGAATGTATAGAAAAAGGACAGAAGGGAGAGGACAGAGCAACTAAAATCTATCTATCTTATGCTGGCTAGCATGTCCTAAGTCTTTTCCTCCTTTCTTTTCCCAGCTAAACATCGCCAGCCCCATTAATCAATCCTCATTTGGAATGAGCTCTGGTTCTCTCTTCATTCTAGTTACCTTCTAATCCTTTCACCACTCTTCAGTCACTCTCAGGTACTCCCTCCATTCTGATCACCTACCTTTGGGTCCTCTCTCCCTCCCATCCCCCCGATGGTTGATATTCTTTAAAAAAAATGGCCCCTGTCACTTAAGCCATCAACAAGCATTTATAAAGTTGCTCTTATATGCCCGGCACTGTGCTAGAAGCCTTGAATTGAATAGAATACTCTGGTCTCCCTGTGGAAAGGATTGCAAGAATAACACCTTCCTTGTTCTGGTCTCTAAGTTTGTTTTCAAGATATCTATTGTTATGTAAAAAATAGTTTACAGTGAAAGGCAAGACAAACTAATGAGAGCCTTTTCTCTATAAGCATGCACAGTGTGCTTCACCTGATGCATCCCAATGCATGGTCTGCTGAATATGTGCAGGGAAGCTAGTACCACAGTGGATAGAGTTCTGGTCCTGGAGTCAGGAAGACTCGAGTTCAAATACAGCCTCAGATATTTGCTAAGTGTATAACCCTGGGCAAGTCACTTAACTCTGTTTGCCTCAGTTTCCTAATCTGCAAAATAAGCTGAAGAAGGAAATGGCAGACCATTCCAGTATCTGCCAGGAAAACCCCAAGTGGGGTGACAAAGAATCAGACATGACTAAAACATCTGAATAACAACAACAATAAATGTATTTGTTTGCTTATTATATGTCAGAGAGGACTGACTGGGGATCTGGAACTGGTTGTACATGCAAAAGCTTGCAGTGACTTGCAGTGCAAGTTACTTCTTGTTTCCTCCTTCACTGAGAGAAAGATGAGCTTATTCTGGGACTCAGACTTTACAGTATGAGTTGGAATAAGGATACTCAGAAGAAAAGGGCTTCATTAATGTTGAACGGCACATCTCTGTCTTGCTTAAAAGGAAAAAGGAAGGAAAACACCTAAGCAACAACACCTGGGTGCCAGGTCATTTTATGATCTCCAAAACAGGTTTACAAGTCAGGATCTACAAAGAGAATGCCGTGGGTTGATGGGGTGATGTTCCTGAAGTTCTAAATGTGATATTACTCTTGCATCTGTGCGGTTGCCAGAGATGATCCCATGCATGACACCTATTTCCTTTTTGAAAAAGAATTCAATATGTATCTCAAGCTTTCAAGTGAAGAATGCAAAAATGGGCCATATATCAAGGTGAAAGGTTTCTGTCGACTAAAGACACTTCCATTTTTATCGCAATCCTGGGTCTTTCTTTTTCCCAGCAAACTTTTTTTTTTTCTGTCACAAGCTGCTGCATGAATATATTTATAGTTCAGTTGCATTTAACTATGTTAATTTGTACTGATATGTGACAGATTTATGTGATCATAGATTCCTCATGTCACTGCTGTATTATTTATATTTCTATAAATTAAGGCCGTTATTATCAAAGATGGCTCCTGACAATAGAATACTGTAGTTGGAAATAGCATTTAATATTTCCCAGGATCTGATGGATACTCTGAAGATCACATCACGATGCAAAGGAAGGAAGGATGTCTTTGTAGGAAAAAATCTGCCTTGAATAATAATAATAATAATAAAAGAATTGCTAATGAAATACTCAAATTCCAGGACTATTTGTAGACCTTGGTTTTTAATCTTCCACAATAATAGCATTGGCAATAAATAGATGAGAGATGTAATACATGACTGATGACATGGACAAACCTGGCTTAGAGCTGTTCCCACTGCATGCAATTAGCCTCTGAAACAGATTCATATCATGCATTTTAAATCTTCCTTTTATCTCTGCAGTGGAGTGCGGATGGCCTCCGACAACTGATTTTCAGCAAGTGTTTTATGATAGATGCAATCCATCAGAAATTTTTTGTCTCCAGAATTAGGAAAGCATTCAGACCTAACAGGTGACTTTATTCATTGAATGAAAGCACTAAGCTTTAAATAAATATCAACTAACTACTATGTGCAGATCCCCATGCTAGCCACTCATGATTCCTTTGCTTCCTATGTCTTCTTGACTACTGTATTCAAATCCCCAAGCTAGAAATTATGATGTCAAATAGTCTATTTTTGGCTCTAATCATTAGAGTTGGGGTTAGGGGAGAGTAAAGTGTGGTATGGTGGAAAGAGTACTGGCTTTAGAAAAGGAACCTAGAAGACCTAGGTTCAGATCTGATCTCAGTCACTGTTTTAGTTTTACTTTTCTCATCTTTAAACTGGGGGCAGGAGTAGGGACTAGATAGCCTCTGAGGTTACTTCTAGCTCCAGATCTATCATTCTGTGAGCTGAGTTCAGTTTTTATTTCATATGTTGTGATTTGATTCTTTCATTTTTGGTGAGGACCAATGATGTCACAGGATGATGTCTTGACTTGTGTGTGAATCAGATTGAAGAGAAGCAGAGATGCACAAAGTTGTCAATTTCACTCTCTGTTCCAGAGTCATCAAAGAACAGTACAAGACAAAAGTCAAGATGACTGACAATGGGCCTGGATGCAGTGGCTGACTTTGGTGCCTGCTTCAGCTGTCTATATGGCTGTTTGAACAAATTGTTCCTCATCTGCCTATTCTTCCAAGGGAAGTTTTCACATGCTTAGGGTAGCTATCCCTCAACTTACCAACTGGTATGATGTATTGCTAATGCAAAGAGAGGCAAAAACATAGCCTCTGTCCTCAAGAAGCTGTAAAGAGACAACATACAAACAACATTATACAAAATATATACAATATGAATTGGAGGTTATCTCAGAAGAAATTCACTAGTAGAAGACAGGGCTGGGCAAGGCATTTTCCAGAAGTTGGGATTTTAGCTGAGTCTTGAAGGAAGCCAAGAGGTAGAAGTGAGGAGACAGACCATTCCAGACGTGGTTGACAGTCAGGGCAAAGGCATGGAATTGGAAATTAGAATATTGTATTGTAGGAACAGAAAGAACAGTTTCACTGGATTGAAGAATATATGGAAAGGGGATGGAAATATATGGAAAGAAGACTGGAAAGATAGCAAGGGGATAGGTGGAGAAGGACTTTAGAAGTCAATCAGAGGATTTTATATTTAATCCTAGAGCTGATAGGAAGTCATTGGAGTTTATTAAGTGGGGGAAGCAATGGCACGGTCAGGCCTGTGCTTTAGAAAGGTCACTTTGGCAACTGAATTTAATTAATTTTTCCTGATCAATTGATATCAAATAATAATCACAGAGGGAAGCACATTAGTCGGGGCTCATGAGCTATAGAAATAGAAACACAATCCTCTGATCCATCAAAGACATACCTAGAACTGTGACAGAAGATGTAGTAGTTGTTCTCTGGGGACTCAACTTACCAGGAGCCATCAGGATTGTAAAAGAAGCTACAGAGCCCATGTTATTGTTACTTTTACCGTTATTTTCTTCTTAAATTTTTGAAATATATTACAAATTTTCAGTTCCAAATTTTCTGCCTTCATAACCTCTCCCTTCCATTGAGAAGACAAGCAATACAATATCAATTATACGTATGAAGTCACACAAAACATTCCCATATTGATAATGTTGCCAAAAAAACCCAATAAAAATCAAGAAACACAAAAGTTCAAAAAAAAAAATGTTTCTAACTACACTCAGAATTCGTCAGTTTTCTCTCCAGTGATGGATTGCATTTTTCATCCTGGATCTTTTGAAATTGCCTTAGATCATTGTTTTGATGAGAGTAGCTAAATCTTTCACAGTTGATTATCCTTACAAAATTGCTATTACTATGTACACTTTCTCCTGGTTCTACCCACTTTAGTATGGATCAACTCGAATAAGTCTTCCCAGGTTTTTGTCACACTTTCTTTTCTGGTGTATGTGTGTGTGTGCGTGCATGTGTATGTGTATGAGGATACTCCCTTTATTGAACAAATGCACATCAGTAACTCATGTGCAACTTTTAAAGAGTCTCCTGTGACTCCAAGAGGTTGAGTGACTTGCCCAGTGTCACACAGAGGGTAGAATTTCAGAAACTCAGAGGTACAAATTAAATTCATAGTCAGGTCTTCCTGACTCTAGGGTAGATAAGTTTTCCAATATGCCATCCCTTTTTGGGAATCCAAATACTATAATAATAATAATAATAGAACAAATACTTTATTTGGGTTGAAGATAATAAAGTTTTCTTATTTATTTCACAAATGAAGATAGTGAAGCTCACTCAGAGGAGAAAGTAGTATGTAGAGGGTCACACAGCTATAGAGATGGGAATTATTGTTATTATCATTATGTCTTGTGGAGCCCCATGTCAAGAATCCTGTAACAGGAGAACAACTTTTATTTCCCCAGAGAATTCAGATGAAGTGAGTACGGTGATGTAAAGGGATAATGTGTGTAATAGGAAAAGCACTGCGTTTAGCATCAGAAGATTTGACCCCACCTCCTGCTTTTGGTTCATACAGTTTGATTATGGCCAAGCCATTGTACCATTTGTGCCTGATGGCTATCTTCTGCAAAATATAGGGGTAGGTCTACATGATTATTAAAGAGTCTTTTGTTGGGGTCCCTTAGACCATTACAGGAACCCCTAACCCAACGCAAGGCTCTTGTCTGGCAAGAGGCCTTGATCTAGTGAGTAATGAGATGAGGCGGGAGACAAAGGTGGTGAAGACTCCAATTTATTCCAGCTAATTCACATGCATATATACTGCTAATTACGTGCACATTCCTAAGCCTATACATTGAACCTATCACCTATCACCTTTCCTTATATGGGTGTCTTCTCCACTGGACATCCGGAGCCGGACAAAGAACTGCCACGTTGCAAACAAAGACGAGACCCTTCCTCCTGAAATCCATCTAGTTCCACCCCTACTGACAAGCCCCTAGGTTATCTAGGCAGGCTCTCAGTGTGGCGTCCTGAAATGGATAGGGGTCGGCTCTAACTCGTCCTGTTACAGTCTTTTAACTGCAAAGCCAATAAGCATTTCTTAAGCATTTACTATATTCCCTGTACTGTGCTAAATGCTGAGAATACAAATACAAGTTAAAAAAAAAGACAGCCCCTGCCCCCATGGAGCTTACAATCGAATAGAGGAAGATGACACACAGAGGGAAGCTAAAAAACCCAGGGAGTGGGAAAGACAGATTGTGGGACAGTAATCAAGCAGAGGGTCAAACTCCCTAAGAACTCATCAATCTTTTCCTTGAACATTTCTCAACATAGAAATTCATTACCTCAGGAATTAGTTTATTCTGTTGTCATATAACACTTATTTCTAGAAAGCACTTCATTATGGATCTGGTAGTTTCTCAGAGTTTCTTCTTGCTTTCTGACCCAGTGAGAGGGTGGAGAATCTAAACCTACATGCATGGCAGGATTGAGAAGTTTCTCTTCCAATGGGAGGAAAATAAACATTCTACTCCCTTGTCCCTACCCTTTCTCCCTCAAGCACTTAAACTGGGAAGAGGGTCTCTGACCCTCCTGCTGGACAAGACAAAGGCACAGAGATGAGAGATAAGATACTGAGTTGGAGAAGTTTTATCCAAGTTTGTTATTTTTCTTTCAGTGAAATGGTTGATTTCCATTAGATACTGGTGGAAGGTAGTCTCACCCTTCCCCTGTCACCCCATTATTTACCTCTATTTCTGTGGCATTTTGGTTCCCTCCAAATTTGGCCATGTCTAAGGTGAAGCCTCTTAAGGATTTTTAAAAAATGTAGTGGGAAAGTACTGGGTTCAAATCCCACCTTTATTACTTAGTAGCCATGTTACCATGGACAGGTCATGTGACCTTCTGAGTCTTAGTTACATCATCTATAAGATGGGGATAAATAATATTTGTCTCATAACATTTTTGAGAGGTTAGATAAAATAAAGTATTTAAAATGCTTTGCAAATGTTAGAGAATTTTTAAGGGGCTATAAAACTGTGTATAGCCTTTGACTCAGCAATACTGCTAGTTATACCACTATTTGTTCTATATACCAAAGAGTTCAAAGGAAAAGGAAAAGGACCATGTGCACAAAATATTTATAGCAAATTTTTTGTGGTGATAAAGAATTGAAATCTGAGGGGATTCCCATCATTTGGGAAATGTCTAAACAAGTTGTGATGGAATGCTATTTTTCTGTGAGAAATGATAGAGGATGGTTTCAGAAAAACCTAGTAAGACATGTGAATTGATGCAAAGTAGAGTGAGCAGAACCATGTAATGGTAATTTAAATAGGAAGATCTTTCCTATTCATTAACAGACTCATGTGACCTGCTTGGGTCACTTGGAAGTCTGCGTCACATGGAGTCTGTGGTGGGAGGAGTTTGCTGAAAGGGTGGAACAGGAAGGGGTGGAGCAGGAAGGATAGAACAGGAAAAGGCAGAGCTGGAGCAGAGCTGGGAGGAAGTTGGTCAGACTAGTCAGAGCTGGACAGAGGAAGCAGGCAGCTGAGGTTGTGAATATTTGTTTGTGGGAAGACCTGATAATGTGTATAGACTTCTTGGTGACTATGATGAATTTCTTGTTGTTATGATGGATTTGGCTTTCTGGTGTTGGGATTCGGCTTTTTGGTGTTTGAATAAATGTTTTGGTTCCATCTTCCATGTGGAGAGTCTGTTATATTTTGCAATTCAGAACTGTGCTGGCATATAGGTAGCCACCGTAGGCACCCTGAATATCACACTGGCACTACAAACCAGGAGAACACTTTATACAGTAACACTATTAGTATAACAATAAGCAATTGTGAAAGACTTAGCAACACTGATCAATACAGTGATACATGGCAATTCCAAAAGACTCATGATGAAAAACGTTATCTACCTCCAAGAGAAAACTGTTGGGCTCTGAATACAGATTGAAGCATATTTTTTTCACTTTACTTTTATTGCTTCTTTTTTCCAATGTGGAAATATTTTGCATGGCTTCCTATATATATATATATATATAGATATATAGATATATAGATATATATAGATATAGATATAGATATATATATATAGATATATATATAGATATATATATATATATATAGATATATACACATACACATACATACATACATATATGTGTACATATGTATGTATGTATCTCTATCTATGTATCCATCCATTCATCCATCTACCTATCTATCTATCTATCCATCTATCCATCTGTATAATGGATATTTCTCCATGAATGAGAAAGGGAGAGAGAAAATTTAGAGCTGAAAATAAAAAAAATTAAAAATAAGAAAAGAAAAAAGAAAACTTTAAATATCTGCACAAATGTCAGTTGAAAGTATTAAATCTGGTAATGGAGAGTTGAAAGAAATTATCATAATCACAGAATATTATTTGAGAGAACTCAAGCTGTTTAGTATACTCCTATTAGAATTTAATTTTTTTTTTAATCTTTAAAGGGAGAGATTGTTTTTTTTCACACATAATAAAATTTCATCCCTTACTGAACACTGGGTCATGGTGTGAGCACTTGGGAGATAAATGAGAGCTTAGGTAATAAAGGTTAGAATGAAATGTATGAAGATATCTTAAGGTTTTCATTTAAGTGTCAAGGATAAGGGGTTTGATGAATCAGAAGCTAAAGGGTCACTCACCATTTTTTAATATGATCCAAAGCCCCTGAAGAAACATCATCATTCTGTGAATGATTCAGCACAAAGATTTACTCTTAAGAGTTCTTGTGGCCTTGGAACTGTAGGAATGCTCATACCTCAGGGATCCTTGTAGGTTAAGTGAAAATACAAGGATGTATCGTTAGTGAAGACAAACTTGAAGGTTTTCACCTTTCTGAGTTAAATAACTATTCTTGCAAAGAAAGGAAGAAAGAAGAAGAAAAGGAAGAAGAAGAAGAAAAGGAAGAAGAAGAAAAGGAAGAAGAAGAAGAAGAAGAAGAAGAAGAAGAAGAAGAAGAAGAAGAAGAAGAAAAGGATGAAAGGAAGGGTCTCATACCCAAATAAGAATTCAGATATTACTTGTTGTTATGGAGCTTAACTGTCTAATAAATCAGTCAAGAAGCATTTATAAATACTTAATACATGTCATGTACTTTGCTAAGCAAAAGAGATAAAAAATAGAGATGCAAAAGAGATACAATAGAGATACAAAAAAAAAAAAAAAAGAATATCACTATCTCTGTGTGTGTCTCTCTATATCCTGGTCCATCTCCAGTCATCCTGATGAATATCTGGTCACTGGATTCTGATGGCTCTAGAGGAGAAGTGAGGCTGATGACCTGCACAACCCTCCCTCACTCAGAACAAAGTCAAGTGCAAGTCATGTCATCATTTCTCTGATGGCATGGTTTTCTTCAGCAATGAAGGATGAACACATACGCACATGTCTCTATCATCTTCCTGCAGTTCTATCTTTCTCTCTATCTCTTTATTTCTCTGTCTATACCTATCTTTAGATATATCTCTCTTTCTATAAAAAGAGAGGGACAGAAGAAGAGACAGAGATGGACCTGGAGGACATGAAGTCAAGAATACTTGAGTTCAAATCCTGCCTTGGACACTACTACTTTGCTTACTAGACAAATAACATGGTCTGCCTTAGTTTTCTCATTTGTAAAAAAAAGAGATAATAATAGAATCTACTGCCCAGGGATGTTGTGAGAATTAAATGACATGACATTTGTAAAGGGTTTTCTAAGTCTTAAATAGCTACATAAATGTTGGCTAGTAATAATGGTAATTGGAGGAGGAGGAAGATGAGGACAGTGACATTTGTGGAGGGGAGTAAGGTTTAAGAATACTTGAAAGGGAGGGAGAGAACAGTTCATGAAGAGTTTTATATGCTAAACAGGGGGTTTTATATTTGATCCTGGTAATAGGTAATAGGGAACCATTGGAGATTACTAAGAAAGAGAGGGAGGTGAGTTGCCAGGAGATGACATAATCACATTCATGCTTTAGGAAATCGGTTTCCCAGATAAGTAGAAGATGGATAAAAGTGGAGAGAGATTTGGATCAGGGAAACCAACCAGAAGGTTATTCCAACAGTTTAGACAAATAGCTGTGTAAATTGTAAAAAAAGAGAGCATAGATGAAGTATGCAGTGAAGGTAGAAATGACCCAACTTGGAAACAGACTGTATATGTGGAGTGAGGTAGAGTTTTTCATTTCTCCACCTTTCTTTGTCACAGGGTCATAAATATGCAAGCTTCTGTTTGAATTGTGAATTCTGCATTAATTTAGGGTTCCACATGCATGTTCATTTCCCTTGTAATAAATCTAGCTGCAATGCAATGTTTCATGAACTTGTGATACTGCTTTTCATTAATGAGTGTGTATAAGAAAAAGAGTTGAAGATGACTCTAAGGTTGAAAGCCTGAGATAAAAGGATAGTAGTGCCCTCAACATTAATAAAGAAGTTTAGAAGAGGAGAAAGTTTTTGAAGATAACAAGATGTTTGTTTGGTTTTGTTTTGTTTTGACATGTTGAATTTGAGATGGCCAAGGAACAAGAAGGTATTAGGAAGAGGAAAGAATTCTTTAACTCTTCACCTCTATCAAATTCTGTGCATTCTCTGTCCTAGACAGGCTCATACTTCCTTTCTCCAGAAAGCCATTTCTCATTCTTGCACCTCATATTGTTCTTAGGCTCACAATCTAGAGCTAGAATGAAACTCAGATGCTGTGGAGTCCAACCCCTCATTTTACTGAGGAGGAACTGAGATCCACAGAGGATAAAGGGCACATAGTAAATAGCACAGCCAGGTCTCTCTCTTTTGTTTAAAGTCCTGGAGTATAAATGAAATGTTCTGTACTAACTCCGCATTCATTATATACAGTCAGATTATTTAATAATTTCATATATTTAATGCTTATCTCTCTAGCTACGTTATAAGCTTATTTTTGTTCTGAATTCTGTAC
The DNA here is from genome assembly GCF_028372415.1 of Notamacropus eugenii. Lineage (NCBI taxonomy): Eukaryota > Metazoa > Chordata > Mammalia > Diprotodontia > Macropodidae > Notamacropus > Notamacropus eugenii. The sequence goes on from NC_092872.1 coordinate 553,834,404, forward strand.
TTACAAGAAGAACAAATAAACAAATGAATAAGCAAGTGAAAGAAAAAATAAATAAATAATAGCAGCTATAATAATATAGGAAATCACAACTTATTTGAATCTTGTAGTACTTGTAAAAGGAGGATAATAATAGCTGCAGAAATGACAGAATGGTATAATGCATACAGGGTCTTCCTTGAAGTTAGGGAAAGCTGACTTCTACTCCTACCTCTGACATATGCCAGTTGTGTGACCATAAACTTGGGGCACTTAATCTCTAAGAAGCTGAAGCAATTCTCTAAGACTATCATAATTGATCAACATCAGTAGAGGGAATTTCTGCATTGGAAATTCCTGGTACAAACGTAATCACAGAGCTGGAAGCTCCCAACCTCCCCTCCAAAAAAACAACCAAAAAACCCCAAAACAACAAAAAATCTTGCACTCGTCTATTCCATAGGATTGCTGTGAGAATCAAATTAGATGATTTTACTAATTGATATTGGCATATCACTTTAAGATTTTCAAAAGACACTACTATTTTGTCTCATTTGCTCCTTCCAACAATGATGATAATAATATAATAACAATAATTATAACTTCCATTTATATAGATAGTACTTTAAGGTGTACTTTGTGTTTATCCTTTGCTGCTGAAGAAGACCATGCCATCAGAAAAATGATGACATGACTTGCACGTGACTTTGTTTTGAGTGAGGGAGGGCTGTGCAGGTCACGAGCCTCACTTCTCCTCCAGAGCCTTAAGCTGTACTAAGCATTTTACAAATATCTCATTTGATTCTCACAATAACTCTGAGAGGTAGATGCTACTATTATCTGCATTTTATAGATGAGAAAACTGAGACAGATAGAGGTTAAGTGACTTGCCCAGTCACACATCTAATAAATGTCTGAAGTTAGATTTGAACTAAGGTCTTCCTGAATCCAAATCTAGTAATCTGTTCATTCCATGGCCTAGCTGCTTAACAAATTAGTTAGGAATCATATAATCCCAATTTTACTGATGAAGACATTTAGATTCAGAGAAATAATGGTTAGTCTCCAACCCCATGGTTAGAGAGTTAATAAGAGTGTTCTAAATAGGATTCAAACCTGGGATTCTTGGCTAGAAATCCACAGTGCTTTCCAATAGTCTATGATGTTTCTGCATTAAAATTGTTCCCTTTCAGACCTACATCTCCATTGTCCTTCTAGACTATTCTGGCTTCATTTGCATTAATTAAAATGATGTATTTATGCTAAGAAGGAGAGAGAACCTCACAGACTTCTGAGTTGAACTCACGCTTGACCAAAGGTTCATTCTTCTTCATCAAAAAGTCTTCATCCAGTTTCTTCTTTAAGTCCTCCAGTGAAGGAGAAACCATTATTTCCTAATTCAGCCTAATTCCACTTTTAAATAACATTAATTTTTAAGTTAGTCTCTCTCTCCCTCATATCAAGCTGAAGTTTGCGCTTCCAACTTCCACCCAACACTTCTGCCCTCTCTGACCAAGCAGATCAATTCTCCATCCTATTCCTTGTGACAGCCCTTTACATCCTAGAACATAGCTATCATGACCCACGCTATCCTCTCTAAAGAGGATAGCTAAAGATCTCAGCTAAAGATTTCTATTCACTTCACTTGTTCTTTATTGCGTAAAGGCCATTGTAAAGCTATTCAACATTTTGGTTACTCTCCTCTGGATAAACCCTAACAATGTCCTTTGAGAAGTATAGTCCCCAGAACTGAACATAGTACTCCAGATGGTGTGTAACCAGAGAAGAGAGTCCTTCTTCCTAAATTAAAGGGAAACTCAGTCCAATAGTAGATAGAGAAGTGGGCCTGTACTTAGTAACTAAAATCTGGCCTCAGATGCTTACTATGTACATGACCCTGGGCAATTCTCCTTCTCCTTCTCCTTCTCCTTCTCCTTCTCCTTCTCCTTCTCCTTCTCCTTCTTCTTCTTCTTCTTCTTCTTCTTCTTCTTCTTCTTCTTCTTCCTCTTCTTCCTCTTGTGAAACAATGCAGCTTGAGAGCACACTCTTTCTTTCCTGGTGAAGGATGGGGCATTGTATTACACTACATATAGGATCTTTAAGATTTTATTAGGGAATGCTCTGGCACTGGCACCATGGTAGTTTAGGTTCAATGTTGGCACTCAAGTCATTGAACCATTAAAAAAAGAGTTTCCTTAACCCTAGGAAATCAAGGATATGCAACCAGGATACAGTAACACAATTTCAACAGACAAGACCCTCCTTTGTCTCCATATGGAAACAGATCTGTTCAGGAGGTCAAAGTTTGGTGACTCAAGTGGTCTTTGAACATCTACCACATGGAAAGGACATTGACTCCACATGGGTGGAGCCATTTATGCCCTGTGGTGATTCAGAAGCCACATCAACCCAGTCAATGTCCATAAGGAAGCTGAACTAAAGGAAACATAGCTTTGCTTCACCTCTGGGCTAATCAAGTTCCAGCTTCTTTACCTTTTTAGGGAAAATATAATCTAATCCAATTAAACAGAAGAGGGGTAGAGGGAACTCTGGTAGATTTTGGTCCTCTCATTGTTCTTTTCCAGCACTAGATCCTAACTTGAATAAACCAATAAAAGTCACTTTGAGAGGACTGAAGAAAGTGAGATTCATCTTCCATCTACGACCTGAGTATCTCCAGGATGGTTAATATTTCAGCTAGTATTCATATCCATGAGTAAATGTCAGTTTTCTCACGTGCTTTTACATATATATGTTTCTGTTTCCCCTTTCCCTTTGATATTCAAATATAATGTTGCTTTCCATTATGAATAGAATATTTTATTCATTTAATTTGCTTTCAGTGTCAAAGAAAACTGGCATTGTTCACTTCATTAAAGAGAGATGAGGAAGAGGTCTGGCCTATAAACACCTTTTAACATGTTTCTTGTCTATTATCTTATTGACTCAACACTCAGATCTCTTTGCCAGAAATGCCCAATTGTCCCTTTGTCTAAGTACCGTTTATATTGATCTTAATCTAATTAGCCCCTTCAAAGGATGGTATGTGTCATAATTCATGTCTTGATCTAATTAGCTGCTGTAGCTCAGACAGCATGGATTTGAAATAATAATTGCTACTACGCAAACTTCTCCTTTTGTGTTTGTGTCAGAAGTTATATGCTAGATACAGGCATTTCCAAATATCTAAGATAGTTGACAATGTCAAAGATTCAGGCTAAAATGGCTCAGTTTGACTGGGAGTGTTGATGAACTGGCTTATCCATGTGACACTTAGCATATGTATCCCCCACTCCCACCCCCCTGAATCTTCTTCTTAACCACCTTGGATAAGAAAATCATTTTCTTTCCCTGGTATTCTGCTTTTGTCAGCAGTGAGTGGCAAACAGAATTCCAGGGACTTTTGTGACAACAGACCAGCCCAGTGACTTAATTTTTTTTTTTTTCTGTTCTCATGGACCTCATCTTCTAAGAGTTAGCAATGGCTACCAGGAAAAGATTTAGGTAGGAAATCAGGACATCCAGATTAGCTTCTCCTTAAGTATTCACTAACTGTAAGACCTTGTATAGTTCATTCCTTTCTTTAAACTTCAGTTTCCTTCTTTGCAAAAATGACAAGGTTTAACTGGATGATCTTTTAGTTCACTACTTTCTAGGGTCATAGTAAAATACCTTATAGGGCTGTTGTGAGTAAAGCACTTCGAAAATACTACAGAACTGAAAGCCGTATAATTTGAAAGCCCTGGAAAAACGAGTCATTTGTAGCAACAATAAGAATAATGCCATTTTGTGAAATAAATTGACTTTATCACACTTTTCTGTTATGTCCCTTGCTAGGGGGCATGGGAGTAAATCATCTCTGAACCTTTGTAACTCTGATTAATCCTTTGAAAGACTGTTGCTATGAGAAATCCTTAGCTCTGATTGTCTTAGTACAGGCTCCAACAGCAGGTCTGCATTTCATTTCATATTTTCACTTTCAAAGTTTCACTTTGAATGAATGATTTTATTTTTCCATGAAATTAAGCCTCTCATCTCCAAGTATACTTGTATGCTTAGAGAAGATTGAGGGCATTCAACATGAACTCTCTTGGCTCCTCTGATCTTTTCCTCAAATTCTAAGAATAATCACCAAATTTCTCTTCTTTCTCTTGTTCTCAGTAAAATAGTTTTACTTATTTTCTGTCCTTAAGATCTGTGAGTTAATCCAATTCTCTTTGCTTCCCCTGGGGCTTTGCTCTAGCAATCATTTCCTCTCTCTTGTGAATGCGCAATCTCTCCTTTTCCATTGCCTTCTCATATAGTTAATCAACAAGCATTTATTCATTGTTTCCCTGGCACATTGTATGTGCCAGGCTCTGTGATAATATTAGGGGATTCATAGAGAAACAAACCTAATCCCTGCCTGAAAGGAGCTTACATTCCCACCAGGGAGATAAGATGCAAATAGTTAAATACAAGATTCCACCTTAGTAGAGGGGGTGAAATTTACCTCTACAAATCTTATCATACTTCTTCCACAATCCTAAAAACAGCTCAATACTACTCTGGCAATAGAAGTGGAAGAGGGCACCTTGCTCATTTAGTGCAACCCTCATAAAACTCAGAACCTTAGAAGCTCACCATGCAAGTAGTAAATGGCAGGGCTAGAGTCCTGTGACTCCAAGTTCAGAACCCCAAGTTTCCATTTTGGGTCTTTCCTTTATCATGAAAGTCACAAAATTATCTACACCCAACATATCCAGTTCCTCATTACAGAATGTAAGCTTCTTGAGAGCAGAATTTGTTTCATTTTTTTAAAATAGTCTTTTTATGGCTACAGCTGTGTTTATTATTGTTTCCCTCCAGATTTGTTTTTTTGACTTTATAGCTTGATCTAATCTCCCATGTTCAAAGTACTAGACATCTTTAACCTCTCCCTCTGGAATATTGACCATATCTAATTAATTCTCAAGTCTTGTCTTTTTGACTTCTTTAATATAACTTAAATTCATTTCCTTCCCTCTTGCTCTTCTGTCACCCTACTAGCAGAAGCCCTTACTGGCCCTCACAGGTACAGCTATTCACTAGGGTTCTCCAGCTCTATTATATAGCATCTCTCCTTTATCCTTTCTGCTGCCACCAGAATAACCATTCTTATTTGTAAGACTTTGCGATTTCTCTGCTCAAAAACCTTCATTTGCAGCTCTTTACTGCACACTCAGTAAAGTTCAAACTCTGTTTTTCTCTGTATCTGTCTCTCTCCATCTTTGTGTCTCTTTCTCTCTGTCTCTGTTTCTGTCTGTATCTGTCTCTGATTGGTGCAAAGACCTTCACAATGTGGAGCAGTCATCTTTCAAGGCTGAAGCTAAACATTAATGCCCTTGTGAAACTTTTCTCTACTCACATCTCTAGACTTTTGTTCACACTGGCCATTGGGCTTGGAATGTCTTTCTGTTCTGTGTTTTCCTCATCTTTTAATGTCCAACCCAAATTGCATTTCTTTCAAGAGATAAAGGCACCTAGGTGGTGCAGCGGAGAGAATACTGGAGCTAGGAAGACCTGAATTCAGATGTGACTCAGACACTTACTAGTTATGTGGCCCTGGTCAAGTTACTTAACCTCTGTCTTCCTCAGTTTCCTAATGTAAAAAATGGGGCTAATAGTAACACTTACTTCTCAAGGTTGTCAAGAGGACCAAATGAGATGATGTTTGTAAAGTACTTTATACACCTTAGAGCAATATATAAATGTTAACTCAAATAAAAGCCTTCTTATTGTTCCATAAAAACCTTTCCCCTTTCACTTCAGACTTGATTCCAACCTTTATTCTGCACCTCTCTTGAACATCATGGAATATTTTGAATTAATATTTTGAATTATAACTCTCTGCATCTTTCTCTTCTCCTCCTGTAGTTGTGAATCTTTCATGAGGGAAAGGTTCATGTTTTATTTAAATTTTGTTTCTCACTTGCTATCTACCCACTAGGCCCAATAAATGTTTGTTGAATGAATAAATAAAAGTTTTAATGACTGGTAGCCAAGGATTTGACATCCATGGAGTATTTACAGTTAATGAATGTACTGAGAAGACTTCAGGCCTAGGCATAATCCTCAGGTATCTATCAACCCGCAGTGATGATGGAGTTAGGTTACAGGAATAGGACAAAACAGTGGTTCTCACTGAGTGGAAATCTAATAGTCAGTTTTTTAAAAACATATTTCATAGCTATTTCTTTCCAACTAGTACAATACTGAGGTACTGATAGAGGTATGTGAAAAAAGAAAAGATAACCAAATGTGTGGTTCAGATCTGATTGAGAGAATATCAATTACTACTGACCTATGTATACCTACTTTCCTAGCTATGCCAGATTTTTTAATAGTGTTTTCCTTAATTATATGTAAAGACAATTTTTAGCATTCATTTATATGAGATTTTGAGTTCCAATATGTCAGATTTTTATAAGAGTCATCCATACAGGAATCAAGGACATTATTGTAGAATAAGTCAGCTTTCACAAATGATATTCAACAATAGACTACATCTATCCCATATCAAAATTAACAGAAACATGGAGAGAATACGATATTCTATTGCAGTTATTGTTTCTTGACTATGGAAGAGTATTTGATTCAGTAGAACTAAGTGCCACTTTGCGATCTCTTTTAAAGCTAGGTGTCTCCCATTTATAAATCAACATCATTCAATATTGCTAGAAGCTACATCAATGAAAACCTGTTCAGTGACCCTCTAGTAATAAATATCAGGTGAGGCATAAGACAGGGAATTGTAACCTTACCAAAGGTATTCACCACTGAGACAGAAGAGAGCTAATGCAGGCAGAGTCGAGGTTGGAGAGGAATTGCCTGTGGATCAAAGGTTCCTCCAGATACTCCTGTTATGGATAACATTGTGTTGATATAATTAAGCTCCAATATGTTGCAGGTTCTCTTGGAAGATGTCTAATCCTTCAAAGGAATTTTATCTTTCTGCCCACACAGGATAAACCAAATAAATAAAAGAATCTCTATTGTCCAGATTTCAACATACATACAACATGGAGACCCTATAGAGCTGTCTAACAGTGTGCCTACATGTATACACATAATAATATGTATTATTTCTATGTGTGCATGTGTATGTGTGTATATATATATACATATATGTTCATAATATAATAATATACAAAATATATATTATATAATAATGATACAATATACATAATATGTATATATACTTTGATGTATGTATGTGTACACACATACCCACATCCACACACCCACACACCCACACACCCACACATCCACACACACCCACACACACACATACACACACACACACACACACACACACACACACCCACACACACACACACAGACCTGGGGTAGACATTGCAGATGGGCAATGATCTGAGCTCAGAGTTTATAGGGAGATGGAGAGTAGGCTGCACTGCTTTCAGGAAAGTGAAAAGCTCTTTTAACTAACCCCATGAAAGCAAAGGTTAACTTTTTCAATACAGCATTTCATTAGTGTTGCTATGTGTCCACAAGATGTGGCATCTGACTGTCTCCAAAGAACTAACGTTAAATAACCCATAGGAAGCAACAGAGAGGCTAATCATGAGCACAAGCAGGCTGTAATGCAAGAACAACACAGAAGACCAAAGAGGAACTGAAATAGAGCATGTTAGCAAGGACTGGTAAGCTAAGAAGAAAAGGGGAACAATATGAAAATAAGAGGTGGATAGCCAGAGTGTCCCAGTGTTATCCTCATGATGTCAGGAGGTAATGGGGAAGGCCCTTAGCCTGTATGCTAGACATGATGACTGTGGGGAGAACATGGACAAGAAAGAGCTGCATAGAATGGGGAGCATGGGTACGTCTCAGTCTGCACCAATGAGCATAATACTGAATGTTATGAGTATGGATGTTGCTTCATAGATTTAGCAATAAAAGTAACTTGAGAGGTCAGAGGGCATTGAGACCAGAGAAGTTACCTACTTAAGGTCACAAAGATAAAACATGGTAAATATGTGATTTGTACATATATCTTCTGATTCCAAATTCTTTTTTTTTTTTTAATTCTATCCCATTTAGGGAATGAGTCACAGGACAGGTCAATTTTAATAGGGAGGAAAAACAAGAAAAGTGCCCAGTATGGGGAGAGATGATGGAAACACATCACATTATTATTTCACTTCAATGTTTAATAAGCACTTTCTATCTATAAGGATCTCATGAAATAGGCAATTAAGATATTAATACAAATAGAGAAACATGGAACTTAAGTAATTTCCCATCAAGCTATTCTTCTCTGGACTCCTCTGGAAGTCATGCCCCTGTTCTGGGTACCTTTTTTCTTTACCCCTTTTCAGCTCCCTTTTATGTGTTATCATCATCATTAGAATGTAAGCTTCTTGAGGTCAGGGATTGTTTTTCTTTTTGTTCACATTTGTATTTCCAGCCTTTAGCACATAGAAATACTTAGCAAATGTTTGTCGCCTGACTGTCAAAAACAAGTATTCTGATTTCAAGACTATTTTTCCCTCTATTAGTTTGTTCTAGATGTTCCAGGGAGTAGTGGGAAGGCAGAAGATGACAAGATTTTAGCCAAACAAAAGGGTATAAACTAGTTCCCCCTCCCCCAAATAATGTGATATTGAAGAAAAACTCTATCTCTTCATAATTTTGTCCAAGTCCGATATTAAAGAACAGTCTCAGTTCAAATACAGCCTCAGACATTGCTATCTGTGTGACCCTGGGCAGGTCACTTAACCTTGTTTGCCTCATTTTCCTCACCTGTAAAATGAGCTGGAGAAGGAAACAACAAACCACTCTAATATCTTTGCCAAGAAAATCTCAAGTGGTGAAATAAAAAAAATAAACCTAGCAAAATTGCAGTATATAAAATAAATATAAATATAAAATAAACTCACATAAAACAATGACCTTTCTATATATTACTAACAAAGTCCAACAGCAAGAGATAGAAAGAAAAATTCCATTTAAAGTTACTGTAGACTCTATAAAATATTTGGGTGTCTACCTGCCACAACAAACCCATGAACTATATGAATACAATTATAAGACACTTTTCACACAAATAAAATCAGACCTAAATAATCGGGAAAATATCAGTTGCTCATGGGTAAAGTGAAGCTAATACAATAAAAATGATAATTCTATCTAAATTAATCTACTTATTCAATGACCCAACAGTATTTTACAGAGCTAGGAAAAACAGTAACAAAATTCACCTGGAAGAACAAATGTCCAGAATGTCAAAGGGATTGATGAAAAGAAATGCAAGGGAAAGTGGCCTTAAACAGATCTTAAATGGTATTATAAAAAAGCAATCGTCAAAACTACTTGGTACTGTCTAAGCAATAGAGTGGTGAATCAGTGGAATAGGTTAGGTAGACAAGACATAATAGTCAATGACTTATAGAAATCTACTATTTGATAAATCCAAAGACTCCAGCTTCTGGGATAATAGCTTGCTATTTAACAAAAACTACTGGGAAAACTAAAAAACAGTATGGCAGAAACTAAGCTATATACCAAGATAAAGTCAAAATGGATACATGATTTAGATATACAGACTAATACTATGGTTGGTTGTAGTCCTTCATTCCTGAGGACGACCAGAAATCACATTATTTTGCTAATCAAGTTTCGGTGTCTCCTACTGTGGCTGACCAGACTAATACAAACTCAGAATGCCCTACCACAGGTCGGGTTCAAATAGTCCATGTGAACATTTGGGGTAGGTTCTCTAAATTTGTGCATCCTGTGTTTCCATTGAGCAATTTCAATTCTGCTTTGCTCAAAGAGCATAGCATCTTCTCTGATGTGGGCACAGCATGCTGAGTGTTCCTGTGCCAGCACCTTCCATGTCACACAATCAATTCCAAAGTTTTTAAGAGAGACCACTTGTGTGATTTCACCATAAAATAGTCTTTTTGGCAAGCATACGTTTTGCATTTGAACAATGTAGCCAGCACATCAGAGTTGTGCTCTCTGATGCAGTTTGAATGTTTCGCAATTTAGTTCGAGAAAGGACTTCAGTGTCTGGTATCTTATTCTGCCAGATGATCTTCAGAATCTTCCTAAGGCAATTCCAATAGAAGAGATTCAGTTTCCTGGTATGGTGCTGGTATATTTTAAGCAAACAAAGAGAGCAAAAAATAGTTTACTTGCCAGAACTGTGGAGAAGTGAAGAATTTATGACCAAACAAGAGATAAAAGATAAAAGTTGTGAAATGCAAAATGGATGATTTTGATTACGTTAAATTGAAAAGTTTTTGCACAAACAAAGCCAATGCAAACAAGATAAGAAGAGAAGCAGAAAGCTGGGAAACCATGTTTACAGCCAGTGTATCCGATAAAGGTCTCATTTCTCAAATATATAGAGAACTGAATTGAATTTATAAGGATATGGGTTATTCCCAAATTGACAAATGGTCAAAAGATATGAATAGACAGTTTTCAGATGAAGAAATTAAAGCTGTCTACAGTCATATGAAAAAATGCTCGATTTCACTATTGATTAGAGAAATAACACTTAAAACATTCTGAGGTACCACCTCACACCTATCAGACTGGCTAACATGATAAACCAGGAAAATGATAAATGTTGGAGATGTGGGAATATTGCTACACTAATGCACTGTTATGCGCTGTTGTGAACTGAAGAGCAAAGGGCTATAAAACTGTGTATACCATTTGATCCAACAATACCACTACTATGTTTGTACCCAAAATGAAATTAAAAAACCACAAACAAAAAGAAAAGGGACTATATGTAGATAAATATTTATAGCAACTCTTTTTGTAGTGGCAAAGAATTGGAAATTGAGGGGATACTAATTGGGGAATGGCTGAACAAGTTGTGGTATATGAATGTAATGTTCTACTATTGTGTTTTAAGAAATGATGAGCAGGGGGACTTCAGAAAAACCTGGAAAGACTCATATGAACTGATGCTTAGTGAAATGAGTAGAATCAAGAGAACGTTGTACACACTTGCGCTCACATTGTGTAATAACTGACTTTGATAAACTTTGCTCTTCTCAGCAATGGAAGGATCTAAGACAATTCCAAAAGACAAATGATGGAAAATGTTACCCACATCCAGAGAAAGAGCTATGGAATCTGAATGCAAATAAAGCATACTATTTGCTCTCCTTTTGTTTTGTTTTATTTCTTGTTTCTCATGGTTCTTCCCATTACATTTTATTTTTCTGTACATCATGACTAATGTGAAAACATGTTTAATATGAATGTATAAGTAGAACCTATATCAGATTGCACACTATATTGGGGAGGGGGAGAGGAGAGGGAAGCGGAGAAAAATTAAAACTCAAAATCTTATGGAAGCGAATGTTGAAAATTAAAAATAAAGAAATTAATTATAAAAAAAGGAAACCTGAAAGTCAGACATGAGTGAAAAAGAACTGATTAAGAAAAATAAAATTACCATGGGATCAAATATAAAGTCCTCTGCATAGTTTTTAAAGCCTTTTACTACCTACACCCTTCCTGGCCTTCTTGTTCTTTACTTTCCTCTACATACTCTGCGAAACAAGGGCCCTGATTTACTTGTTGTTCTTCTCAAAGATCTAGCTATGCTGGATTATTATTCCTGGGACCACATTTTCCTAATCTCTGTCTTTTCAATGGATTTTCTCCCCCTTTGGAATGCTCTCTCTCTCTCTCCTTGCCTGTGCCTTCTGATTTGTCTGGCCTCCTTCTGAGCTCACCTCAAATCTCACCTTCTGAAGGAGGTCTTTTCTGGCACCTCTCACTGCTAGTGCCTTTCCTCTGAGATTCCCGTCCATCTAGTCTGTATATATCTTGTATACACAAAGTTGTTTGCATGTCTTGAGGGCAAGGATGCTGTTTTTATCTTTCTTTGTATCCTATGTCCTTCACATATAAGAAGATTTAATAAATGCTCATTTATTGTCTAATTTAGGGAGTCAAATGAGGCATGTAAGAACTAAGGTCTTTTCTGGTACTTACATCCAATGACTCTACGAAAGGAAGCCCAAATGCCTATTTTGACTAGAAAAGGCTGTCAAAAGACTTTGGGTGATCACCTTCTTCAATCCAACCTAAGCAGTCCCTGCTTCATGAAGTCTGTATTCTCTGTTAGCTCTCCCTTCTTCCTGATTACAATATTTCTTCAGTTTTGGGGCAAGAGCCCTGGCTTACTGGACTATACTTTCCATATTAAGAAATTACTCAGGGGTGGAGCCAACATGGTGGGGTAGAAAGACAGAACTTCTGTAGCTTTCCCTCCATAACCCATAAAATACCTGTTAAAAATGACTCTAAACAAATTTGAGAGCAACAGAAGCCGCAAAACAGAGTAAAAGATATTTCTAACCTAAGACAGCCTGGAAGGCCCAACAGGAAAGGTCTATTACATCAGGCTCAGAACATAGCTCAGTCCAACCTTGGCCACAAAGCATGGAGCAGGAGCAGGTTTCAGGGCTTGGAATCACAGATAGCAGCTGTAGTTCCCAGATTTCCCAACCCACAAATGTCAAGGACAGTTTCAAAGGTCAGTGAGAAAGCTCTTTCACCTAGGGGAGAGGGGAGCATGGTCTGTCCCTAGCCCTGGCCCCATGGCAGTGGCAGCAGTGTCCTTTTTTGGGAGCCCTCTGCCCAAAGATCCTGGGGGAATTGAGAAGCTGATCTGAGTCTCAGTCCTGAGTGGCTGTCCTGGGGTAAGGAGGAATGCTGGTGTGGTGGACCTGGTGGAAGCTCTGGAGAGGGACTCCTACTCACAGATCCTGGGCATCTGTTGCTCCAAGATCACAGTGCAGGCCAGGAGAAGAATATACATTTCTTCCTTGATTGAGCCACCTTGGAGGAACTGATCACTTACAAATCCCTAGAATATACCCTTCACTTGACAAAGAACTCAAAAGTCAAATAACTGGCTGGGAAAATGCCCAAAAATGGAAAAAATAAGACTATAGAAGGTGACTTTCTTGGTGAAAAGTTATTTTCTTCCATCCTTTCAGATGAGGAAGAACAAAGCATACCATCAAAAGAAGACTTAAAAGTCAAGGCTTCTACATTCAAAATCTCCAAAAAAATATGGAAAGTTCTCAGGCCATGGAAGAGCTCAGAAAGGATTTTGAAAATCAAGTAATAGGAGAGGTGGAGGAAAAATTGGGAAGAGGAATGAGAGCTATGCAAGAAAATCATGAAAAGTGAGTCAAAGCTTGCTAAAGGAGACCCAGAAAATACTGAAAGAAAATAACGCCTATAAAAATAGACTAACACAAATGGCAAAAGAAGTCCAAAAAGCCAATGAGGAGATGAATGCTTTAAAAAGCAGGATTAGCCAAATGGAAAAGGAGATTCAAAAGCTCACTAAAGAAAATAGTTCTTTAAAGATTAGAATGTAGCAGATGGAAGCTAATGACTTTATGAGAAACTAAGAAATTATAAAACAAAGCCAAAAGAATGAAAAAATAGAAGACAATGTGAAATATCTCTATGGAAAAACAACTGTTCTAGAAAAAAGATCCAGGAGAGATAATTTAAAAATTATTGTCCTACTTGAAAGCCATGATCAAAAAAAGAGCCTAGACATCATCTTCCAAGAAATTATCAAGGGAAACTGCCCTGATATCCTAGAACCAGAGGGTAAAATAGAAATGGAAAGAATTCACCAACCACCTCCTGAAAGAGACCCCAAAAGGAAAACTCCTAGGAATATTATAGCCATATTCCAGAGCTCCCAGGTCAAGGAGAAAATATTGCAAGCACCCAGAAAGAAACAATTCAAGTACTGTGGAAATACAATCAGGATAATATGGGATTTAGCAACTTCTACACTAAGGGACTGAAGGACTTGCAATATCATATTCCAGAGGTCAAAGGAGATAGGATTAAAACCAAGAATCACCTACCCAGCAAAACTGAATATAAAACTTCAAGGGAAAAATGGAATTTCAATGAAATAGAGGCCTTTTAAGCATTCTTGTTGAAAAGATCAGAGCTGAATAGAAAATCTGACTTTCAAATATAAAAATCATGAGGAACATGAAAAGGTAAGCAGGAAAGAGAATCCTTAAGGAACTCATTAAAGTTGAACTGTTTACATTTCTATATGGAAAGATATTTGTAACTCATGAAACCTTTTTCAGTATTAGGGTAGTTAGAAGGAATATCTCTCTCTCTCTCTCTCTCTCTCTCTATATATATATATATATATATATATGTAGATTTGTATGGGTATGTATGTATGTGTATGTTTTTTGTTGTAAGTATGTATGTGTACATAAGTATGTATGTATGTAAATGTATATGTGCATATATGTGTATATATGTGTGTATGTATATTTATATACACATGGTGAACTGAATATGAAGGGAGAATACCTAAAAAAATAAAATTTACTGTTGAATGGAATGTACTAGAAGTAAGAGAAAGGGAGAGGTAGAATGCAGCAAATCATCTCATATACTAGAGGGGAGAAAGTGCTTCTACAATGGTGGGGAAGAGGGGGGAGATGAAAGGAAATTATTGAGCCTTAATCTCATAGGATTTGAGTTAAGGAGGGAATAAAACAACCAATTGGATATGGAAATCTATTTTATCCTGTAGGAAGACAAGGGGGAAAGGAATAGGAGAGGGAAGATAATAGAAATGTATGACCTATACTGAATTGCTTGTTTTCTGAATGAGAGTGGGTGGGGAGGGAGGGAGAGAATATGGAACTCAAAGTTTTAAGAAGGAATGTTAAAAAATTGTTTTAGTATGCAACTGGAAATTAAGCTATACAGGCAATGGAGTACAGAAATCTATTATGCCCTACAGAAAAATAGAGGGGAAAGGGGATGGAAGAAGGGTGGGTAATAGAAGGGAGAACAGACTGGAGGAACGGGGTGGGTGGGGCTCATGCTGTCCTGGGGTGGGGGGTGGGGAGAGATGGGGAGAAAATTTTGAATTCAAATACTTGTGGAAATGAATGTTAAGAACAGAAAAATAAATAAATAATATATTTAAAAAATAAAAAAAAGATAAATTCTTCATAATGTCACAAAATAGAGGATGAAGCAGGAGAAATATGGCTCTATAAGACAAGGGAGAATATGTTGATCTAATTTGACAGGAGGAGGAAACTTGAGGAAATAATAAAGTCAGTTCAGTGATGTCTGGTCAATTCTTTCTGTATGATTCATTCATCCTGAAAGTTATAAATACTTCTTGGAGCATGCCCACAGACTATTCAAGACGGATAGTCTATTGACAAACCAGATTCTCAGATTTGAAGATGTTAGTGGCAATATTGTCCAATCCACATCTGAAAAAAGACTCCCTAGATGACATATTCACATATCCCCTCTAGTGAAGGGAATTTTCTCCCTCTTAAGGTTACTCATGATGGCTTGATTTTTAAAGAATTTTTTACCTTAAGAATTTATGAACAAACAAGAGTTCGAGAACATTATGAAATACAAAATGGATAATTTTGATTATATTAAATAAAAAAAAGGTTTTGCACAAAGAAAGTCAATGCAACCAAGATTAGAAGAAACAATTTTTACTGCCAGTTTTTTTTCTGATGAAGTCCTCATTTCTCAAATATATAGAGAACTGAGTCAAATTTACAAGAATGTAAGTCATTCCTCCTTGACTATTGATAAAAGTTCAAAGGATATGAACAGTTTTCAAATGAAGAAATTAAACTTATTTATAGTTTTATGAAAAACATACTCTAATTCACTATTAATTAGAGAAATGCCTATTAAAACATCTCTTAGGTACCACCTCACACCTATCAGATTGACTATATGACAAAAGAGGAAAATGGTAAAAATTGGAGAAGATGTGGAAAATTGGAATACTAATGCATTTTTGGCGGAGTTGTGTACTGATCCAACCACTCTGAAGAGCAATTTGGAATTATGCCAAAAGGGCTATAAAACTGTGTCCTTTGATCCAGTAATATCACTACTAGGTCTGTATCCCAAAGAGATCATTAAAAAAAGTGGAAAAGGAAGCACATGTATAAAAATATTTATAGCAGCTTTTTTTGTGGTGACAAAGAATTGGATATTGAGGGTATGTCCATCAATTGGGGGATAGCTGAACAAGTTGTGAGAACCTGAAAAGACTTTAGCCAAAAAGGGCCAGGGTCTCCCATTGCATCCTGGTTCATCTCCAGTCGTCCTGATGAATATGAGACCACTAGACCCGAATGACTCTGGAGGAGAAAGTGAGGCAGGTGACCTCACACCCAACTGTGTATAGACTGAGATGCTTGAATGGGAACCCAGCTAGCTGGGTAACTCAACTCATCCTCTCTCTCAACCTCTCCCTCTCCCCTTCCTTCTCTTCTCCAAAAGAAGGTAAATTTTGATGGCCAGAAGCCTCCCAGTTAACTTGGGGTTTACTTGCTAGATTTCTTTCTTTCTCTCTCTCTCTCTTTTTTTTCCTTCTTCCTTCCTTCCTTCCTTCCTTCCTTCCTTCCTTCCTTCCTTCCTTCCTTCCTTCCTTCCTTCCTTTCTTTCTTTCTTTCTTTCTTTCTTTCTTTCTTTCTTTCTTTCTTTCTTTCTTTCTTTCTTTCTTTCTTTCTTTCTTTCTTTCTTTCTTTCTTTCTTTCTTCCCTTCTTCCTTCACTTCTTCCTTCCCTTCTTCCTTCACTTCTTCCTTCCCTTCTTCCTTCACTTCTTCCTTCCCTTCTTTCTTTCCTTCCTTCCTTCCTTCCTTCCTTCCTTCCTTCCTTCCTTCCTTCCTTCCTTCCTTCCTTCCTTCCTTCCTTCCTTCCTTCTTTCTTTCCTTCTTTCTTTCCTAAAACCTTATACCCAGTACACTCTGAAATCCATAGATTGAAAAACAGTGGCTCCCTGCCCAAGCTCCACTCAAGCTGTTTATGGAGCCCCCTGGCTTACAGTGAATGCTAATTGTAACTGTTTCTCTTTGAAACAATAACCCTAAGGGTCGTGAGGCCCCTTCCAGCTTTATTCATTCATTCATTCATTTATTATTTATGCATTTATTTGTTTATTTACCTATTTATTTGTTTTGATTTTCTAATTAAAGGGACCATCCTCTGACTACTTCTTAAAGAGGCCTATTCACTGAATGGGCATTACCTCACTTTAAGTGAGTACCTGCAAAAGCCTTAGCCTAAAAGACCAAGGTTTCCCATTGCATACTGGGCCATCTCCAGTCATCCTGATGAATATCTGGTCACTGGATCCAGATGGCCAAGGAGGAGAAAGTGAGGCTGGTGACCTGCACAGCCCTCCCTCACTCAAAACAAAGTCAAGTGCAAGTCATGTCATCATTTCCCTGATGTCATGGTTTTCTTCAAAAATGAAGGACAAACATACAACTTATACAATTGATTTCCTGAGCTTGAGCAGCACTTTACATTCATCCCTATTAAATTTCATTTAAAATTATTTTTCTAAGATTTAGCCTGTTATTCTCATCCCTTAAGACTTTTTTATACCCTCCTTCCATTATTTGTTGTGTTAGCTATCCTTCTCAGTATTTTGTTATCTTTGAATTTATTTTCTGTGTCTTTTATTTCTTCATTTCAGCCTCTGACAAGAAATTTTGAATATGATAAGCCCAAGGCTAGGGCTCCCTAGTACTGTATTAGAGTTTCCATTGCACAGACATCTCTATATCCTGATGTGGCTCTGTGAAGGAATAATCCTGCTCCACACTTTTCAGGGATTTCTTATATCTATCATTTCTCATCATGTTCTTGGGTTACTCCATAGACAGATAAAACCAGAGGCAATTCCCCTGAGACCTCCCTCATTCCTGGAATACTTACAGAAAGGATTAAATCCCTTGTCATTTGAATTTCATTGGAAGAACTGACATAAAATTATCCAAACCAACCTGAGAATTAAGACAGACATAGACATGCCATAGCACCATGCATTCAAAAGCCCCTATGAGTTCTTGATGAGGTCAAACTATGTCATATCTGAAATATACTTTACTGATGCTTCTGTTAGGCCCAAATGTCCGAGGTCAATGGTGCAGGTCTAAAAACAGAACTGGTGCCAGAAAATCACTGACGCTGTCTTTTCTACATTACTATCCACCACGATACCAAAGGTACTATTGACCTCAACTGATCCCAGACTGAAGGTAGACCTTTCCCTTGCTTTCTAGGCTATAACAAGTTACCTGTGGATTTGGCAGCTATGTTGAAAAGGATAGTACTCCTTTGGATAAGTAAATTTAGGGGTGTTTGACCCATAATTCTTATTAATTGAGAGTGAGCTTAGTGAAAAAATAACATTTGATTTGGAGTCAGAGAATTTGTGTTCAAATCTCAACTGTGATATTTTCTAGCAGTATGACTTTGGGCAATTCAGTTAATCCCCTCATGTCTCAATTTCCTCAACTGAAAAATGAGAGGCACATATCTATCTATGTATCTAATCTATCTATGTATCTATGCATCTATCTATCTATCACAGCTAGGTGGTGCAGTAGATTCCTGCACCAGTGCAGGAGTCAGGAGGACCTGAGTTCAAATCTTACCTCAGAGACTTGGTACTCACTAGTTATGTGACCTTGGGCCGGTCAATCCCAACTGCCTCATCTTGGATCATCTCCACTCATCTTGATGAATATCTGGTCACTGGATTCAGATGGTTCTGGAGGAGAAGTAAGGCTGATGACCTGCACAGCCATCCCTCACTCAAAACAAAGTCAAGTGCAAGTCATGTCATCAATTCTCCGATGGCATGGTCTTCTTCAGCAATGAAGGATGAACACACACACATCTATCTGTGTGTGTGTGTATATTTATGTGTATGTAGATATATATGTGTGTATGTGTGAGTGTATATATATGTGGCTATATACATACATATACACATACACATACATATGTACATATAAATATACACATAAATATATGTGTATATATATACACACACACATACATACACCTGCATATGTATATATGATATGCATGTGTGTAGTTTAGTTTTAGTCATGACCCTATTGTGATTTTCTAGTCAGAAATGTTGAAATTGCCATTTCTTTCTCTAGTTCATTTTACAGATTTTACTGAGGCAAACAGGGTTAAGTTATTTGCCCAAGGTCACACAGTTAGTAAGTGTCTGAGAGCAGATCTGAACGCTGAAAAATAAGTCCTCCAGGCTCACACTATATCTGTTGCACCACCTGGTTGCCCAGATAGCCCCTGCCTTCTAGGAGCTTACATGCAAAAGGAGAAGACAATATGTAAATGGAAAAGAATAGGCAAGATGCACAGAGACTAGATGCAAGGGATGAAATAGACTCTAGTCCTTTCTAGCTACAGATTCATATTGTGATAGTCCTAACTTTTGGAGCTTCAGTCAAGGGCTGAACTTTGTAAAGTCTCTCTTTCATGCTCTAGATTTTGCCATCATAATAATCACATTTCAACTTTGTATGTGCGCAATGTGAAAAAGTAGGAAAAATGATTTTCTGGAACAGCAAATTTTCACAACAAGAGGAAAATAATGTATATGTAACTTTTCAAAACTGAACTCAACTCTTAGGACTCCAAATCAAACAAACCTCTTTAGTGATGAGAGTTACATGGGACTTTAGAGATCAGAGAATTCAACTCCTTCAATTTTAGGTGAAGAAACTGAGGCACAGAGAGGTTATGTCACTTATCCCAGGTGACTGTGGTAACCTCAACAGGATGAGGACAGGACTGGAAGGGACTTCAGAAATCATCTATTTCAAATTGTGCCTTATGCCTGAATAACAATCTCTTCTATGATTTTCCAGGAAATCCAGTGAAGGGAGACTCACATCCTGAGACTTGAACATCCTGAGTCTTTTGTCTCCGATTTCTTGCTTGTTACATTACACCCTACTGATAAGTCTGTGTTTGTATTTGTGTGTGTGTGTGCGCGCGTGTGAGTTTTAACAAGGACATAATCCAAAGTCAGAAACATAACCATTTCCTAAATGTTTCCATTTTGAATGAATAATTTAGTTTATATGCATAATTTCATCTCAATAGGGCTAAAGGTCAAATTTTATTAGGATTGTTAATATTAATAAAACATTCCTCACAAAGAAACATAATCTCTGATATAGAGACAAGTGGTGCTTGAAAGTAGAAAGATCAAGAAAATGCCAACTCACTAACCAGCCATTATGGCTGTCTTATTCCCAGTTCTTTTGATGAATCACACTGGCTACCACTCTCCAGAACTGAATGCCTATGTTCATACCTGAAATACTAAGCTCCCTAAAAACCAGAATTATGTTCTTTTTTTGTTAAGAAGCAAAACTGCCAAAAAAGGAATATTTAAAATTGTATTAGTAAATAAAAACTATGCTTTTCTCTGATTTTTCACCTATCAATCCTAATGCCCCCATTGTAAACAGTTTAGAATCTTCTGAATGATCTCTGAGCTCTCATGATAAAACAACATGCAGTCTATGAATTTGTACTGACTCACAACTCAAATGGCTTACCATGCATGAGAAGATTACCTAAAATAGTCTTATAATGATAAAAATAATATAATAATAATAAAAACCTAAAAAACCAAGAAATCACAAACTCAGTAATAAAGGGAAGAGGTAGAGTTGACTATCCTAATGAGGCAACCTTGATGTGGGTAACAAAGGTTTCCATTTAGTTCCTTCTAGGCTCCAATAGTGAACATTTACATGTTTGTTTGTCTTTCTATGGTGTAATTGATCATTCTATTTCAAAGGTTAAATGAAAAAACTACCACTGACTAAAGCTTTTCCTTAAAAGAATCCGCAGTGGAGTTGTTCCTTCTATGTATAGTTAAAACTAAACTCAACAATGATCACAGATGGAATTTGATCATGCTAAACTGGGAAGAAAATTCCAGTGTTAAGAAATGAGTATGGAAAATACACTGCCTTCTGAGCTTCAGATCTATGGTCTGTGATCAGGTAGGAGCCCTTGATCTCAATTGCCATGACAACCTCGTTCCTTATGCATTATCTTGAAGCAACCAGGATTCAGACCCTAATAAAACTGATAAGTTGAAACCATCACCTCATATTAACCCAGAAATGAATTGTGAGCTAGTATAGAAAGAGGTTCTTGGTTTAATATTTGAATTCCTGGAGTGTTTTAGGCCTTGCATGGACTGAAAATATTACAGTCTTTGCTCTATGGTAGGTTGTTTTTGAAATATTAGGGTCGGCCAGAAAATAAGACCTCCTACTTTCCATTTTCCTACATTGCTATGAGTAGGGTATAGTGTGTGTATGTGTGTGCATGCACACGTATGTGCAGAAATATGAGATGTTTCAATGTATTTAGAAATGTATACATTTATTTGCAATAAAATTATCATGTTAGAATATTATAGCATCTAAATTAAGAAAGCACATGTTCACCATTGATCTTTTTTCATTGTTCAAAAAAGCATAATACAATCCATCCATATGTTAATTTTCTTTTGGTGAAAGATCAGTCTGGTAATTTAGAATGATTTCTTGACTTTACCTATGTTGATGATCTTTTAGTTAGAGGAAACATGGCATATTAGAAAAAGTAGAGAAATCAGAATTTTATATTGGCTCAGCTATGAGACCCTCGACAATAAAGCCACAACTACTATAGGCAGTTAGGGCTTTGGATTAAGGTGTTGACTTGATGTTGTTGATGAAAACAGAGTAAAGACCCAGAATATGGGAAGACTGCTAGGGAAGAACATTCCACCCTTCCACTAGAATGTTGGGGCAGGAAGAAATCGTGCTACAAGAGCGTGACATATTATTACACCACATTCTCAATGGGATGCCTGGGCCTAACTCCACCACATCAGGCATAAGGGCTGCTGAGGTGGCTCTTCAGACAGGCTAGCTATAGTTTTATTTGGTCACCACCAAATTGTGTGTAATGGAAAAGGAACTTGAACTTGGAGTCAAAAGACTGTAGCCCTTTACAAACCATCGTAGCCATTTGCAAACCACACACAAATTACTTCCCTTCTATGAGGCTCATTCTCCTAATTTTTTAAAATGGGCATAGCTTATTAGAGTTGAATGAGCCTTAGAATTCATGTAGTTCAGCTTCAACATTTTACACACAAGAGTACTGAGGCTCAGAGAGTACTGATTGGCTGAAATTACCCAAGAGGCTCTGGCTAGCCCCCATCCCATCTCTTCCTCTCAGCTTTTATCTACTCTATATGTACCTTGGATGTACTTATTTGAGTACATGTTGTCTCCTCAGAATGTGAGATCTTTGAAGGTGAGGACTGTTTTTGTGTTTTCTTTGTATCCTCAGAACCTATCATAATGGTGTGCACAAACATTTATTAATTTGCATGCGTTAAAACCAATTCACACTGGACCTTGAGAGTTCAAAGTTAAATTATCAACGTGAACATTTGTTCCACATAAACTAATAAACACTACAAATCACGATTTGATATATTGTCCAATAGATTGTCTAAACCAGGTGTGGGGAACCTGTGGCCATGAGGCCACATGTGGCCCTCCAGGTGCTCAACTGTGGCCCTTTGACTGAATCCGAACTTCACAGAACAAATCCCATTAACAAAAGGATTTGCTCTATAAAACTTGGACTTAGTCAAAAGGCCTCACTCAAGGACCTAGAAGGTCACATGTGGCCTCAAGGCTGCAGGTTCCCCATTCCTGATCTAGACTTAAGAAAATGATAGTGGAAAGACTAATTTTAAAAATTAAACTTAAAAATGTGGCATGTGTGCATTTTTTTACTTGGGAGCTTTTTGTTAAACATTCATGAGCATAATCCTGGGTGGACCTCACCCCACAGCTGTGTAGATAAGTTGATGAGCAAGTGAAGTTGGGAGTAGCCTAAGTAATGTGACATAATCTACTGTTTATAATTAAGCTGGCGAGAAACTGAGGACTGGAAAAGTAGTAAGGTGAGAGTCAGACCTGGACCTAGCGCTTCTGGCCAAATATGGGGATCCCATATTTGATTCAAGTCTTTCTCTTTCTGAAATCATGGGAGTGGAATACTGTAACCTAAGTACCAGAACTATTTTTTGAAGTCCTTGGATTTAACTTGCATGCTGAACCAAAGGGAGGTCATTGCTTGGTTTAGACAGAAGCTGCTGGTACCAGCTCATACTCAATCCTATCATGTAATTGCTTTCATTTCTTTTCCTGTGATTATGATTAAAAAATTGAATGCAGCTAGGTCATGCTTTTGCTAGTAAACTTTACTGCAATGCAAGTGGACTGCAAGAGGGGTAAACATTTGCCAAATGTCTATTAGATAATTCCACATACACTTAATAGAGAATAAGGAAATTAGGCTTTTCACCCACCAAAGAAGTAGAACTGAGGAGGAGAGGTAGCCAGCTCTTTGAGAACTAAAGAGAGCTTGGTGTTACTCAAATATATCAAAACTTTTGGGAATAAGAATAAAGAAGGCTAGTAGGACTTGGTCCTTCTACCCTAACAGGATCAGGTATTAATCAGCAGCACCACCTGGTAGTTAACTATAGATGAGAAAACTGTGATCTTGCATGGAAATGATATGTTCAAGGTCATGTAGTGTCAGATTATGTAATACTGAAACTCAATTTCATTTAAAATCACAAGAAGTATTGCTGAAGCCCTCTAGCTGGAGTCAGAGAAAGAGTACATGATTCAAAGTGAAATAATCTGGTTTGGAATTAATATACTGACATGCTCTTGCCTCTGAGACTTTGGGCAAGTCATTTCCCCTCACTGGGTCTCATTTTCCCCATTTATAAAACAAGAAAGTTAGATTAAATGATACCCAAGGTCTTCTCCAGGTATAGATCTCATAATAAACCATAATACAAAGTGAGTGGAAGGGGACTAGATTTGGAGTCAGAGAAGCTGGATTCAGATCTCGGCTATGCTGTTTAACCTTGGTCAAGTTCCTTCATTTCTCTAGGTTTTTTTATTCCTAAAATTGGAGAATTAGGGTTCGAGTGCAATAGATATTTGTTTTAGCTCTAAATCTATGAATGGATGACGCTGATAGTAAAATGCTTTAAACTTTCTAAAACACTTGATGTATCATCTAAATTGATCCTCATACTAACCCTGTGGAATAATGATAATAATAGGGTACTATTGTTTCTACTTTACAGACGAGGAAACTGAGGGTAGGAGAGATTAAGTGATTTAAGTGATTTACCTAGGCTTACAACCAATTAGTTACAAGGTGAACCCTTTTGCTAAAAGCCATACAGTTAATAAGTGTCTGAGGTGGTATTTGATCTCTGGTCTTTCTGAATTCAAGTTCAACATTCTATTTACTGCTCCCACCCTATGATTCATAAGAAGGAATTCGATCTGATTGCATTTAACTCAATCCTCTCATTTTAACTGTCAAAGGTCAGATAAATAAAATGGAGAGGTTTACCTCTTCTTCTCCAGTTCATTTTACAGATGAGGAAACTGAGGCAAACAGGATTAAGTGACTGGCCAAAGATAACACAGTTAGTAAGTGTCTGAGGCCAGATTTGAACCACAAAGATGAGTCTTCCTGACTCCAGACCAACACTCTATCCACTGTGCCACCTACTGCTCTGCCCTACAGAATAAAGTAGAGATAGTGAAATGTTAATTTCTTTGTCTAATAGATAGTAGGATTTCAATAAGTCATGGAGCTTTACGTAATATAAACCAGGCATGGATTTGAATTTTCAAGGTATTCAGAAGACCTGACTTCCATCACATTGCTACCAACAGTTTCTCTTCATAAAAACCAGTTCTGATGAGCATCCTTTGTTGATGAATTTCTGATAAACTTTTTAATAAGTAAGGTGGCAGTTTCATATAGGAGCTGCATGGAGTCATAGCATAATAGGGTTTGAAATAATTATTTTTGGTGTATGCATTTCATAAATGTGGTTGGTATTGTGAGTGAATTTTCATTTAGTTATTAGATCTCTAGAAAATAGGCCTTTCTTGTTAAAGAAATTTTAATATGCATCAAATAGAGTTAAACTCTCACAGGCAAATTCTATATCTCTCTGTCTTGGATTCTCTATGAGACTGTATACACTGAGTTAACAAATATTAATAAGAATGCCTGCTGGTAAGATCATGGGGCTCATCTCCGTCTGTCCTGGCAAATAGAATCCCAAGACCTTGAGGTCAAAACAAAACAAACAAACCCCAAATGTGCTGCGTCATGGTCTAGTGGGAATACTACTGGACTCAAAATGAGTATACTTGGAGTCTAATCCTGCCTCGGACACTAGCTGTGTGACCATTGGCAAGATGCTTCATTTCTTGGCACTTCAATTTTCTCATATGTAAAATGGGGTATTATTGCATATATTCAGAGAAGAGAGCATGGTACAATGAAAATGGCACTTGATCTGGAGTCAGGAATCCTGAACCAAATCCCTTCCCCTTACATTCAATTTCTGTGTGATCTTGGCCATATCACTCTAAGTCTTTGAGTATCTGTTTTCTCATTTGCATAATGAGAAAGCTGGACCAAATTATCAATAAGATCCTTTCTTAGAGTCTGTGATGTCCATATCTTACAAATGAGGAAATTAAGGCACAAATTACTTCTTTATTGTCACACAGATTGAGAAGAATAAGGCTAGGATTGGAGCCAGCTCCAAATACAGTATTCTCTTTTATACCACACTTAACCAAATGACTTTTCCTCACTCTCTGGCAATATTACTACTAGATCATAGAAATGTACTAGTATGTAAATCACACTGATACTAATTCGGATTTATCATTTGTCAAAAATTGTGAACACAATCCAACGCCAGTGAAATGAAACAAAATGGATCAGTTTAAGCCTTGTGTGAATGGTGCTCTTTCACATATCAACAACTGGATTACTTTCTGCTCTTTAGTGGGAGAGATTGAAGATCATAGCAGGCAATTATGTTAAGGGAAATCAATGCCAATATGTGTGTTTCTATTATCCCTCTATACCATGAGGCCCTAGCTTGTGAGTAATTTCAAGACACTTTCCATTATTTCACTTACAAGTAAGCAGAATGAACAGTCCATGAATAAATGAACTGTGGAAGCTTGTGATTAAAAAAAAAAGTACACAGCTGGGAAATACAGTTGTTCACTTAAGGTCATTATGTGGTATTCAGTAGTGTTAGGTTAGTTACACTTCTCGGGACTTACAAGTAACACATTTAATTTAGAAGACTGCAAGTTGGAAAAATGGCAGTCCAGAATAGTCCTCCATGCCCTAGATTGCCCAGTTGTGAAGCTTTGTCATTTTGATGGACTTTTCATCTCACAAAGATGGACTCTTTTATTGACTGATATCATAATCATTCTACGACCTCTCATTCTTTGTGATTCTTACTTATGTATTTTCATAAAGTCAATGTGGAGAATCTACTCATCTGCTTAGAGTTCTTTACATCTTTGTAGATTTTTTTGAATTCTATTAGACTAGGACACTTCGGCTATTCCTTTTGTTACATGATCTATCTACTACCTTGTTTTTATATGTTCTGTTGAGTTTTTTCATGTGCTAACTCTATGATGTATATGGAATGCTTTGTCAAAGATAAGTCATTGGTGCCAGTAGGCTATAGCTCATCATGAATCTTTGAATTGGATTTGGGATTGATTATGATTTATATTCTTCTCAGTTTGTGTTATTCTATGATTTTTAACCATGTAGAAGCTCTAGGATATGGAAATAACAATTGAACCAATATACTGCCTAGAGCAGATGTGTACTTGAACAAGTCACTTAATCTCTCTGGGTCTCAATTTTTTCGTCTCTAAAATGAGAGGATTGGACTAGGATCTGTGAGATCCTTTCCATGTCTAGATATTTGCTGCTATAAGCCTATTATCCTATTTATAACTGCATCTTACCTATTTATCTATCTGCCTATCTATCCATCATCTATCTATCTATCCATCATCTATCTATCTATCTATCTGTCTATCCATCTATCCTTCTATTTATCTATCTATCATCTATCCATCTATCCTTCTATTTATCTATCATCTATCTATCATCTATCATCTATCAATCTATCTATCCATCATCTATCATCTATCAATCTATCTATGTATCCATCTATCATCTGTCATGTAAATAATAATTTTTTCTATTCTTGCCAGAAGCTTTGAGGATCTTCCCTCTCAGTGAGATTTTTTTTTTTTTTTGAATAGGCAAACTAGGTCATCTTTTGGTACATTTCTTACCTGGCTTTCCTTAATCACTAAATGGGTGTTGCCTCAGGTAAACTGAGACCTGGAAAACACTTTAGCTTAAAAAGGCTGAGGTTTCCCGCTGAATATGGGATCATCTTCAGTAATCCTGTCCTTGGCTTTGCCACTGGACTCTGATGACCCTAGAAGAGAGAGTGAGACTGATGACTTTGCACAGCCCTGCCTCAGTTAAATCCAATTCACTTACAAGTCAAGACTTACCTGTTGAGATTTGTCTGAACCTGTCTGCTGCCTCCATCACTTTTGCTCTTGAGTACCTATTATATTTTTCCTCCTCCCAATCAGAATATAAGGCCCTTGAGGGGAGGGTATTTAAAAAAACACAAACTTTTTACATACAATGCCAAGTGGTAACATTGAGAGAGAGCAGCAGGTTTGGTGTCTATCCATCTCCCAAGTAAATGTTGTAGGGATTGAATAGAAATTGAATTGTTGAATCAAGAAATTTACTATACAGTATAATTCTCCTGCTTATCTAGGTATAGCAAAAATTCTTGGACTGTTAGTGTTAAAGTGGCCCTTAAGGATAATCTTCTCCAGACCGTCATAAAGGTTAAGTGAGGCCCAGGAAAGGGATTTGAATGGACAAAAACCACATACATAGTTAGTGGTTGAACTAAGAGTTGTGCCTATGTCACCTAACAACCATCCAAAGGCTCATTTCACTAAATAACATGACAGCTTCCTCTATTTTCTTAAATAACTTTCATAAATTATTTGGGGACATGGTTCGGCCCTTATCATGGCTTTCTGCCCCATGGCTTGAGGGACAATACATTATGGGCTATGAGATTTAGTTGCCTAGCTGCACTCTGAAGCCTGGCTGAAATCAACCATTACTTCAAAGAAAATCCATATATAGTAGCATATGAAGGACCTCTCCCTTCTGCCCCAACCATGTCTGAGACATTAAGAATCATTGTTCTGTTCCTCTGTTTCTCACATATGGAGCTGCACCTCCCATCTCCATGCCTTTCTACCGTGTCTCTTGTGCTTAAAACAAAGGTTCCCTCCAACCTCATAGGATCCGACATTCCTTTCAAGAAGCAGCTTAAGCACTATGTTGTATATGAAGCCTTTCCCAATCCTCCCATTGCTTGTTTTCCCCCCATATATTGTTATTATATATTATATAATATATGTATGTTATATGTATATGTATATATGTATCTATTCATACAGATATACAAATATATGTATATGCATATATTTATCTATCTTTTATATATTTACATGCTATCTCCCCTAATACAATTGAGAGTAGGCATTATTTCATTTTCTGCTTATATCTCTGGCACCTAGAACAGTGCGTGGCACACTGTCAGCTCTTAATAAATGCTTGCTGGTTGATTGATTGGTTGCTTTGAACTCCCCATTGGGTATCCTCTATGTCAGCACCAAATATCTTTGGTCAGAATTTCTCTCTATTCCCTCCCTGGGTACAGAGGGATCTTTGAATATATGTACAGTATCTTAGCAATCAGTACCTTTTAAGGAATCTGATGCTTCTGGCATATTCAGGAAGGACACATTGTTGGAGGTAGACCTTTTACACTGTGTTTGCTCAATTGAATTAAATGTCATTTTGTAATCAATAAACTACCAGGACCTTGTGCTCAGTATGGTGCTTAATAAATGTTTATTGACCGATGGACCAACTATATCTTTCCTTCCATTGTGTGACTGGGATGATGTAGTTGGCTGAAAGAAATTGCTTTTGAAAGCCTGCCTGCTTCCTTCTCATCTGTAAGGGGTATTGCATGATTACTCTTCAATGGTTTCTTTAAACTGAAGCAGGAGTGTGGGCTGGTTTGGGGGACAGAGCATGATTTCATCAGACTGAGTATCTCCTTGGATGGTAACTCCTTCCATCCTTGCAGAACTGACACTCATCTGTAGCTTCTATTCTGCTATGTAAATCCTTTCCTGATTCCCACTGCCAGTGCCCTTACTCACAAACTATCTTGTATTTAACCACTTTGTATTTATTTCTATTATCATCTTTATATTTATAGTACACATGTAAACAAACTTATTCTTTTTACATCTCCTAATAAAATGTAAGGTCTATGCAAGTAGGGATTGTTTCATCTATGGTACTTGTATCCCTATCCTTTGTGAATAACATAGTTCCTGATGCATAGTATGCACTTAATAAAATAATTGCAGATTGAATATAAATGATAAATTTACCTGGGGACACTGAAAGATTCAGTAGTTTGCTCCTAGTAGCATAGTCAGGATCAGGGTAAGGACTTGAACCTCAATTTTTCTGACTGCAAAGTCTGCCCTCTGTCCACTGATTCACACAGCCTCTCATAGGCTGGATTTTGTGTAGTTGTTCAGAACTTTCAAAGATCCTAAGTGGCTCCTACAATAGAAAACAAAAACAAAAAACAACCACTTCAATTTTTTAGCACCAATATTTTCCCAGAGATTCTGTATGGCTGCAGTCGTTAGACAATAAGCATTTTTTATTTATTATTGTGCCAGACTCTGTACTGACCACTGGGGATACAAAAAGAAGAAAAGGACAGTCCTTGTCCTCAAGGAGCTCACAATCAAATGAGGGAGATAATAAGTAAAGAAATATATACAAGCAAATGATGACACATCCTAAAATCCAAGGAATCAAAACCATAAGTGGCCCAAAGAACAAAGGAGAGATGCAGGGTACTTTAGTAGCCTGATAAGGGAGCCTGTCTAGGATGTGTCATTAGAAAAGGAGTTAGATGGTCACATAGCCATACAGATGGATAGCCTGAGTACCCATGGGATATTACAAAACTGACAATAATGTCTCTTATACTTCGAGTAGTCCCTTTGTAGAAGATGTATATGAGGACTTGCACGAGAATATGACACAAGATGAGATAGGATGGATAAATTCCAGTCTGCATCAATGGAGCCATTGGCTACATTGATAAGCTGAGGTATATGGTCACTGGCCATCTAAGGTAGTCTTATAATGCTTTGTGCCTTTTAAAGTACTTTCCCTCAAATGTTCTCCAGAACAGCCCTATACTAGAACCTGTAAAAGTACAATCAATCCCATCTTAGCCTATAATAAGCTCCTATTCCATATCATTAACCCCATAACACAACTTGATTAATCAGTAAGCATTTGCTAATTATATGAATTTTGCTTTTTGTTTTTGTTCTTGATTTTGGCCAGGCCTGTACTTGATCCTAAGGATACAGATATGAAATGGAGGCAATCTCTGCCCTCAAGACACTTGTAGTCATTGGGGAAGTATAATGATGAAGCTGAGGCATTGAAGAGTGAAGTGACTTGTCCTGAGGCAGGAGGACTAGTTAGTGACAGTAAAATAACAAGAGCCTTGGCCTTCTAAGGCCTAGTCCTTTCCCATTATAGCTCCATGTTTTGCCGGAATTTATGCTTCTCTATACTTAAGCATGAGATAAAAATGACACCACTAAAGGCAGGTTTCTTGCCCATGCAACCTGTCTCCACCAATAAAATTCACAGGCTCACAACTGTTTCTACAGCCTGGCCACATTATAGGGGTGGATAAGGAGCCAGGGAAGAGGTTTCTCTCTGTGGTGCCAGACAGGCTTTTGATCTGTTATGTTCACATTCAACTCCTTTTCTGGGCCAGATGTGACGTTCCCCATTTGCTTAGGAAGAGGTTTGTTGCTGCTGAAACAACTTCTCTAAATGCTGGGGAATATTTAGAGTGTCCAGGATTAAAAGCGTTCATCACTTGTAGAAGGATGATTGTCATTGACTGACTTAACAGAGTAATGAGTTCCACCACATCAATGTCACTCAGCCACTGCAACTCGCCAAACACAGGCTCAGGCATCAGAAGACCATGACAGCACCACGGCCCAGCATGCACTGACTTGAAGGTGGTAGTGCTACAAGGTGAACAGGCCATTTAAAATCAGTCTGCTAAGGAGTAAAAGGGAGAGAATACTTGCTTATTTGGCAACATCAACCAATCGTAATAGTTGATAACCAAGTAGAGAGCAATGTGGTACATTGGAAAGAACTTTGGCTCTGGAGCTCTGAGTTCAAATCTCATCACTGGCATTTTCTATGCATGGAATTTGATGAAAATCATTTCACCTCCAAAACAGGAAAATTGGACTACATGAACTCATTCTGATGTCTCCTTCAATTCTAGATCTATGATGCAGTGAGTGGGGGAAAAGATATTTAAATTACCAAGTCACAAGATGCTTCATGATCCATATAGCTATTTGGCTCGGTGGGTAGAGTGAATTGGGAATTAAGGAACATGGGTTCAAATTCTGCCATAAATAGTTTTATTGTCTATATCTAGGCATGTTTCACATTCCATTTAACCAACCAACAGAACACCAAGATTTTCTAAGTACCCATGAGAATTTTACCCTGCTCCTCTTCCCTTCTCTTCACCTGGGGCAAGGATCCCTTATTGACCTGTTCTTCCAAATATCATATTTCTTCCCTATATCCCTTCCTTTCCCTAAATAATAATTTTAGCTTTTTAGCTGTCCTGATTTTCACCAAGGGACCAGGGTCCATTTACACAGTATAGGTACCTGGGCATTGGCTCAGTTTATCTCCCTTTCCCTTTCCATCTCTTGCTCTTTCTCTGTAAATAACAGACAAATCGATAATACCATTGTTTTGGGAAAGGGCATGGCAACCTACTGCCCTGTCTCCTCTCAAAATCCCTGTAACTACCTCTTTGGACTTAGAATGAGAGATCAGGGATTGTTCTTCCTGCTATGTTACTTTCTATTTGTGTGATCCCAGGCTAGCCGTTTAACCTCTCTTGGCTTGTTTCTCTGTAAAATGAGAGAGTAGGACTCAATGAGCTGTAGGTTTTGTTCCAGCCCTAAATCCTTCAGTTGACAGCCATGTTGGTATCTCATGGTATCCTGTACATAGCAGGCACTCAATATACATATGCTGACTTGAGTTGTTCTTGAAATAGAAACATATTCATTGATGTTTCTTCCTCGATGATGTTTTGATGTTGAATACTATGCAAGTTGCAGCCTCAGGAGTGAATAGGGCACAAATGGAAAATATGTTCCTTTCACTCTTCGCTGCTCCCAAACCAAAAGCAATTTCTGCCTAAGCTGAAAGACTTGATAAAGTCCAAGTTGCAGCTTGTCTTTCCCCATGGAGAAAATTCAAAACAAAACAAAATTTAAAAAAAGGAAGATATTTTTCACTTATTGGTTGAAGGAAGGAAAAGAGATCTTAGTAAGACTTAGGTTCAGGTCACACCTCAGACTCTTACTAGCTAGCTTAGGAGACCTCATGCAAGACACTTACTTTTTATAGGATTTAGCTTAATCTTCTATAAATGAAGGGGCAAATGGCCTAATGGACTCTAAGTTCCCTTTCTAGTTCTGAATCAATGAGCTATAAGGTTGTTATTAGAGAATTAGTTAACATGAGAAAGACACTAATTATGTAAGGGATAGAAAAGCTTTATCAGGTTTGAAGTCAGACTTTAATCAGAAGCCTAAAGCTGTTTTTTTTTTAATCATTTAGTCAACAAAACTTTATTCAGCTTTGATTATGTGCGAAGACCAGTGGTAAATGCAGTGTGGTGAGTGTTGAAATCATATTGGTACAAAAGGCAATGGGTGTTAAGGATGGCATTCATGCATGTGTATTTGTTTAGGGCTATCCTTCCTTGGGCACGGAGGGAGTAGGACAGGGAAAGGTTTAAGATGGAAGCTTACGAAATTATGGAGCATGCATTCCAGAGAGCAGAGTTACAGGAATAAGTAGATCTGGAATAGGGCATTTAGTTCACAGGGCTGAGAAAGATGGAAGGCATATGGGATGAATATGCTAACCTTTCGGGAGTGAATCCAGAAAAATATCAATAGCTGAAGAAAGAGTCATTGAGGAAGGCAGATGACTAGACTGTTCAAGGCCCTTCTTCAGACTTCATGGCAGGTAGTGATACTGTGTTCTTGTGAAGCCCAGAAGACTTGCCTCAGAGCAGGCAGCAGTAAGTGGAGGTACAGGCTAAGGGACTCCAATCAGAACACAGGAGCTGGAAAATCAGGGTGGGCCTGATCTGATATGAAGGCCAGAGGCCTGAGACCTGGACATGAGGGAACCTTAAAGTGTGTCTGGTTAAAGTCAATCTAGTTGGGCACAGATAATCCCACTTATTCATTTCTCTATTCAGAATGGTAGACACTCTTCCTGTTCTGTTTTTCTTATTCTCACTCTAGACCTGGGATGGAACCCATGAGTTTGGGAAGACTGGTATGGACTGGGAGGAGAATGTGGTGGTGTTTTGCCTTGACCCAGTCTGCCTCTCTGCAGGGATGTTATGAATATCACTGTCAAATGCCATAAATCACCTCAAACTCCTTTGAGAAAAGGTGCGTTGTAGATGTCAAATAATGAAAAATGAGAATATTGAAAAACAACAATTGCACTTTTAAATCCTCAAGTCTATTTTTCCCTTCCCTTTGGTATGTACTTTTCTCTCTCTTCTGGGTTGATCACAAAACTGAATATACACTCTTTAAGAAAACTAATAAAAGTGAATTAAGCTATGCTCTTTGGGGCTTAATGCAAGCTTCCATTCCCTATCTTATCTTTCCTTCTCAGTCTCCTAGGGATAAAATCTTGTGCTTAGCAAAAGAAGTATTTTAAAATGTTCTTTTGATGCTCAGTCCACCCTCCCCAGGCTAAATTTTCAAAGAAAGGGCTTTCAAGTGCCCAAACACATGTAAATAAATAGAAGGATTCTCAGAGGGGGGGGGGAGGGGGGGAAAGGAAGGGGGGTAATTTACGGATCTGTTTATGTTCAAAATGCAGAATTTAGGAAAACGTTTTTATAAAATACCGTATTTAATCAGGAGTGTTTTTCTGACATTAATGGTTCTACTTTTGCACAGCACAGTGTTTGGCCTGTGATAATTTCAAGACAGTTATAGTAATATAAACACTTCAACTCATGCTACTATGTTGTCCTCATCTTCATAATAATAGAAGTTTATTTTGATATCAGAATTTACAGAAGTGCTTCCCCTTCCATCGTCTTATTTGATTTTCTGACAAATGTGCAGAGGATCACATTTGAATCCTACCCCATTCACTCCTTACCTTAGTAGAGTAACTACAGGAAGTCTTTAAAATTCTCAGAAACCTCAGTTTCCTCATTTGTAGAATGGGGACCATAAAGCTTCTCCCTCACAGAATTGTTGTGAGGAAGACACTTTATAAACCTTAAAGAGATGAAGAAATGAGAGCTGTTGTGCTCTTACTCTATTAATGCGTCTTGCAGCCCCTTAGTATTTCCAAAGCCAGAAGCCATAGAGGGGACTCATCACCATCTGAAGCCAGGAAAGATCAAAGGGCCAGAGTATGGCCAAATGTGGGGACTTAAATAAAATCAAATTGGAAACAGCCCCTTCCTGAATGAGTTTCATTCTGTTTCAAATACCGGATGCTTTGGAAACTGACCTGTCCACTGATAATGACTGTCAATTCTTTGTATGTTGATAGGCGTCACAGAGGATAGAGTGACAGGCCTGGAGTTAGGAAATCTCCTCTTACTGAGTTCAAATCTGGCCTCATACAATTATTAGTTGTGTGACCCTGGGCAAGTCACTTAAGCCTGTTTGCCTCATTTTCCTCATCTGTATAATGAGCTGGAGAAGGAAATGGCAAATCCCTCCAGTATCTTTTCTGAGAAAACTCCAAAAGGGGTCACAAAGAGTGAGACATGACTGAAAAATGATTGAACAAAAGCTGAACATTTATATGGTGTTTACTATGTGGTAGGCATTGTGCTAAGCACTTTATAATCTTTATCTCATTTGTTCCTCACAATGTGCTATTTATTATGTCCATTTTACAGAAGAGGAAACTGAGGCAAACAGCAGTTAAGTGGCTTGCTCAGGGTCACATAACTAGTTTGTAGAAACTGTCTGAGTTTGGATTTGAACTTAGGTTCCTTGGCTCCAGACCTAGCATTCTATTCATTGGGCCACTCCTGTTTCAGGATCATAGTCTATTTTTTAACACCAAAGCTATCTGGGCGGCAATGCTGCATAATAAATAAAGATCTGGTGTTGTAGTCTGGAAACTTTGGGTTTAAGGCAAACCTTTTCGATATACTGACTGTGATCCTAGGCAAACCATGGACTTTCCTGAGGCCACTCTGTTGATCTGCATTGATAGTGGGTTTTCCCTGTCCTAATGAAATCATCTATCTCTCCTCCACCTCCTGTAGGAATACTCCATCCATCTATGATTCCCCTAGGACTGTTATAAGACTATAAGTCATGCAACACTTAATGAAGAATTAGCTTTCAAGGTTACTCAAAGGTAATAGAGAGGCATACAGTAGGTAAAAATAGGCTATGACAGCATAAGTGTCAAAAAGGGGAGGTGTGATGGACATCATAGAAAGGTATGCTGGAGAAAGAAGATTTTGGCGGGGGGCTCTTGAGTGATGATCATAAACAATCTTTGTGCCCCACGGATATTCACACTACGTCAAAGGAAATATAAGGAAGGCTCTCAGATCTTTTGGGTGGAGCTTTGTATTAAACTTATGGGAGGACCCTGAAAATAAATGCAAAACATGGGCAGACAGATGAGTGTGCTTGTGACTGTCAGAAGGAAAACACATCTAAGAGGAGCTCAGAGATACATCGGCATATTGCAGAAATGTCCGCCACTGCTATCTCTGGTCCTGCCTGCTTGCTTGTGGGTAATAATCAAGCCTTGGACTCAAGGATCTCTACACTGCCTCCCAATTCCAATTCTAGCACTCTTATAAAGCTCCCTGCACCTGAGCAGCCATGTTGTTTAGTCTTTTTGAGGTGTGTCTGACCCTCTGTGACCCCATTTGGGGTTTTCTTGGCAAAAATACTGGAGTGGTCTGCCATTTCCTTCTTTAACTCATTTTACAGATGAGAAAACTGAGGCAAACAGGGTTAAATTACTTCCACAGGGTCACAACTAATAAATGTATGTGTGTTTATGTGTAATTTTGTTTAGTGAACTATTTTATATGGTTTATTAAATAAAATATATATTCCTTTATGTACTATGTGTATATTCCTATATGTATACATATATATTCTTATACTGTATGTATGTATACACACACATACATTTTTCTTGTGCTTCTATAAAGCTTTTTGCTCTTGGTTAGTCATGCTAACACATATACACACACACACAGATTTTTCCTGTTCTCCTGTAAAGTTTCCTGCTCCTGGTTAGCCACACTAACATACAAACACACACATACATATGTGTATTTATATACGTATATATGCATACATATGCATATGTGTGTGTATGTATATTTAACTTAAGGAGAAAACAACTCTTGGAGATCTGTAAGATTTTCACTTGGGCGTTATTTGATGTTTCTTGCTTTGTAATTTTTTCCTAGACTATGACTTTGGGATCTGCTTCCAAAGGAGAAATGAGTAGTCTATGTAAAGAAGTTTCAAAAAATCCTAAAGTTTCCCCAAACTCTTGAAATGACAAGACATTTATCTATGGGAGAGAGATGTTATTATTGAGGAAATAATGTACTTTTCTCTGAAAGGTTTCTTTTGATAAGAATGGACACAAGATTCCCTGTCTCTTCAGCCTCCTATCATTCTTGACAATATGTCCTGTAACAGTCTGACCTGTACAGGAATAATAACACATTGATTCAAGCATTGCTTTCACTCTCACATCTCTCACAACAGCACTCTTCAGCGTCCCAGGTCTGCTTAATAAATGGCACAGTCTCAGGTCTTGGGAATTGGGAGAGAAAATTTAAGGAAAAAGATCTGTAAAGATCAAGTGGAGGAGAGTTTGTTAAAAGTCCTGAATCCTCAGCCACAATACCAATGACCTGCACTTCAGATGTGTGATCTGGTCATTGAATAAGCATTTATTAAGTGCTTACTATGTGCAAGCTGCTATGCTATTTGATGGGGATGTTAGCCCTTTGTTTTTCTTTGTCTTGACTGTTTTTCTTTGTTGACTTGAAATGTATTTAAATCTTTACTTGAAATGTATTTAAATGAGGCAGAATTGCCCAGTCATCAACCTCACTCTCTCTTCCAGAGTCATGGTAGTCCAGTGGCAAGAAAAAAGTCAGAACAACGGATGATGGCCCTTGATACAGTGATGACCTTGGCATCTTTGATGTCTGACCAAGCTCTAAGCACTCTGCAGAACTTGTTCCAACTGTCTTCATGGCTGATGGAATAGATTGTTCTCCTCTAACCATTCTACCAGGGAAGTCTTCACATGCTTGAGATAGACACCGCCCAATTCACTGATGGATTTGAGGTATAACTATTTCCCTCAAATTAGTTTAGCCTGCCTGCTGAGATGATTTTACGAGGATGTGGTCGCTGTGCATACTACAACTTCTTGGAGTCACAAATGAGAGTTGGGCAGAGAGATGAACACCAAAGGTGGAGGAGTAGCCCTGAAAAGGACTCAGTTGCCCTCACACCAGAGCTGCCAGTCCCCCCTGAACATCCTAGTACTAGCACCTCTGCTGTGATTTGTTGGGGCTACAAGGAAAGGCAAGTCAGAAGAAGGATGGGTATGGAGAAGGCAGAATACAGCCATTGCAATGTAATGAAGAACAATGGATTTGGAGTTATACAGCCTGGGTTCCAGTCTGTGCACTGATGCTCTCTGTACCACCTGGGCTAAATCACCTAACCTCTCTGAGATCCCAGTGTCATCATTTGTAAAATGGACCAACAGTACAGGCACTAACCTATTTAATATATGGTTGTTGTTCAGTTACATCTTACTCTTGTGACCCATTTGGAGTTTTCTTGGCAAAGATCCAGGAGTGATTTGCCATTTCCTTCTGCAGCTCATTTGACAGATGAAGAAACTTAGGCCAATAGGGTTAAGTGACTTACCAGAGTCACAGAGCTAGTAAGTGTCTGAGGTTAGATTTGAACTCACAACAATGAGACTTCCTGACTCCAGTTGTGGCACTCTACCCACAGCACCACCTAGCTGCCCTATAGAAGAATTCAAGAATTTAGAAAGCTCAAAATATCACTCCTAGTTGTTACATTTTTAAAGAAGCAGAGAAGGAAATATTAATCTATCCCTCTAGTGGAGACAAAGTGTGAAGTTTGTAGTAGATATGCTACACTGGGATTGAGGTGGTCTGGATTACAGTTTTAGCCTTGTCAATAGTTATGTTATGAACTGGGTAAATTATGTGAACCCAACAAACCTGAAGTCTCTCCACTGCAAAATGGCAGAGTTGAACTAAATGCTCTCTGTGGCTCCTTTCATCTCTGGCATGTTATCATTTAGAATAAGTGATTTGTCATGGCCTTTCAATTGATGAAGTGCCTATTATGTGCCAGACAGTGCTTAATTCTGGGAATGCTAAGACAAAAACAAAATAGTCTCTGATCCCAAAGAATCTGCATTTTAATATGGGGATAATCTATAAGTATGTGGCTCCTTCTCTGGGCTAACTCCCCCAACTTGTACTCACAAATTCACAAAGTGGGTCCCTGGAGGGTGGCTGTTCATCCCAGGCTCTAGTCATACCCTATATGTATCCATGCGTAGTTTAAGATCTCTTGAGAATGTGCTTCTCACTAACAGTCAGCCAGTGGACACAAGCAGGTCTTAACAAAAACATTTACTAAAACACATGGACAGCTAGGTGGCACAGTGGAGGGAGTGCTAGGCTTGAAGTCAGGAAGACTCATCTTCTTGAGCTCAAATCTGGTGTCAGATACTTACTAGGTATGTGACCCTGGGCAAATTACTTAATCCTATTTGCCTCAGTTGCCTCATCTGTAGAATGAGCTGGAGAAGAAACTGGCAAAATACTCCAGTATTTTTGCCAAGGAAATTCCAAATGGGGTCACAAAGAGTCAGACATGACTAAAAAACAACAACAGCGAAAGACATAGTGAAAAAAACACCAATTATGAAACATTTCGTCTCTAACCTAGGGGCACACACTCCCACAAATATATCTAGTATCTATGGGAAGAGTGGGTACAAACTTTGAGTAAAGTAGTGAGGAACACACATGACTAAGGTAACTCACAGGTCTGGTACCTCAGGGACCCAATGTCCTTTCTTTCCTCTGGCTTCACAAAATTCTTTGAGGCACAATGTCACTACTGGACAGGCAGCTCAGCTGGGCTCTGAGTTCCTTCACTTTTCTGCATCTGGATTTCCCTCTTGAACCCATGATTTATTTTCTTCTTTGCTGCCATAAGTCATACTCCTTGAGGATGCTTGGGCCTGACTCTTTGGACCTATTTAATTCTAGAGCACTTTCCATACCTTTGTCACAATTATGAGGAAAATTGACTGACATCTCCCAGCTTTCACCTGTAACACAGGGCTCTTGGTATAAGGGAAAGCAGTGTAAGATACTGGAAATGGAGCCTCAGTTTCCAGATCCGAAAAATAAAGCTCACAATATCTGTGCCACTTGTCTCATAGCTCTGGGGAAAACATTTTAGAAATTTGTAACTGCTATCCAAATGTGTCAGTATTAACTGTTAGAACTGAATTCAAGTCTCAACTCTAAACCCAAAACCCTTTCTGCTGTACCCAATCTGTCCCTTGAGTAGGCAGAAGGGATGCCACTAAATTTGGTCTATTACATTATTTTGCCTAGAGCTACCACTGAAATGTTACTGCTCCTAGAAAGAACATTTACTGGAGAGACTTTCAGGTCAAAGCCATGGAGAATCAGCCTCCTGGAAAGCCACATTACTGGCTGCCCTTCCTTTCTCTACAGCTGTGCCTACAAAGCTATAGGCCAATGCTTTATGACTAGTCAAGAATAATGTGTTAAATGATTTCTTTCACCTTGTTAATTGCAGGATCTTGTGGTACACTGTAGAATAAACTACATCCGGAGTCAGAAGATTAATAAATTTCTGAATTAGCTTTGTGACTTATATGACTTTGGCTGGCACAATGATTAGAGAACTGGATGCAGAGTCAGGAAGACCTGAGTTCAAATCTGGCTTTAGACACTAACTAGTTTTGTGATCTTGGATAAATCACTTACCCTCTGTTTCCTTCAGTTTCCTCATCTGTAAAATGGAGATAATTATAGGAATACCCACCTCCCAGGGCTGTTCTGAAGACCAAGTGAGATATTTGTAAGTTCTTAACACAATGCCTGGCATATGATGCTTAGAAAATACTTATTTTCCCTTTCTTCCTTTACCTCTTTGAACTTTTCATTTCCTCACCTATAAGATGTTAATATTTGTAAAACCTCTCTCTCAGATCCTTAAAGGAACATGTTATATAAACCTCAAAGTGCTACTGAAAATGAGGGTTATAATAATTACCATTAGTTTTCTTAGTCATAAGCAAATTGAACATTGTTTGCCATTTCTAGAATAACAGTGCTATCAGATATCAGATATACATACTTCTGTATCTGAGCAGAGTCTTTTCCCCCATCTCTCCATCTTGCTGTAATGGCTATTTGGTGCCCAGGAAAGAAGAGTGTTAATTAGTTTTCCTCTCTCTGCTCATCCTGGCTCAGCCTGCAGATGTTTGAGCAGCTGCTGACCAGATTCTCCCTCTTCTCTGGCCTCCAGGGAAAAGGAGGCAAAGACAAAACTAGCCTGTTGGGGACCTGTTCTGAATGGAAAAAAAAAGTGTGACTGGGCTAGAGAGAGGATATGAGAGACACGAACAAAAACTGCCAACTGCTCTCCTTTGTCTTCCCCCCCATCCAATTTTCAGGCTCTTTAATCCTAAATAGGAGCCATCTTGAGGAAATCAATAAATAATTATTCATTGAGTTTTTATTACACACATAGCCTTGTAATAATAAGAACTGTTCATCAGCCACTGTTATCACTATTTAAGCTACTGTGACTTTAAGTCTATAAATCCTTTTCTCATCTATAAAATGAAAATAATGATCCTTAAGCAATCTACCTCCAGGAAAGGTTATGTACTAGAAAGAATTCTGGACCCAGAATTGGAAACTCTGGGGAGGAACCTGGGTTCTTAAACTCACTCGCTCTGTGACCCTGGGTAAGTCTCTGAGACTCAGTTTTCTATGCTTATGAAATGGGAATAATCATACTTGCAAATACTTCCCTTAATGGGTTGTTGAGAGGAAAATATCTTGTATGCCACACACCACTCTAGAAATATTAGTTATTATTATCTACTTTGTAGGAGTTTTCTAAGGATTAAATGAGATAGTACACAATAAGACAGTATACAAATGTATTATTTTATTAGTGAGGCAAACATGGTGTAATGGAAATCTACTTTAGGGGTCAGCAGACCCAGCATAGCCATTAGCCTGTAATATGGCTTTGGGTAATTAGCTTAATTTCTTTGGGCCTCTGTTTCATCATCCATAAGATGAGGGGGATGGACTCTGCCCTCTAAAAATCTTCAAGTTCTGACATTCTGTGTGTCTGTGCTACGCTACCTATGGCTCTGCTATTTTACTATTTCTTGACAAAAGTAAATACTGACCTGTTTGGCATTATTCTTTGGAATCAGTTCATCAACAAACATTTATTAAGTACCAACTATTTTGCTGGATTCTGTGAATTGTAAGATAGAATGGGATAATTTCTTTTCTCAAGTAGCTCACATGGCCAGAGGCTGGACTCATATATCTCTCTTCTACAACACATGACTTCGTAATGATAAGAGATATTTAAAATAATATTAATAAAATGGTATGAGCCTTGAACATCTTACCCAGTTCATGCATTTTTCCAATATTATGGGCCACAATCCATTCCATAACTAAGGGCTTCGATTGTTAAGAATTATTAAGAATGTGGGTTTTGTCACTTTAATTAGATCTATCTTGAAGGTAAGAAGATAAGAATCCCAGACAGACAGCAGTGTTTTGTTTTGTTTTTTACAAAATTACAGACAAAGTTAGATTTACCTGATTTGTAGACTATTAGGGATTCTAGGTCTTCTGACTAAGAAAAATCTAGATAGATTGGAAGTGGCATCAGATTCGGGAGTGAGAGAACTTGAGTTGGAATCCTAGCTCTCCTACGAACTTCATATGCAATGAGAAAATCACTTTTTCTGCCTCTTTTCCCATTTTTTAGATAAGGATGTTGAATCTGATCTCAGAGATCAGTTTCTGCACGAATATTACCTTTGACCCCGCATGCAAATCTTGCTTTGGGCTTGTTTAGCTGTGTGACTAGAGAAGTCACAACTTTCTTGGGCTTCCTTTTCCTCACTTTTATAATGAGGTAGTTGGACTTATATAGCTTCTAAGGAAGGTCTTTTCCAACTCAAAGTCTAGGATTCTATGATCCTAGGGACACTTGGGAATTATGGATGTTGATTTTCTTCAAGAGGCTAGGATCTACCTTTTAACTTGTTCTTACCCTCATTTTCTTTCCGTAGGTGGATATCCTCTTAAATTGAACGTAA
Source organism: Notamacropus eugenii (assembly GCF_028372415.1). Taxonomy (NCBI): domain Eukaryota; kingdom Metazoa; phylum Chordata; class Mammalia; order Diprotodontia; family Macropodidae; genus Notamacropus; species Notamacropus eugenii. The sequence goes on from NC_092872.1 coordinate 553,877,006, forward strand.
TTATAAGAAGAGGATAGTAATTGCTAATAATAGCTAGCATTTATATAGTGTTTTAAGGTTCACAGAATGCTTTAAGAATGTTATCTCATTTGATCCTAACAATAATTCTAGGAGGTAGGTTATACCATCATCTCCATTTTGTAGATGAGGAAACTGAGGCAGAGACTGGTAAAGTGAAACTTACACATCTAGGAAATAGATCTATCCGTCCATACCTGACTGTACTTCTACTACCTCTGTCAGGGTGTTACTCAGAGCAGCAAATGAGACAATATGAGTGAACTTGCTTGGTAACCATGATGTGCTGTGGAAATGTGAATGAGCTGAGATTGAAGTCACAGATACAGAATACAGAATAGCTGTTTGACTTTGAAAGAGTCATTTCTCTTCTCTTTTTCATGATTTCCATTCTTACATCTGCCTTTGAGAACTTTTGTTTCCTTGAAAGATCAGCTCAAATTTCACCTCCTACATGAAATATTTCCAAGAGCTAGTGCCTCTCTCTCCAAAATGACTATCTATTTATTTTGGGTATTTACTTATCAGTGTGCATGTTATTTCTTCTTTTGCAGTACCCCCTTGTTAATTTTTGACTTTGCCTGGCACTTTTGGGGGGCCTGGACCTGTGCTTTAATAGGCATAAGGAACTTCCTTAGGAGCAAGTTCCTTCTGCCAATGCAGGTGGACCACTCTTCTGTAACTGTTTTACCCAGGATTACTGAAAAGATAACTATGACCCAAGGCCATATAGCTAGCAAACACACTGAAGGTGAAATTTGAATTCAAGTCTTTCTGATTCCAAAAATGGATGTCTCCTATGACATATTATTGTTGTTTTCAATCACTTTTCAGTCATGTCCACCTCTTTGTAACCGCATTTATGTTGTCTGGGGTTTTCTTGCCAAAAATACTGGAGTGGTCCTGCCATCTCCTTCTCCAGTTCATTCTCTAAATGAGGAAACTGAGGCAAACAGGGTTACATGACTTGCCTTGGGTCACACAGCTAGTAAGTGTCTAACACCAGGTTTGAACTCAGGAAGACAAGCCTTCCTGTCTCTAGGCCCATCACTCTCTCCACTGCACTATCTAGCTGCCTCTGTTATGCTGTGCTAGACATTTAATAAATGCTTGTTGAATTGAATAAAATTACCTCTAAAATGAGGATCTTATGTTTGATCACTTTAAGTTCCCTTTCAATTTTAAAAATTCTAAGATAATGCTAATGTTTCCTGAACCCGCAATCTCTAAGCAGCATGGGAGAGTTGGGCACAAAAATGTTAGAAGCACTTAATGTACAGGTTATGAGCTTTTCAAAATCCCATCAGTATTGCCACCACCCAGGGTGCTATCTTGTCTCAAACTGATATTTAATGCACTGAGGGTTCTGGCATTGCAAGGTAAATATTTAAATGTCCCTGTTTTTCAGTGGCTCTGTGGCCTCCAGTCATTATCTCCACTTACTGAGCACCAGGAAGGGGTTAGGGATTCCAGTAGCAGGAAAATAGACAAGGTTTAGGACATATGTTAGACAAGGGCAAATCCAGCCAAATGAATTCCCAGGGGGTGGCTCTTGTGTGGCGGCTGAAAACAATGCATGCTTGACTTGCAGTACTGCTCAGCTTATCACCTGCTGTCAGGGCCACAGTCTCAAAGAGTCTTCAAAGAAGAGATAAAGGGCTTTAAGGAGAAGGGTTGGGAAATGTATGGAAGATGCAGAGAAAGGGTTGCCCCATAAATAAGGGTAAAGGGTAGGGAGTTGTGGGGCATGGAATTTATACAACTACTTACAGAAGGGAACAAAGCTATCACTATTTTCAATGAATGAATAAATGAAAAAAATTATTAAGCACTTACCATATGGCAAGTAAATTCAAAATGTTACTGTCAATTGTCAGTTTTCTTTCTCGTATCTAACAAGCTACTTTAATTCTACCTCCATAGCTTTTAGCATATGTTTACTACACTCTTTTTCAGTAAAATTTATTAAGCTATTATTTTATTTATCATTTATTACTATTTACAAGCCAATGTTGTAAAATGGATAGAGTGCTGGCTTTGAATTCATGAATCCTGGATTCACCCCCTGCCTCAAACTCATATTAACAGTGTAACCACAGGCAAACCTTTTAATCTCTTAGTGTCCCTGGGAAGTTCTTTATGAATACATATCTATATCTATGTTGAAGCATATATATATACACACACATATATATGTGTGTATGTATAAAATCAGTGATCTCTAACTTATCCTATACACACGGAGACTCACATAGACACATACATATATAAATATAAATAGATTTGTATATACATATGCATATATATGTATAATGAATGAATTGAAGATCTCCACTGAGAGTTTCCACACTCACATTGTCCATATTCATAACTCTAGACAACACTGTGTCTCCCCCACAACCCTACCTTTGACTTGCCAATATGCAAAGCCATAACATTACAAAGTGAGAAATAAAATAGTCCTTGCTCTTAAGAAGTTTATATTCTACTGGGAAATACTTCACATACATAAATAAATAAGCAAAAGATAATTGTCAGAGGAAGGGAGTTGATATTTCTGGATCAATCAGGAAAAACTCTGTATACAGGGTGGGCCTTGAGATGAACCTTAAAAGAAGCCAAGGATTCTAAGATGTCTAGATGTGGAGGGAATCCATTCAGTCAGTCACTAGAGAGCTCTGTTGTGACCTCTGTGGGTGACTGGGAAGATGACGAAACCTTGAACAGTAATAAAGAAGTTCAGAAGAGAGAATTTTGAGGGAAAAATAATTGGCTCAGGTGTGGATATTGAATTTAAGATATCTATGAAACATCTAGTTTGAGGTATTTAAAATGCAATTGAAGATGTGATCCAGCAAGTTGGAAGACAGGTCATCTGAGTCATCTGCACAGATGTGAAAATTGAATCCATAAGAGCTGATTTCACCAAGTGAAATAATCTAGAGAGAGAAGAGCAGAAGGTCCATGGCAGAGCCATAGGGTACCCTAATGATGAGTCAATGTGACATGGATAGAGATCAAGCAAAGGAGACAGAGAAGGAGTGGTTAGACAGGTAGAAGGAGAATCAGAAGAGACTTGTGATGCAAAAACCTAAGTCTGAGGAGGAATGAAAAAGTTTTGAAGTATTCCATTTGTGGGAATGTGAATCAAATATGGAGATATAAAAGGATTGCCTTGCTGCAGTGATGACCCAGATGTGATTATGTGACATAAAATTATAATGGATCCATTCAGCACAGTTTCTTGATTTTCCCCAGCTTCCTTCAGCATCATGTGAGTAGGAATGAAGGTAGAAGAGTAGGAGTAATCATAGGTTGGAGTTTGAAGGGCAATTTCTTTAGTAGGATAAAGAAGCAAATGACTGCAGAAGACAATAGTATCAAGCTGAATTGATTCAATACGGGCTTCAGTGGTGGAAAGGGAAAGACTATAACCAGTGTAAGGGTGATGAACTGGGAAATAACTGGGAGGTGGATTGATTGGGACATTACAATGCTTCTTCAGTGACATCTATGTAATTAAAAGAGATTTTCCTAACACACCATATGGGGAGAAACAAATGGATGAATAATGATTGTTGTTCAGATTGATATGCCACTAAACATGGTAGCCCACCATTGAATGGATCTTGGACAAGTACAACAGGGGACAATGACCTGGTCTGCAATTAAACAGGAGGAGAGCAGACTGAAATTTCACAGTGCTTTCAATACTGCTGAGCTGACATGAAATCCTCTTTTTTTTTTTTAAACACCATCATTCTCTCAGAGATACGAAAAATGGTGTCAGTAAACTAAAACTCAGAAAAAGTTGAGGCTAGTGAGATAAACTAAGTTCAATAAATCAGGTATTTACAAAGTTCCTCCCATATGCCAGACCTTTTTCTAGGTTCTGGAGGTAAAAATTCAGCAACAACAAAAATGCAATTATTACTTTTAAGGAGACAACAAGTGCATATAAAAATTTATAGAAGAAGTAGAGAATAAATAGAAAGAAATTAAATGCAAAGTAGTTTAGGGAGGAAAGTACCAGCAGCTGGAGTTGGGAGGGGAAGTGGATAAGGAAAATCTTCATGTAGACAATGGTACTTGAGATGAATCTTAAGGGAAGAGAGGGTGCATATGAGGCAAAGATGATGAAGGAGTGCCTTCCGAGAGTGGGAAGACAAAACAAAGCAAAGGCACAAGAAATCTTTGAAGAGTGTTGTGTATAAGGAACTGAGACAATAGTTGGTCTGTATTGCAGAGTGTGGGAGGAGCAGTGATGTCCCATAGGACCAGAAATATAGGTTGGCGCTAGTTGTGTAGAGCTTTAAAAGTTTAACAAAGTGGTTATTATTTTATCTTACAACTGAGAGGAGCCACTGGACTTTATTGAGCAAGGAAATGACACGGTCATATTCGTACTTAAGGAAGGTCATTTGGGCAATTTTGTGAAGGAGATCTTGAAGGAGTGAGATGCTTTTGGAATGGAAACTTATTAGGAGGCTATTGCAACCCTCAGTGATAAAGAACAAAAGGGTCAACATAAAGTACATTATCTGTGTAGAAATATTGAGATTTGATGACTAATTGTACATGTGGAGGCAAGAAGAGTGAGGAGCTCATGAGAGAGCCCAGGTAACAAACCTAGGAGTTTGGAATGATGGCATTGTCATTATAACCACAGGAATATCTGAAAGTGGGGAGATTTTGTGGACAAAGATGATGAGTTTAATTTTGGTCATGTTTAATTTGAGCTATCTCTGGTGCACACACATTGAAATGTGCAATGGTAACTGCTGATATAGAACTAAGGTAGAGGAGAGAAACGAGGGCTGGGTATCAAGATTTGCATAGGTAATTATAATAATAGATAATTAAACTTATGGAGAGCTTTTGAGCGGGGGGAGGGAGAGAGAGAGAGAGAGAGAGAGAGAGAGAGAGAGAGAGAGAGAGAGAGAGAGAGAGAGACAGAGAGACAGAGAGAGAGACAGAGACAGAGATAGAGACAGAGACAGAGGCAGAATGACAGAGAGAGACAGAGACAGAGAGAGATCTCTTAGAATAGGGAGAACCTTGGGAAACACTCACAATAAGGAGTGTTACATGGATGATTAGCCAGCAAAGGATATGGAGGAATGGTCAGACAGGTAGGAGGAAGCAGGATCAGACCAATACAAGTTTGGAATGCTCTACCACAGGTTGGGCACAGATAGTCCTTGTGAATATTTAAGCTGCCTACTCCAAATTTGTGCATCCTACATTTATTTTGCGGTTTCAATTCTACTTTGCTCATAGAGCACAACACCCTTTCTAATGTGGGCATGCCATTCTGTGGTCCTGTGCCAGTGTCTCCCATGTTACACAGTCAAATCAAAAGTTCTTGAGAGAAACCTTGAGAGTGTCCTTCTATCTCGTCTTCTGACCACTACGTGATTGCCTTCCTAGGTCAGTTTTCCATAAAATAGTCTTTTTGGCAAGCATGCATTTTGCATTCCAGCAATGTGGCCAGCCCACTGGAGTTGTGCAACTTGAAGCATAGTTTAAATGCTTGGCAGTTTAGTTTGAGCAAGGAACTCAGTGTCTGGTGTCTTATCCTGCCAGGTGATCTTCAGAATCTTCCTAAGACAGTTCAAATGGAAGAGATTCAATTTCCTGGCACATTGCTGGTAGACATGTTTTGCAGGTATACAACATTGAGGTCAGCACAATATCTCTGTAGACCTTCAGTTTAATAGTCAGTCTAATACCTCTTCTCTCTCAAACTTTTCTTCAGAGCCTCCCAAACACTGAGCTAGCTCTGGCAATGAATACGTTAACCTCATTTTCAATATGTATATCCCTGGAAAGTACACTACTAAGGTAAGTGAGCTTATCCACAGCATTCAAAACTCCATTTGTTGAAACTGATGGTTCCATGTATGGATGGTGTGGTGGTAGCTGATGGAGCACCTGTGCTTTCTTGGTGTTATTAGCCCCAAATTAACACATGTAGCAGAGAATTGATCCATACTTTGTTGTTTCTCAGTTTCAGAGCCTGCATTGAGTGTGCAGTCATCTGCAAACAGAAAGTCATGTACCAACACTCCCTCCACTTTGGCCTTAGCTTGTAGCCTTTTCAGATTGAAGAACTTACCATCAGTATGGTAGTTGATGCCATGTTCATCTTCACTGAAAGCATTTGACAACATGGCTGAAAACATCATGCTAAAATGCATGAAAGCAAGCCTACACCCCTGTTTCACTCCATTGGTGACTGGGAAGGCACGAGAGTATTGTCAACTATTCAAAACCCAGGCAAACATGCCATCATGAAACTGATGTACAATATTGATGAACTTCTCCAGGCAACCAAATTTTGACATAATTTTCCATAAGCCTTCATGACTAACAGTGTCAAAGGCCTTGGTCAGATCTACAAATGTTCTGTTCAGACCTCTGTTCTGCTCCTGGCATTTCTCCTGGAGTTGTTGGACAGCAAACACCATATTGGCTCTTTTTCTGCCCTTTCTGAAGCCACATTGGCTCTCAAGTATATGACCATCTTCCAGGTGAAGGATCAGCAACAATCTTGCTAGCAGTTACAAAGAAAGAGACCCCCCCCCCCCCCGCCCCTTATGATTGTCACAGGACAATCTATTTCCTTTACCTTTATAGAGTTGGACAATGGAGGCACCCTTGAACTCCTGGGGGATAACCTCCTCTTGCCATATAACCTGGACTATTCCAGTCACTTTTTGTATAAGCAATGGTCCCCCTACCTTGTAAATCTTAGCTGGAATAGAATCAGCACCAGGTGCTTTGCCACATAAAAGGAGCCTAATGGCACTCAAAATCTCTTCTTCAGTTGGAAGTTTAACTAAGGAGGGATTTGGCCTTAGCATTGATTGAGGATGGTCTGTTGAGAATACTATGGAAGTGTTCAGCACTGAGAAGTTGTGATGAACCACAGGTTTTCGGTCCATAAATGACTTTCAAGGCATAATAAAATTCCTTTGGATTGTTACTATCAGCATAAAACTGAATTTCATCTGTCTTCTTATTAAGCCAGGAATCCTGCATCTCTCTAAACTTTGCTTGAACTTTACTTTTGATGTAATTAAATGCTGCCTTCTTAGAGATGGATGAACCATTCTGCTGGTAAATCCTGTGAAGTTCTCATTTTTCATTTAGCAGCTTCTGGATTTCCCAATCATTTCCATCAAACCAGTCATGATGTTTGCAAGTATTCTGACCCAGATGAGCAAATGTAGTGCTGTACACCAAATCTCTGAAAGCTGCCCACTCCTTTTCTGCTCTACTGTTGCCAACTGTGTGTTAGCTCAACTTTCCCTCCAAGTTAGCAGCAAACTGTTCATGCTCAGAAAAGAGCTCTAATTTGTTGACATTAATTCTTCTGGTAGTCATTTTGCCTTGGGGGTGGCACTTTTGATGAATGTGAATAATTAGCTTGGAAAAGATAAGTGTGATCAGTCTAACACTCTGCACCACACATTGCCTTTGTCGCTGTCACATCTTGTCTGTCTCTTCTCCTTACAATCACATAATCTATTAGATGCCAGTGTTTGCTGCAATGGTGCATCCATGAAGTTTTATTGCGTTTAGGTAAATGGAAAACTGTGTTGGTGATGAGAAGGTCATGTGATGCACAAGTCTTCAGCAATAAAAGACCGTTGCTCTTGCTGTTTCCAACTCCATTCCTCCCTAGGACTCCCTGCCAAGTCTGGTAGTCTGAGCCTACTCTACCATTAAAGTCACCCAGAATTATAAGCTTGTCCTCTTTTAGCACATTGATCATAAGGGTCTCTAGGTCTTCATAAAAAATTTTTTTGATCTCATCAGGGTTCGTCATGGTGGGAATGTAGGCACTGATAATGTTGGCATGGCATTTTCCTGCAAGTGGCGATCACATTGTCATGAGTCTGTCATTCACTCTTTTGGCAGGCATACCAGCTTGATGACTAGATTAGTTTTGATTGCAAAACTGACTCCAGCTTCATGGCACTCCCCTTTGTTGCAGCCACTTCAGAAAAATGGGTATCCAGCTCCAACTTCAGTAAACTGGCCTTCATTTGTCAACCTTGTTTCACTCAGGGCTACTATTTGAAAGCAATACCTGTTGAGTTCTCTTGTGACAAGAGCAGTTTGTCTTTCAGGTCTACTGGATTTTGTGTTGTCTATAAGAGTGTGCATGTTCCATGTTCCAGTGGTGAGTGGAATCATCTTTGCAGATGTTTTTGTACATTTTGTACATTTTTTTGTGTGTGTTTCAAGCACAGACTGAGGTTCCCCTCCTGCCACGGTATTCAGGCCAGGGTTGGGTAAGCAGACAATTTTTAAGGCACCTTTTCTAGCCTCATACCAGGAGGTGAGCAGTGTGATCCTTAAAAGGCTGCTCAGACACCCAGGGGGCAAGTGCCACTGCTGCTTCCAGTGAGAAAAGACCCTAAGGCCTGGGCCACCTATGTGCAGCATTGTGACTATGGATCCCAGTGTATCTGCACCTGTTGCTTCACCACTTGCCTCTTGCCACAGGACTTTGAGGCATAATAGTAAAATGGTATGGGTGACGTCTTTTGATTTGTGCATAAATTGGATTTAAGTGAAGTGGAGTTGCATGAAGTCCTCAGCCTCACTCTCTCCTCCAGTCATCATAATAGTCCAGTGGCAGGACAGAGTCAAGAACGCTGTCAATGGCTCTAGATGCAGTGGATGACCTTGGCATCTTTGGTGTCTAACCAAGCTCTAAGCATTCTATATCGCCTGTCTCAGGTGCCTTCATGGCCATTGGAACAAATTGTTCTCATCAGCCCATTCCACAAGGAGAAGTCTTCACATGCTTGGGGTAGACACCCCCCCAACTCACCCATGGGCTTGGGACCCCTTGGTTACCTTCAACCTGGTTTGACCCTTCTGTGGAAATGGTTTACAGGGTGAGATAAAATGTAGATAGGTTTGTTTGCTTTCGAGGATTTTAGCTGAGAAGAGGAGGAGAGGATCTAGAATAATAGTAGAGTCTAGCTAGTGATTTTGTGGGGAAGGGAAGATGGGGAGATAATACTAATTGTGGGAAAGGTTCCTTTAGATAGTAAGAGCTTAAAGAATCCAGGTGGGAGGGTGGATTATTAGGGATACAATCTGCTAGATAAGATAGGAAGGAATAGGACCAAGTGTATATCTAGAGGAGTTGGATTTGGTTTGGAGAAAGGCTAATTCACTGTCAGATACTGGGAGGGGAAGAGAATAGAATGGAAAAGAAGACATTAAAAATGTTTTTTCAAATGACAGAGAAAAAAAATTATCAAAGAAGGGGCAAGACCTTTGCTTAAAGTGAATAGAATGATACTTGATAACGGAGATTAGGCAGGGTTGTCTACCTCCTACTTCGTTTTTGTTTTCTCTTCAAAGGAGAAAGACATTGATATTGTATAAGGCAGAACCAAATTGCCTGTAATGGAGGTGACACAAAATAAGTAAGGAAGATAGTAAGAGAACACGTAGCTGCCCTGGATGAATTTAAGTCACTTAATCCAGATGAACTACAACCTTAAATTCTAAAAGAACTAAGGAATTTGGTACTGACCCACTGTCAGTGATGTTTGAAAGATCATGGAAAACCAGAGAGGTACCACAAAGTTGGGAAAGGACAAATGTTCCTATTTCCAAAACACAGAGGAAAACAGCATGCAAACTATAGGCCAACAATTTCTATTTCAATTCCTGGGAAAAATTTAGAATGGATAATAATAGAGAAAATGAATATTTAGAAAGGAAAGCAATGATTACACAGAGCCAACACAACTTCATTAAGAACAGGTCTTTTTAGATTAAAGACATTTCTTTCTTAAATAGGGTCATATACTTAATAAATGAGAAGAATGTAAGTGATAGAGTTTACCAAGATTTTTGCTAAGCTTTGGATAAAGTATCTTGTCATATTCTTGGGGAGAAAAATAGAGAAAAGATACAGATTAGACAAAAAGATTTAATGCAAGTTTATCAAATAGATTAATGAGAACTTGTTAATGGCTTAGCATCAGTGTGGCCCGAAGTCTCCAATGGTGTGCTCAGGGGATCTGTGCTTGGCTCTGTGCAATTTACCATTTTTTCACTGGGTTTGATAAAATCATACTTGCTTGTCAGATTTATAGATGTCACAAAACTAAAGGGGATAGCTAACACATGGATAACAGAGAAAATAGGTTCTTTAGAACCTAAAATGCTGGGATTGTAAGATTAAATTCATAGGGATAAATGTAACATCTTAGACTTAGGTATAGAAAATTAAATTCACAACCATAAAAGGATTAATGAATAAATAGCAAAAGAAGACCATGGAGTTTTAGTAGACTACAACTCAATGTATGTCACCATTGGGAATACAAACCAGAAAGGGTTAATGCAGTCTTAGGCTGTGTTGTAAGGGATATGACTTCCAGGTGTAGGGGAATGATGGTTCCACTGTAGTCTACCCTCATTAAACCTCATATGGAACATTTTATTAAGTTATGGACTCCTTAAGAACTTTGAAAAGTTAGAGATTGTCAAGAGAAAGACAAGCAGGAGTATAGCAAGGGTCAATTAAAGTAACTAGAGATATTTAGCCTCAAGAAAAAGAAGACTAAAGGAGGAACATGATAGCTTCAAGTATTTGAAAATATATCATATGGACTCATTCCACTTGGCACCAGAGGTCTGAATCAGGAGCAAGAGATGGAAATTTACCCTTGTATTAGGGAAAAAAAAACTTCTTAATGACCAGAGCTATTAAAAAGTAGAAGGGGCTCTCATAAGAGGTAGTGGTTGCCCCTCTTTGGACATCTTCAGTCCAAAGCTGAGTGATCATTTGTCCTGTATGTTATGATGTAACATACTTTTAATATGTGATTTTAGCTTGATGGCTACTAGATCCCTTCTAACACCCAAATTCTGTGGTATGATCAAAAATCATATAAAACTATAATCTCCAGAGACAAAATTAAGGGTGTCCCAAAGGTCAATGGAGAATCTCATGGTGGTTATAAAGTAAGCAGAGAGTGATTATTTTGTATGCAAGAAATGGCATGAGACATGTTATCCAATAAATAAACAACTTGAAATGTAGGTCATATATCAATAGTAAGAGATAATAATAGATGATCAGCTTGAGTGTTGTACTTTGCACCCATGGATATGGAAAGATTTACAAGAAGGCATAGTGGGTAATTCCTCTACGTAGGAATTACAGGAAGATATGGAAGTGAATACTGTAAAAAATAAGATGTGGATAGTTTATAACCTACACCAGTGTAAGGAGTGTTCATATCAGTTTGATCATGGAACCATTGAATTATTCATGTAGATGAATAACAATAGAATAACAATATCAACTTTTGTCCCCTTTTTTTGTGCTCTTAGAAAGTTTTCTGGCTTTCAAGTGTTTTATTTTTTCCAGTTTTATTTTGTTTTCTACAGAATTGTATTCCATGTGTGTATTGTTATTATTTGTCTTCAAGTAACCATTATCTATGAGTGAATTTTTCTAGTCATCATCCAAAATCTTCCTTTGCCCAGTCTCTGATAGATATCATTAGAAATTCTGAAATTTACAGAAGTTCAGTATATAACTGCTGTTGCTTTGGGTAATGAGAACATTTAAGATATTAGCAATGTCTTTATTAGATTAATTCCATGTAAACATCCTTATATAATATGGTAATTATGTTAAAGTACTTTCACAATTGACCAGGAAAGTCATTTTAACTCATTTTATTCTTGCTAAACAGCTCTCTTAACTTAGGATCAAAGGTACTGCTGGTGAACTATATTCAAATGATTTAAAAATGTTTACCCTGAATCTATCTATCTATCTATCTATCTATCTATCTATCTATCTATCTATCTATCTATCTATCTATCCCTATACATACATATATGTGTGTGTATGTGTGTATATATTTTTTTCCTTTTTAAAAGTACAGGATGTCCCAAAAGCCTCCACACAGTTTTAAGTCATTAAAGCTTAACGTTGTCATGAAACATTAAAGAATAAAACTCCCCTAAGACTTTTGGGACTAAGACTTTTTTCCCTAAGACCCTGGATATTGCTTTTTTGTGTATCTAAGCTTTGTTGAATGCCCCATCTATATGTGTGTTTAGTACAACTAGAAAACTGAATGATGATTTAAATTTGGGGACTTAAAAGAAGATGTTTAGCCTCCTTCTGTCAGTAAGGAGACTGCTTTGGATTTATGGATTTCCATATGATTTTTTGATTATTGCTGAAGATGGCATGTGTGTGTGTGTGTGTGTGTGTGTGTGTGTTATTGGATGGTTGTGTTGCTAAGAACATAATCTGATGATTGGGCAGGTTGAAGCTAGGCTGTGAAGGGCTTTAATTTTATCCTAAAGACAATATAGGGAGCCACAGAATCTTCTTGGACAGGATAGTGACAAAGTAGGACTTAAGCTTTAGGAATATCAATTCAGCAACTGTGAGGAGTATGGATTGTATATAGGAGAGACTAGAGGTTGGGACCAATTAGGAGTCTACTGTAACAAACCAGATGAGAGATGTTGAAAATTCAAGATAGAGTGGTACCTGTACAAGTAGAAAGAATGAGATAGATGTGAGAGGCATTAGGGAATTTACTAGTTATAGGAGAAAACTATTCTTATCTTTGATATGGGTACTCATCTGAATAGGACAGAGGACAGGAAATGATATAGTAATGATTTAGGGGAAAGCCATTTCAAGATGGATGCTGCTAATCCTGCATGTGGATATGGTACAAGGGAGAGGAAAAAGTTTTGGGGGCTTATTTTGAATTGGGAGGATGAACTGATTATCTAGTACTCACTTCAGTTCTCCATCTCATGGCATAGGTAATCTCTGGAATATATTTTCCCCAGCTTTCTGTTTTGTTGTGGGGTGGGAAAACTATACAATGTCACCTGAGGCAAGTCTGTAAACTACGGCTTAGCTAGGAATATAGTGTTCATCTTCTGGAACCTTGGGGTGGCTGAATTGAATCATGCAGAGCCATCCATATGGGGAAAACCAAGTGATATTCAGTTACATGGACATATCATTGAGTTGGTCCATTGGGAAAGAAAGAATGTAAACAGGCATTTATCAAGAGCTTATTATATGCTAAGTGCTTTAAACATATAACCTCATTTAATGCTCATAACTCTAGGAGATAGGTGCTATTATTATCACATTTTACAGTTGAAGAAATTGAGGCAAACAACATTAAGTAAAATTGCCCAGGCTCACACTCCAGAGTCAAACCTTTTCCCACTGTGCCACCTGCTGTATCTAATATCTATCTTGGATATGCATTACATATGGACAATTACATGGGTTCAGAATTGGATCAATGGCATTTGGGAATTTGCCCAATACTTTTAATAATCCTTAAACCCATCTCATTAAAGGCAACATTCCTTGCCAAAACTATATGCCTGAGGTTCTTGGAATACAACAACATCTAAAGAATTATTATTTCAGATGATCCAGAGGAAAATGGAGAGATACAAGGTGGGTGTCAATGGGTTGCAGTTGATACTGGTGATTATCTGAATGAGAAAATGGCCTAAAAGACATTATCAAGGCTCTGTGTGACCAGAAAAGGAGATGGGCCAGTAATGTATGATAGATACTAAGAGATAACAGATGGACAATCCAAGTGCTGCCCTGGTAACCATGAAATATTAAAAGAACCAGAAGAACTCCTCCATCACACTGGGTGGATGCCATATGAAAGATTTAGGAAGAGACAGGAACATGAACTACACAAGATAAATAGGGATGCCTTATGAAATGGGCCAGTGAAGGAAGCACCCACATTAAAAAAGATGATTGGGTAATCAAAATATTCCTTATATTTGGTTTCTAGGCAGTGCCTCCAGTTTTTATTACCATTCTGGGAAGGCATGATACCTAACCCTCACTTTCCTCTTGAATGAGCCTTGCCTTTCCCTGAGCTCCTTCTTGCATGCTGCCAAGGCCCTGCTGAAATTGGACATGTGGGCCACCATCTTGTGCCAAAGCAGCAGCTGATAATAGCTCAATTTGGCTGCAGAACCCTGCAGAGAGCCCACTTTCTTCATTTGTTCACCTCATCAATTAGAGAAATAGCCTGTGACCAAGGCCTAACTCTAGGAGGTAGAATTTGTTCACTCAGTAAGCAGAAGTCAATAATGCCCTGTGGTGCTAACCCCAAGTGGTCTTAAAAAACCAATAAAGCATTCTCAGGTGAAGTCAGGAAAAAACAAAAACACACAAACCCTTGAGATGTACCTCATGCTACCTTGGAGAGATATTGGGAGATCTATAATGCCTGCAGGTGGCATTGGATTGGATAAGGGTAAAATGGGAGAATGATAACTCATATTGTTTAGTCCTTTAAATTTTATAAAATGCTTTCCTTAAAGAAATCCTGCATGGTAGGTAGTGCAAGATTTATTATTACCACTGAACCGGGGAAAGAACTGGCACTCAGAGAGATAAAGTGACTTAACCACAGTCACATAGCTAGAACTTGCACCCCATCACATGGATCCCTTCTTAGAATAATGTTTAAATGCACAGAATAAAAAAAACAACTTATGATTACAAAGAAAACCAATCATTAAAATACAGTTATCGGTCTAGCTAGTTAGTTAGTTAGCTGGTTATCATCTTTGTAGCTATCATTTATTATTTAACTCAAAAATAAGTAGAATAAAAATTGGTCAGAAGAGAAGCAAAAGAAAATAATTTTGTAAGAGAACATAAATTCTATAATAGACAAAATAAAGACAGGGGTTTCAAAGACAATTCAGGGATCATTGATTTTCTAGGAAAAAAAGAGAAAAAATTTCTTGGACACTCATTTTAAACCTTGCTTAAAAGAAAACTTCAGCTGTTGTTACTGCGCAATTCCCTTAGGGACAGACTCAAGGCCAAACACATCTCAATTTGAATGAAGATATCTGAAGGAAGTTTTTTTTTTTTTTCTGCTTTTTTTAAGGGAAAGGTTGTCAGGAAAATGAAGAGAAACTATGATTGACAAGATGGTGGAATTAGTGCTATCCCCATAACTACAAAACACAAAAAACCTCTAAAAATGGAAATGTGTCAAATCTTTAGTAACTAAAACTTAATCCTAAAGACAAGAAGACAGAGAACACATAAGGTAAAAAGTCTCATAAAATAATGTTGATCAGTTTCAATACTTAAAGTTTCCATTCATCCTCCTCAGCCCTAGTCTGTTACACTTACTGGCCACAGCCAAGATAAGCAACCTCATAGGTTTTGGTTTCAGGGTCCAGATGAGGGATCCTCTGCTCATTTCCTCTAGGAAGTTGCTCACCCTGAAACCATAATCTCTTTGCTTCTCCTACTCCTCATCATTCTCTTCCTTCTTCTCTCTCTCTACAAAATATAGAAAATGGTATTTTCCATACATTTAAAGGAAAAGAAAACTTGATCAAAATGTAAAAGTGAGAACAAGGAGCTAAGGACTTAGCTCAAGAATCAGAAGAAAAATAAATTAACATGATATGGTCTAAATATGACAGTCCTATACAAATAAATTATGTGTGTATTTGTGTGTGTGCGTGCGTGTATGTGTAAAAGACAAAAGGAAGTCATTTAAACAGGAAGAAAAAGAGAGGCAAGGAGCAGAGGGGACCCAGAAATGTGCTTCTACTCTACTCCAGAAGGTGGAAAGGTAAGCAATAGCAATTTCCTTAATCTCTTAACAAATATGAAGGATAATGGAAGGTGGGTCTAATGTTAAAATGGGGAATGTAAAAGAATCATTAAATAAAGTTCTCATTGGTTAAAGAGAGAGGATATAAGTATGTCTCTAATAAGAGGAAAGGACCTGATAATGAGTTTCATTTAGGGGTGGAATGGAAACCAATAGGAAACCATCATTATGAACAAGTACTATGGCTCTCCAGACAGTATCTCATTCAAAGGAGGACCTTTGTGGGCTAGCACTGAGGGTAATAAGGGGGCAATATAGATCAAGAGAGAGGATAGATTGAGAATAGAAAGGATAAATGAACATGGTAATGTCAGAAGTAGGATCCTGCCTTGTGACTTGGCATATAACATGTCAAGTGTGTGTTCGTCCTTCATTGCTGAAGAAGACCATGCCATCAGAGAAATAATGACATGACTTGCACTTGACTTTGTTTGAGTGAGTGAGGGCTGTGCAGGTCACCAGCCTCACTTCTCCAGAGCCATCTGTATCCAGTGACCAGATATTCATCAAGATGACTAGCGATGACCCAGGATGAGGCAGTTGGGGTTAAGTGACTTGCCCAAGGTCACACAGCTGGTGAGTGTCAAGTTTCTGAGGTGAGATTTGAACTCAGGTCCTCCTGACTCCTGAACTGGTGCTCTATCTACTGCACCACCTAGCTGCCCTGATATGTCAACTACACATGTGGTGAAGTAAACTAATCACTGCTTCTTTCATGAACTGATATTTCTGAGAATAAGGTCTCAGAGGAAGAAAAAATGAAGCAAGATAAAACAAATAAATAAATGCACATATAAAGTGGAGGAGTGTTGAAGTGATATCTATACATGCTCTAATTGAGGCTAGAGGTTAGAGGAGAGAAAATTTGATATTTAAGAAGTTCTCCCCCTCTTCAGGAACACAAAGAATAAATAAACACAAATACAATGTAGAAATTCAGAATAGACTAGAAGGGGATATAAGTAAAGGAAGACAAAAATAAATGAAAACTTCTAAGAAAAGGGTGCCATAACAGAATGCTGCTTGATCTAAGAGGTTGAAGTGGTGGTCATGGTGGGATGGGAAGAGGATCTGGAACCAAACATTCCTTTAGATTGAGAAAGGGAAAAGAAATGATGGGGGAAATTTGTAAAGAAAGAAAATGAAGGGGTAATGTTTTAAATGGAGGCAGTTAGGTTGCTCAGTGGATAGAATGCTGAATTTGAAATAAAAATGGCCTGAGTTCAAATCAAGCCTCAGACCCTTAGTTATGTGATGCTGGAGAAGTTACTTAATCCAATGGAGAAAAAAATGGCAAACCACTCCAGTATCTTTGCCAAGAAAACTCCATGGATAATATTGGCATGCTGTAGTTCTCAGAAACAGTCAGACATGAATGTACAACTTAACAACAACAAAAACAAATAATGGAAACAAGAAAGGTAGAGGCATCAATGAGAATATAGGAAGAAGAAGTGTAAATAAAATAATTATGAGTAAATAGGAATGGCTTAAAAAGACAAGAGATAACATTAATACAAAAGAAAAAATGACGAATATGCAAACCTAGCAACTATATTCTTAAACATGAAGAGAATAAGGAAGCTAATGCAATGAAAGAGAAATGAAAAAAATAGATTTTAAAAAACAAAGCCCAATTGTTTTGTGTGTATATGAAAACCATTTAAAAATAAAAATGGATAAAGAATTAAAATGAGAATCTGGCACAAAGTGAGATTATTCTAATAAACCAGGATCTGAAATAGCTTTATCAGACAAGGTAAAAATAAAAATTCAAAATATCAATTGAGAAGTTAAAAGAGAAAAGAGAAACTATATTTTGATTATGGAAGCAGAGACAATTAAACAATATCATTTTTAGATTTTTGGATATCAACTGGCATATCACTATATTCAAGATAAAAAAAAGTTAGCTAAATATTAAAAGGGCATAAATATTACCAAAATAATTGTGATACAGTTTTATTTTTTTCTCAGAGGATCCTAAATCTAACAAACAATATTAAAAGGAAATTTTAGAATAAACACAATCTTAGAGAAATTAGATTGGAAAGATACATAATATTTTCAATGTGACAAGAGTGAAGAATATACTTATTTTTCAGCATCCAAGGTTCCCTTTCTAAAAACAGACCTGTGCTAGAGCACAAAGAAAATAAATACAAACACCTGTAAAATGAAAGAAATATTAAATGTATTAACATATATTATATCAGTAAATAATGTCATAAAATAATAATGCTGAAAACAGAAGAAAATGTCATATCCCTAAATAAAAATTTAATAATGACATGCACAATGAATGAATCAAAACTTTATCATGGAAATAATGAACAATTTAAAAAATCATGACAATGAAATAACATAGCAAACTATTTGAATGCATCTAAAAGCAGTGTTTAGAGGGGAGAAATGCCTGAAAACATACATTAACGAAAAAGAAAGACAGCATCCATGAGTTGGACGCACAATTAAGGCAACTAAAAAAAACCAATTTAACCAATTCAAAAATAAGCAGAAGTGAAGAAATTTTAAGCATCAGAGTAGGAATATATGAGATGTTAAATAAAAATGGCATAGACATAACTAGCAAAACTAGTAGCTCATCTTTGAAAAAAAAGCTTTTAAAAGTTGAGGAACTTTTAGCTAGCCTAACTTCTTTTTGAAACCCTTAGTGAATCTAATTTTTTTTAAATGGAGGGATGTAAACTTAGTTATAATATTTTTTTAAAAAAAGAAAATGTAAATTTATGACAAAGGTAATAAAAATAACTATCATAATCTTCTGAACAGAGTTATATGGTTGTAAAACTGAAAAGTTAAAAGATTGCCTACAAAAATAAAAATAACAGAAATTAATAAAATAACAAGGACCTGGAAGAACCCAATCTCAGGAGAAGCAACTGAATAACCTATAAAGTAATTCAACAAATTTTCCCAAATTTCTAAATGCAGCAGTACTATTTTAGAATAATTTAAAGATTTAAAGATTCATCATATCAAATATTTAAAGAATAGTTAATAGCGATGGTACATAAATTGTTTTCATTAGTTGAGAAGATACTCTATTAAGCACATTAATGAGAAAAATACAGCATTAATCTCTTAAATAGGGAGTGATAAAGCAAGGAAAGAGAACTCTGAACTATTGTCACTAATGACTACTGATGGAGAAAAAATAAATTCATTTATAACTATAACAAAAACAACACGAAAAAAATCTACAACAATTTATCTTTTTTTTTTCTCTGTGACCAAGTTGAACTTTTACTGGGGATGCAAGGAAGCTTTAGCAATGGAAAAATATTTAACAAATTGACCATTATTAATACATTAGAAATACAAACAATTTAAATCACATGATTTCACAAAGTACAATTTGATTTATACTTACTGCTTTTAAAATTCTAAAAAACAGGAATAGAAAGGCAATTTTTAGTTTATATATGTGTGGGTATAAAGTTAGTCTTATTAACACTGGAGAAAAACTACAGGTTTTTCCCCCCAAATACAAAGACATGGAGTAGGGAGGCCACATTTTTTGAATGCAAAACATATGTTTGCCAAAAAGACTATTTTATGGAAAACTTACACAGGACAAGCATTCACATGGTGGTCAGAACTGATTCAAGGACACTCTCAAGATCTTTTTTAAAGAACTTTGGAATTGATTGTGTGACATGGGAGACAGTGGCACAGACTGCTCAGCAGGGCATACACGCATCAGAGAAGGTAGTGTGCTCTATGAGCAAAGCAGAATTGAAACAGCTCAAAGGAAATGCAGGATATGCAAATCTAGAGTATCTGCCCCAAATATTCACATGGACCTATGACCAACCTGTGATAGAGCATTCTGAGCTCATATTGGTCTGATCAGTCACAGTCAGACACACTGTAACTTAACTCTAGCATAATGATGTCATTTTGATTCTCTTTGAAAATGAAGAACAAGAACTATATATATATATACACATATATTTATACATATATGTGTGTCCAAATATATATGCACATATATATGTATACATATTTACACACATATGTGTGTATACACTTAAATATGACAAAGGAAGTTGGGTCAAAATTTTAAATGAATGTGGATAATTTCTGTACTGAATCTTATCCAATTAAATTTGCAGACAATTCACATCAATTCATGGAAACCTGTTGTATGGAGCATGTAAAAGCTAAGGAATGATAATAAATGTACTTTTTAAAATCTCATTTAATTTTCATAGTGACATATATATACCTCTCTTTGAAACCCCAATAACTGAATTGAAGAGGTTGAAATAACTTTGGTCTCCAAGACCTTGTCATCAACATACACCATGAGGACTTCATGTGTTTTCCTGAATCCTATTTTTCCATAAGCTTCTGATAGTTTGGATACCTTAAAAGATTTTCAGAAAGTAGATGGTTAGATGTGAGGCAGTTTAATTTAGTGGAAAGAGTACTGAAATTTTACTGAGAAGATCTGTGTTTGAAATTTACTTCTGCTTTTTACTACTTATCTGACCTGGGGTAAGTCACTTTCCTTATCTGTGCCTCATTTTATTTGTCTTAAAAAGCAAAGTTCAGAGTAGGGTATAAGGTATCTTCCTTCTTTAAATCATAGGATTTGGGCTTAGCTTCCCATAATAATGTCAGAATTCTTTCTAGGATAGCGAGTTTAGGTAGGGCTTGTAATTTTCACCAGGTGCCCATTGCCTCAAATAATGTAGGTTTGCCTTATTTGCTGGTCAGTACAGACCACTAAGCCAAAACCAGTTTGAGTAAAATAGGGACCACCAAAGATGTTTGTTAGTGGAAAGTGAATTTTTCTACCATCAATAAAACAGAAGAATTGATCAATGATACAAGAAGATGCACCTCATAGCTCTAACAAAGGCACCACTCTCTTTCCCACCCTGAGTCTGCCTATAACTAACATATAAAAGCAGGGATAGTTGTTCAATGGTTTCAAATAAGAGAGAAGATGAAAAGTGGGTGAGACTTCATTGAGGGAGATCAGTATAGCTCTATGGAGGCTATAGACCTGGGCATCATTTCTGTGTTTGTTTTTCTTGTGTTGTATAAGTCTTGAGGGAAAGTCTTTTATATTGAGCTGTGTTGGTTTCTGGGGTACAGTATACCACAAGGTTGATCAGTGATGACTTCAGGTCATAAGGTCATCAATAGCTGACTCCTTGAGGACCCTTTCTGAAGTCATCGCTCCTGTCCAAAGAGCCTGGACTCTTATGGGAGGGAGAAATCCTACCCTACTTTTTCCACACTGCAAGCCTTTTTCCTCTTCTGGTGTTTTGAGAGCTGGATCGTTAACTACATGAGACGAGGCACTTATTGCTAACTAGCTGTCAAGTTGTAGAACAAAAATATCAGCCATAATTATATTCATACCACTAGCTTTGGCATTAAAGTTAATCTGAAAAACATTCATTTTTCCTAGGCTACGTTATATAACCAGCCCTTGGATGCAGTTATGGTTCACTGTCAGGCTTTATTCTACTGTGTTTCAGCTAAGAGTGTTACTTGACAACTGTGAAAATGCTGGCTTGCCCTGTGTCTGTCTGTAAGGGGGAACCTTTAAAGAGCCTGACATTTGTCAAATGAAGCTGTTATCAGGATAGACTATTTTTAGGGCACTCTTTAAGCAACACGCTTTAGTTTTCAGGTATTGGAGTTAATGATCTGCCTTCTGTTTCAATAAAGAAGATTTTAGAAACCATTTTCTTGAGCAGAAGAAATCACAGGATTTAGAGCTGAAGGGACCTTAGTGGTCAGTTATTACAAATGCCTTCATTCTAAAGTCATATGCAGGACTTCTGATGCCTTGGCATCATCTTCAGCACAAACTTCAGCAGTATATTTTTTTCCAAACAGCATGATAATCACTGGGTGGGTAGCACCTTGGAGAGCAAGCTCAGTCTTCAGGAAAAAACCTCCCCATTGATGAGGAGATCACAGGACACTGTAGCCTGTGGGAGGAAGAAGAAACAAAAACACTGGAGCACCAAGAGGTTGTTGCTAGGGTGGCTGCTACTGGGGGAGGAAACAGCAGTACTAGATAAAGAAGTATCTCATCTGAGATGCAGCTGTTATTTTTTAAATTTATTTTTCTTAACTTGGTACTAAATTTATTTAAAAAAAAATAAATGCTGAGAGAATATAAATACTGTTTAACACCTCTATTTTTCAGTGCCTTAGGTCAAAGCCCTGTTACCCTTCCCTTGTTATGTTATGGAGGCAAGATTTAACCCAATTCTCTATGACTTCAAATCCGATATTCTTCATGTTATATCACTCTATCCTTGCTAACACCCCAGGGTTGTCAGGACCATTGGACAAATTGAGATAATTTTAGCAGTCTAGAAGCTGCTATCACTGAAATGGTTGGAGACTCCTGACCCAGCAAAAAAAGTTTACTTTAAATACATGGGGCAAATCTATAGATACTTATCTTCCATTAGGCATTTCAGAGAATTTTTATTTTTCTGTTAAATCTCATATTTCTAAATGACTGTCAGTTTTATAATCATTGCTCTGATAATGTTACCACACTGTTCTTGTGCCTTAAAATGACGTGAAATAAAGTACAAATATTTTACCCTGGCATTGAAGGCTCTCTAATTTGGTTCTAAAACTATCCTTCCAGTCTTACCTCATATTCCTCCTTTCCATGTACTTTATTCTTCAGATAAATTGGACTACTCCTGATTGCTAAAAATCATCCTCTCCTTTTCCATTTCAGTGGCTTATATTTATAATTTCTCTACGGAAATCCTCTCTATCCTTCATCAAAAAGCTCAGGTACCCCTACTTTCATTGAGCTTTTTAAAAATCTCTTTCTACCCACTTTGATCCTCAGGAAGTAATCCTCCCTTTTCCTTGTTTGTACTTCTCCTATACACTTATGATGCTCTATTGGTGCCTAACGCATTACCTGATACTTAACATAGTGCCCTGTGTTGTGCTTGTACTTAGAGGATCTGATTACCAATACTGGCTTGGTTGCTTTTTGCAAACTTGACCATGATAAAGACACTCAATCTCTGGATGTAGGTTTCCTTGCCCATAAAATGATTTTGACTAGCTATTTTCTATGACCCTTTCTAGTTCTATATATTATGATCCCAGAAGTTGTCATTTATTGAATTGTAGTGTAGTGGAAAGTCTAGAGCAGTGAAAAAAAATGCTAGTCTTGAAGTCAGAACATCTGAGTTTGAGTCTTAGTAGTTCATAATAATATATGTTATATTATGTATATCTCACAATATTGTAAATTAGGTGAAATTAATATCCCTATTTTAGAAATGAGGAAACTGAGGCACCAAGAGGCTAAGTGATCTGTATCACACAACTAAGGAGTGTCTGATATAGGATTCAAATTCAAATATTCCTGACTCTAAGTCTTGAACTCTATTACTTCACCTCCTAGCTGCCTTAGTAGTTCTGTTACTTAAAACCTCTGTGACCTTAGAATAAACCACTTTAATTCTCCAGGCTCCATATTCCTAATCTTGAAAATATCAGGATAGTGTGGAAGAGAATACATGATGTCAAATGCCCCTCCAGACTCTAGAATTCTGTGAATTATTTGCTGAATTTATATCCCCAGTGGATAGTACATAACAACTCATTTATAAATATCCAGGATTTGTTGAATTTAACAGAAAAAAAATCAAGAAATATTTAGAGTTGTTGTAACAAACTACTCTGTAAATATATGGAAATAGTTATTTGAATAGTAGATGGAATGCTCGGGAGAAAATAAATGAACCCATCAGACAAGGATCTGAGAATGTAAAACAGTACATGTGGTGTTGGGATACTTAACGTCAAAGTGGTCAGCAACTGGCCAATAGAAGTTCAACCTCTAAGGGAATGAATGATAGGAATAAAGCCTTGGGTAGTTTTCTCCAAAGATACTTACTGTCAGTTTGTGAATATTATGATCCCATTTTTCTGTCCTGTATGTATCTTTTAATTGGATAGAATTATAAAATCTTAAGGGTTAAAAGGGAATGCAGATGCTATCTAATGGATTCAAATATTTATTGGAAAAAAAAATCACCCAACAGGTTGCCATTGTCCAACTTTTTCCTGAAGATTTCCACGAAGGAGAATTTGCTTCCTCTTAAGGCCATCCATTCCACTGTGTGATAGCTATAATTAAGGATGGTTTTTCCTTACATCAAGTTTAAAGCTGCTTCTTTGTAATTTCTACTCATCACTCCTAGTTATTCCCTCTGCTAAACAGAACAAATCGATTCCCTCTTCTATATGACAGCTTTTAGAATACCCAAATACAGTTTTTGAGAAGCTAATAGCCAACTCTCCTTTTCTACAATTTAAATATTCTTTTTATAAATTCAATTTTATCTTATCTTAGATCTGCATTCCCTCTCCCCACCTCCACTGAGAAAACAATAAAAACAAAACCCTTGTTATAAACATATATATCCAAGCAAAAGAAATCTTTGCATTGGAAACATACACATACACATACACAGATAATATATATGTATATATGTGTATGTGTGTGTATATATATACACACACATACATATATTATATACATATTATTATATGTATATATACATATAATCTATATACTATATGTATATAGTATTCTATCTATTCTATGTATATATAATTATATACATATATGTATGTGTGTATGTATGTATATAATATGCATGCATGCATGTATATGTATGTATATATACATGTTGAGTAATTTTTCAGTCATGTCCGACTCTTTTTGACCCCATTTGGGGCTTTCTTGGCTAAGATACTAGAGTGGTTTGCCATTTCCTTCTCCAGCTCCCTTTAAAGATGAGGAAACCGAGACAAACAGGTTAAGTGACTTGTCCAGGGTCACACAGTAAATGTCTAAGGACAGATTTGAACTCAGGAAGATGAGCCATTCTGACTCCAGGCCCAGCACCATTTCCATCACATTATCTAGTTACTCCATGAACATATGCAAGCATATACATGTACACACATACACACATATATGTATGTGTACATATGTATGTGTGTGTGTGTGTCTGACTCTCTACTCTGAGCCAACTACCCCTCTATTGGGATGTATCCCAACTTTTCTTAAACTGATCCTCATATGATATATAATTGAAGGGCTTCTTCATCCCTGCTTGCCATCCTCCAAATACTCTAAAGTTTACCAATATTTTTCTATAATGGCATATAGTAGGAACTATGTAAATTCTATCTATTATTATTGGGTACTGGAGAGTGACACTTAACCAGTGACCAGAGTAGAGAACTGCAGGATTATCACTTTCTCATCCTTCTAGGCTTGGAAAGAGAGAAATAAGGATTTGTTGAGCATCTATTATGTGACGGGCATTGTGCCAAATGCTTTCCAAATGTTATGTCATTTGATCCTCATAACACTGGGAGGTAGGTGTTATTAGTATCCCCATTTTATAATTGAGGAAATTGAGGAAGGTCACATATAAATGACTTGCCAAGGGTTAAAATTGACAGTAAGTGTCTGAGGCTGAATTTTAACTTGGGTCTTTCCTAAATCCAGGCCCTGTCTTCTATCCAGTGCTCTACCTACCTGCCTGGACACTCTGTCTCCCTTCCAAGAATCCAAGATTATAGTCTTGGATGCCATATCTTACTCTTGATTCATATTGAACTAACAGTCCACTCAAATGTCTGAAGTTCTGGAAGTTTTAGTAGATTGTTAAACTCATTCCATGTGAATAAAGAGTGTCATTTGGTACCTAAGACAGCTAATGCAATCTTAGACTGCCTTAAAGGAGGTATAATATCTGGGACATTCACACTTAGAAATGGTGAAAGACAATAATTAACAGGAAGTAGTCATCACCAAGAACAACCTACAAAGGAAAAATACTTCAGATCTTGGTATTTAAGAGGTCCATATATGCAAAATCATAGATTAATAGAACAGGAGATTGATTACAACCTCTATCCTCCTGGAGCTGCTACATCAATGGAGCTGCCATTACATTGATTTAGTCATATTATTAATATGTTTTGTTATAGGATTTGGGAGTGGGAGTGCTGTGGTTTAAATTATTTTTTGGGGGGTCACTAAGATGGCTAATGTTTCTTTGCCTTAAAATCCGTTTAAGGACACAGATGTATAATAATTAACTTATAGAAAAAATTCTGTGAAAAATCATAAAGCAGAATGCTCTCCCATTAATAGCCTGTCTTGCCCTAGAGAAGTGAAACTGGGGCAACTCTGAAAAAATGGTACCCTCAGTCCTCTGCAATGTGTTCACAGGTCAGAATGAAGAACATACTTTCTGAGAGGACAAATGGAATAACTGGAAACTGTAAGAACATTTTGAGTAGAGATTGTTTCATTCTTTGTACTTGTATCCCCAACCTTCAATACAATTCCTGGAACACAGTAAAGACTTAAGAAATATTTGATGATTGAATGGCTCAGTGTTGATTGACTTAACACTTCAAAGATCCGTGATTTTTTTCTCCAATTCTCTCCAATGCAGCAAATCATGCTTCATCTATAAATTAGGAGGCGATCTTTAAAACTTTCCAATATGGCAAAAATATCAACATTTTGGTAAAAAACAGTGATAGATAGATTTGTCCTCAGCAAAATATTGTTCAGTCCCTTGCCACTCAAAATTTTTCCAAGTTTGTAGGACCTGCCAGAGCTTGAAGTAGTCTGGGTTAAGCCTTCAGAACCAGTGGTCCTCTCCATATCTTAATGAGTTGTTGGGGAAATATAATGGCTGAAGTACCAAGAACAGACTAAACATCGCTCAAGATGTATTGAACAACCAGCATGTCCACATTGTCATGCTGGAACTATTTATCTCTTTTAGTGGCTACTTTATATTCCAGTTTATAAATTTTGAGTTGGAAAGCATGAGAGGATAATAGATTTAGAGCTATGTGCCTTAAAGGTCCTATAGTATAACCCTCTCATTTTTACAGTGGAAGAAACAGAGACCCAGTGAGAAAAAGTGAGTTTCATATAAGTAATAAGTGTTATTTAAAACTTCCTAATCTTATATTCTTCATTTTGTTTTATTGTTTCTCATGAAGTCATTAGCTCCCATTTGCTCCATTCTAATTTTTAAGGAATTATTTTCTTTAGTGAGCCTTTGTACCTTCTTTTCCATTTGACCAAATGTACTTTTTAAGAGTTCTTTCTCTTTCTTTGGTGAATGTTGGTGTCACTTTTTTCCATTTGGTCAATTCTGCTTTCTAGGGAATTCTCCTTATTGGCTTTTTTGTAGCTCTTTTACCAAAGCTATTGACTTGTTTGCATTATTTTCTAGTGTCACTTTCATTTCTCTTCCCAACTTTTCTTCTATCCCTCTTTGTTGATTTTTAAAATCTTTTTGAGCTCTTCCATGACCTGAGATCCGTTCATATTTTTCTTGAAGGTTTTGGATGTAGGAACTTTGACTTTGTTATCTTCCTCTGAGTGTGTATTTTGATGTTCCTGTCACATCATAGTTTTTTATGGTGAGAATTTTTTCTGTTGCTGGTTCATTCTCCCAGCCTATTACCTGACTTTTAACTCTTTGTCAAAGTAGGGCTCTGCTTCCAGGGTGGTAGGTGCACTATCCCAAGCTTCTGGAGTTGTGTGCAGCTATTTTCAGAGACACTTTTAGGGACCTGTAAGTTTTCAGTTCTTCCAAGATGGTATGATCTAAGTAGAGGTGTTTACTACTCTTCTGACCTGTGCTCTGATCTTTGAGTGATCACAAGCACTTTTTTCTATCCTGGAACTATGAGAAGGGTCCCTAGTACGGCAGCAAATTCTGTTGTTCTAGGGCTCCTTCTTGCCCTGGAACTGCCAACTACAACCCACATCTGAGTTTGGGCACAGAAATAGAGTCTTGCCTCAGTGCTAGTAAAAAGATCCCTGTGATCTCCTTCTGACTAGTTTTTTGACCCCTTACCATCTTTGGGCTCAGAGCTCCACAAGTAGCCATTGCCACTGCTGATTCAGTGGCTCCCAAGGCCTGTTCTTCATTTCTTGGTCCTGTGTTGGTGGGGCCTATGCTGGACTGTGTTCCACTCTCACCCAGGTGTGACAGATCTTTCCTGCTGACCTTCTAAGTTGTCTTCAGTGTCTGTGGACTGTGAGGCCTGGAAACTGCCATTGATGCTGCTGATTCAGTTGCCCTAGGCCTGCTTCTGGTTTGCTGGGGCCCTGTCTGTACTGGCATGGCCTGTACTGGATTGGATTCCTTTCTCACCCTGGTACAATAAATCTTTCCTGCCAACTTTCCAAATTGTCTTGGGCTGGAAAATTGTTTCACTCCATCTTTTTGTGGGTTCTGCTGCTCTAGAATGTGTTTAAAGTCATTATGTAAAAGTATTTGGAGAGGTTTGGGTGAGAGCTTAGGCAAATCATAGCCTTTACTCTATTGTTTTAACTCTGTCCCTTCCTAACTTTGTAGAGGAGAAAAATGGAAGCCCCAAAAGGGGAAATGACTTCAGATGGTCCCATGTCTAGTTAATGGTAGAAGTAGAATAGGAGGCAGGTCTTGACTTTTTGTCCATTTTTCCATTATGTCAACCTACTTCCCTTATATACAACCTATTAAAGGGATTTAAATGTAGCACCCACATTAATTACTTAAGGGATCCCAATGATACCCAAGTAGGGGAAAAAAATGCCAGCCTTTACCATAAATAATTTGCAGAGGACACTAAAACACAACCATTAATAACTATCTTTGTTAATAAGAAAACAATTAAATATTAAAGAAGAAAAGTAGACTCAAAGCCTATAAGAAATATGACTCTACTATGTCATATGTTTCACTGATTTAAAGTGATAAATTGCATCATAATATATGGTAGATTCAGAGTGTTAAGGCTAGCAGGGATCTTAGAAGTCATTTATCTGATTTTACAAATGAAGTAACAATAGTCCATAGAGGTTAAATGACTTGTCAAGGTAACACAACTAGTTAATAGAAGGACTGTTACTAAAACCAATCCCTCCTTGCTCCCAGGCTGGTGTTCTTTCTACTGTGTTGGAAAACTTCTCTTCTAACTCAACCACTAAGCAACTGCTTGTAGACTGTACTGAGCAATAGTTGTTGAGTACTGGTACTGCCCAAAAATCCTTCAGGAATACAAATAACATGATTTCTTTGCCCGGCAATTTTACTGTGGAGCATATGGAGTAGAGAGAAATGTGAACTGAATTTATGACTGTGTTTGGTGTCATTGTACGTCATGGATATGTTGGATCTCACCCTTGTTGTAACCACTACATTAGTTCTCACTCCCACATTGGAACTATCATCAATATGAAAGAGAACTTGGAATAAAATATGTATTTCTTTGACCCTTATCCAGAGGAATTGGTTCCTAAGGTATCAAAAATAGTTCCTTTTGTGAGAGCTCGTTTAGTAAGAACCATGTAAGTAGTATTAAAAAAGCATGGGAATTCAATCTCTGGGGGAACATAGTGGAATGGAAAATGCATTGAACTTGCAATCAGTTGATTTGATTTGTAATACCATCTCAGCCACTGCTGAGTCATGTGACCTTAGACAAGACATTTATATCTGAAATTCAGTTTCGTTGTCAGCTAAGTAAGGATAATTATGTTTATTTTTCCCCTTAATAGCTCGTAAGTTTGTTGTAAGGAAAGCACCTCCTATATATATATATGAATCACTCTTTGACATCTATAGATCATAGAATAAGTAAAAAAAATGGTAGAAACATACAGGTAGATATATAAAAGGGTAAGGCAGCTAGCTATTAGCACAGGGGGATAGAGTGCTGGACCTAGAGTCAGAAGACTCATCTTTGTGAATTCAAATCTGGCCTCAGATATTAGCTGTGTGACACTGGGGAAGTCACTTAACCCTGTTTATATCACTTTCCTCATCCATAAAATGAACTGAAGCAGGCAATGGCAAAACACTACAGTATCTTAGCCAAGAAAACTTCAATTGGGGGCACTAAGAATTAGACATAACTGAAATGGCTGACCAAGCAAACATAAAAAGGCACAGTAGGCGTCTCAAGATGAAGATCAAACCACAGGCTGATTTTAAAGGTTGTGCAACACACAGTTCACATTTTCTTATTGTAAAGTGTCAATTTCAGTTTTTGATGCAATCATAAATTCCAGTACTCTATATGTACTTAGTGACTTTTTCTATTTCATTGCTTCGAAAGTGATTATAGGAATTAGGGCTAGAAGGAATCTTTGAAAATCCAATCCTCTCATTATACTGGTGAAAAAACTAAATTCCAGGGCAGAGAAAACAAGTAACCACATTGAACAGGCAGCAAGTAGAAAGATCAGGATTTGAATTTAAGTCCTCTGATTACATTCAGTGCTGTTTTCCACACTGCTGCCTATACCGTTCTATCATTCATAATATTGAGTCTTCTAATACGGAATATATATTTCCCACTACCATGTTGCTCTGAAAGATGAGGTGATATTGATTATACTAATAATAATGGATCAGGCATTACAAACCTTTTCTGTGGTCTGGTGGCAGACATTGGCAAGATTCAGCACCATCTTTCCTTTCTTTTCAAGATTTTTTATGAAGTATCACTGCCCTAATTCGACCACAGTCCTTAAGAGAAAAAATGATGCTAAGGAGGAGTAAAAATCAAATATTTGCTAATAGAACATTATCAACAGCACTACTGTAAGTCACTGAAATTGTGCAGGTCCCTGAGATGAGCTGACTTTCTGGTGTCCATGTATCATTACTTTTATGAACCCAGATGCAAATTTTTCTATTTCCACTAACTTGTGCTTTGTGAGCCTGTGTGCTTGAAAAGGAAACTGGTGACTAACTCTGAAATGGTGTCAGATCCTGAAATGAACAGATATTTTGTACAGAACCAATGAATTAGCAAAGTGTGACAAATTCTATCAGAAGGAAACCCTCAAGATGAAAACAATTCACGTATAATTGTCCAGTGTATGCATGTAGTGTTTAAAAGGGCTGTTGTAATGCGAGAACTTGAAAGAATGTTAGAGGTCATTTCATTTAACTACCTTATTTTATAGATGATGAAACTAATGCTCAGAGAGTACAGAGGTACATAAAGTGTGGTTCAGGAGCAGGAGGGATAAAGAGTTTTGGCTCTTGTCAGTGCCAACACTGCTGGTCCATGATCTACGCATGTCATAGAGGTCATGTTAGCTTCCCAAGTCCATACAAGGTAACGGAGCCAGGATATCATTCCAAGCATCCCTGTCAAAAATCTAGTACTTCCTTGACTACACCATACTACGTTTAGCAGAATCAACTCCTTTGACTTTAAATCCAGTGTTCATGGTTCTCTACTTCAGTGCTTGAAAAGAAACTGAGGAAATGTATTTGTAAAGGTGAACTCAAAGCTTATATACATATATGTGTGTGTTTATATGTATATATGTGTGTATATATGTATATGTAGGCATATGCATACATATTTATATATATATTTGTGTGTGTATATATATACATATACGTATATATGTATATATATATATTTCTTGCTCTCTAAAAATATGAAAAGCCAGAAATGTTTCTAAACATTTAGCAAAGAAATTACCCTGCCCCCTAGTCTCTGTGCCGTTCTCCCCCTCATCTGTCACATAGCAGAGCAGAGTGTTGGAGCTGAGAAACTGTGGAACCCTATACCCTGGGTCTTGGGCAGTGTTAGGTGACTAGTCCTTGATGGATGGGGTCTAGGCATAGTGTAGGCCCATGGTGTCAAACTCAATAGAAATAGGGGCTAATAAACTGTACATAAGGATCCCTAGGGGTCTCTTATTGACTTAGAAAAAATCCATGACCTTAGCTATGCTCTGTTCTAGTTTTATTTATTTTTTAAATATTTCACAGTTATGCTAAAAACTGGAAATTTAAAAAAGAAATTTTTATTATTACTTTCCTCACTGTTCTATTTCAAGAAATGGTTTTGCTTCAAGTTTATAGTGTCCTTTGACTGTTAAATAAATTGTTGGGGTCTCATGAACTGTGGTTTTGGAGTGGCTAACATATCTTAAACTTTGGGTATCGTTCTCCTGGTAAATCTACATACCTGTTGAGTTTGGGAACTGTTTCCCCAGTTGCAAGACATTGTTTATACTAGTAAGGATAACTTGGTCCCCATTTAAATATTTTTTAAATTTATGGAATAAAACAAGCATTTCCATAATATAGTACAGTGAAATTATGTTTGTACATGAAACTGAAAGTCTACTGTACAACTTGCTTTTCATTTCAAATAAACAACAAAATTATTATGGAAACTCTTTTTTTTTCTTCTTTTCCCCCAACCTAGAGATGACCATCATCAGACACAAATGGACACAAATATGTGTGTATACACGCACACATATACACATATGTGTATATTTGTGTATATATACATGCACGCATGCACACATGCATACGTACACATATATGTAAAATTATTTTATTTTATTATAATCTTCCCAGAATGTACCCTTAAACATGATTTTAAAAGGAATTACAGCATCCGTGAAATGTTAGAGCTGGAAGAGTCCTTAAGAATCATCTGGCCTACTTTCTAGATTTGATTGCTCTAACTTTCCACCCTATTCCACTCCCCCATTTCCCCTTTTTGTGCTCTTCGTTGGGAGGAAGAAAGGGAGGTTAATGAAAGGTGGCATTAGTAACAATGTAATACAATGTATCATAGTAAAAACTATGTCTCAGGGCTAGTGTAATATTTTGTGTAAATTTACACTAGAGAAGTTCAACTACTAACACAAAAAGCAGAACTGTTTTGAAATAAATGTATAGAGCTGTATATTAAAGTAAGTGGTATAAAGTAGATTTCAAGTTTCATATACAGTCCTATTGTTTTTGCATGTTTTGATATATGTATGGAAATTCTCTTTATGGAGTTTAAACTGAGTAATAAATAAAAAAAGTCTTATTAAAAAAAGAATTATCTGACCCAAACCCTTCTTGGTACAGAAAACCAATAACCAGTGAGATGTTGTGACTTGTTCAAGATGATGGCAATGCCATGATATAGAATCAAGTCTCATGCATTCACATTTAGAGCTCTTTACACTGGGCTGTGCTATGACTTCCACTTCAGTGGGATTTTCTTTGTTAGATGGTCACTTCATACCCAAAAGAGTTCAAAAATAAAATGAAAAAACTCTTTTGTACAAATATACTTATAAAAACTCTTAGTTTGGTGGTAAAGAACTGGCAACTGAGGAGGTATCTATTGGTTGGGGAATGGTTGAAGAAGTTGTTACATGTGATTATGACAGAATACTATTGTGTTTTAAGTAATGATGAAGGGGATAGTCTCAGAAAAAGACCCCAGAAAGCTTTATATGAACTGATGCAAAGTGAAATGAGAACACTGTACACAGCAACACCAGTATTGCAATGATAATCAATTGTGAAACCACTCTGATCAATACAAAAATCGATGACAGTTCCAAAGGACTCATAATGAAAAATGCTATGCACCTCAAGAGAAAGAAATGATGGATGCTGAGTGTAGATTTAAGCATTTTTTCTTTTCTCCTTGTTTTTTTTTCTCTCACAACATGGCTAATGTGGAAATATTTTGAATCGCTTCACACACATTATGGATATTGTATTTCTTGTCTTGTCAGTGTGTGGGAGAGGGAGTGGAGGAAGGGAGGGAGAGAATCTGGAGCTGAAAATAAGAATAGAAAAATTTAAGTTAAAAAGAAAGGTCACTTCTCTTCTTCCTTACCCTGTCAAATATATCTCATTTTATAATGGAAATCAGTGGGTAAGTACTATCTCCCTCCCTCCCCTCCCCTCTGTATGTATACACACATATATGTATATATATTACACACATATGTATATATGTAGACGTACAAACATATACACACACATAAGTATGTACAGATCTTCATACTATTTAATATCCTTTATGAAATGCATTTTGTAAAAGAAAGCAAGATCAGGAATTATATCTCTATAGAAAGATATCTATATATAAGTATATAGGTATCTCACTATATAGATATCTCTCTCACTATGTATGTGTGAGTATGTGTGTATACATATCTATATCCATCTATATATATATATTATATCCATCTATCTACCTGTAGATAGATGGATATAGACATAGATTTGTCAACTTAGGTAAGTTAGGGTAAGGCTTTCCCCTAACAGGAGGAGGGGGTACATGAAACAGTGGCTAATGAATCATGTAGCCACTGAGCACCAAAGGAATTTCACTACCCCCTGTGTGTATTTTTATTTAACTTACTCATGATGGGTGTATTCAAAGGTGCCTGGGGTCCATTTAGCCTAGATTGGTGCTTTTGTAAAAAGCTGCAGTTCTTTTCCTCTCGAGTATAAAACAGGAGACGCTGCTACAGCAATCAGGAAACATGTAGGTCAGCCTATGGTCCTGAAAGAGCTGAACAGCTCCTGGTTAGACCTCATGTGTGCTATGGCATGTCCCAGATCAGGAAAAGAGGCTCAGGGGGCTATATCAAAGGCTCTACATGTCCTCACTGCATCCTTTGCTTTAATATCAATTGATTACAACTAGGTAAGTTCCTTGTGAGCATGAGCTGCAATCCTTCTTCCTTAAATAGAAACAGATCATTACATATAATTCAACGGAGATAAGGAAGACAGGAAGAAAGAAACTAGCTGTTCTCTAAACTCTGGCTAACCCTGCCCTAGATTTAGATTTAAGACACTTGGGTTCAGGTCCATTTGGGGTACTTTATGCCTTTGGACAAGTGACTTTATCTCTCTTGGACTTTGTAAAAGAAAGGTATTAGACTTCATTATTGCTAAGATGTTTATATCAGATATTTTACGATGAATATAACCCCATTAGCAAATTGAGGCAAAGTTTGCCTCTTTCTCCTGCCTAATTGTTAATTATTTAGTACACGGAGAAAGATTCAATTTAATTAGTCTCTTGGAATTTTTTTCTTCTGCATTTGCATATTGGCATGTGTGTGTATTTTTCATAAGTTTATCAGTTTACAATGGAAGACACCTGAAAGATGATCTGATCCAATTTGCAGATAAAGAAACTGAGGTCCAGAGGTTAAGTGATTTGCTCAAGGAGGCACACAGCTACCAAGTAGCAAAATTCGAATTTGAACTCTGTGCTTAGTGATTCAAAGTTCAGTCCTCCTACCATTAAGCCTTGCTGTCTCCCTTCGTTCTGATTGCTTAAATCATACAGAACAGTGCCCCATATTTGCATGTGCTTGGAATATTTTTTTTTAAGCAATGATATTTGAGCAAATTCCTTAACTTCCTTTGCAGTCTTCTTACATCTTACTCCCTACTATGTGCTTTTTGATCTAATGACACTGGCCTCCTTGATGTTCTGTGAACACGATTACATTTCTAGGCTGGAGGAGTTTCCTCTGGCTGTCCCCTAGGAGTAGAATGCTTGACCTCTTAATCTCCACTTTTTGTCTTCCCTTACTTCCTTTTAAATACCAACTAAATCCTTCCCCAATCTGTCATAATTCTGGATTTTCCCTTTCTTAATTTTTGTTTTCTATTTATCCTGTATAGAAATTATTGCTATATATTTGTTTGCTTGCTGTCTCTCCCATTAGATTGTAGGATCTCCTTAAGATCAAGTACTGTTCTTTTCCTCTTTTTTTTTTAAATCCACAGCACTAGCACAGTGGCTGCCACACAGTGGGCACTTAATAAAAGTGAGTGACTGAATAAAGGTAGGGGGTTGAACTAGGCAAATGCTTAAACCCTTTCTAGTCACATGACTCTAGAAGTCATACTATAGTTACTTAGCTTCAGGAAGAGAACATTGTGAGTCAAAGGCAGAAGAAGCATACATTTTCCTGCTTGGTTCTAGAGGGCAGAACTAGGAAAAACGACTAGAAATCAACAAAAGAATGTCATAATGATAATAAATGTCTAACAATGAAGCTGATTTAGGGTATAGTGTATTTTCTCTCTCTGGAGGTCTTCAGATTGAAGGTTAGATGATGACTACTTGATGACGACATAGAAAGTATTCTAATTGGATGACATTTATGAAATCTTTTGAGATATGGAAAGCAATGACATGCCTTATTTCATATGATCCTTATAATAACATGGAAGAAAGCATAATAGGCATTAGTCCAATTTTTCAAATGGAGAAACATTATTAGAGAGGCCATAAAGATGGGACTTGGTATGGTGGAAGAGCTCAGTTTGAGATGAAATGTGACCTCTGCCATTTTTCTCCCTCATGTAACCTCTTAGGTCCACAATTTTTCATCTTTAAAATTGGGGGGTAGGTGGTAGGTATGGGATTGGACTAGAATATCATTGATGGTCTCCTTCAATTTAATTCTATGATTTAATGACTCTGCCATGATTAAATGACATGCTTAAGGATCTGAAGCTGAATCTTGTCTGTTTGCAAGTCTAACATTGCATCATGTGGCCTCTGCTGCAGTCAAAAAAGAATTGGACTCAGAGTCCAGGATAACTGGGATGTCTGGCGCTGTCCTTAACTAGCTTGGTGACCTTGGGCAAATCTTTGTGTCTGAATTTCTACATCAGTATATTAGTGTTATCAAATATAATTAGCTGATAAGTACAGGGAATGTAGTGGAAGGAGTGTTGGGCTTGAAATCAAGATGATCTGAGCTCAAATCCAGCTTCAGATACTTATTAGCTATGTGGTTCTGGGAAAGGCACTTAGTCTCCCTCAACCCCAGTAGTTTCATCTATGAAATGGATATAATAAAGGATTTGGGAAGGGTTATACTCATTTTTGCTAGGTGGTGATTCTTGGTTGTAATTCCACCTCCTTTGCCTTCTGAAATATCATATTCCAAGCCCTTTATTCATTTAATGTAGCAGTTGTTAAATCTTGTGTTATCAGGACAGTTTTCCTTCCTAATTACTTGGAACATGATGTCTATGCTCTTTTATTTTTTTAACCATACCCTTCAGGTTGTCCAAAAATTCATAAATGATTCTCCTCAGTCTGTTTTCCAGGTTGGTTATTTTTCCAATGTGATATCTCACAATTTCTTCTATTTTTTCATTCTTTTGATTTTCTTTTATTGGGGTTTTTTGATGTTTCATGAAGTCATTAGCTCCACCTGTCCAATTTTATTTGTTATGGAATTATGAGGCAATATTTGTAAAGCACTTAGCATAATGACTGGCACATGGTAGGCACTTAACAAATACTTCTTAGATCTGTACCTTGAAATGTTACTGTACCTTGCCACCTCCTTGTTTACAAAGTGCTTTCTTCACAAAACCTTACAATTTTAAGCACCACAAATATCATTACCCCAATTTTATACATGAGGAAATTGAGACTCAAAGACATTAAGTGACTTGCTTTAGTTTACACAGCTTGTAAATCATAGAAGATGGGAATTAAATCAGTGATTTTTATCTCTAAACCTAGTGTCCTTACTGCTATAACAAAGAAAAAGTCAGGTAGACTATCTAGGAATACAAAACATTTCCTTCTTTTCTCCTCATTTGTCCCATGTTTCTTATATCAGCATTCAGATATCCTGGCTTGTGATGTGGAAGGAGAAAATATTTATTGACCACCTACTATGTTCTAAATACAGTGCTACTGACATTAGAAATATTGTTTTTTGAGCCTGAGAAATAGATGGCATTATTCCCTCATTTTATAGTTGGGGAAACTGAGGTAGAGAGTAGTGAAGTGACTTGTCCAGGGTCACATAGCTAGTACCTGAGGCTGGATTTGAACTCAAGTCTTTCTGAATCCAGGCCTAGATCTCTAGGGACTGTGTCGTGTAGCTGCTTTATGGCTAGATCACTTGCTTCTTAGCTTTTAAAAATAACCTTTCACTTTTTGATAGCACTTTAAAAATACAAAATTGCAAAAATTATCCATTACTTCATATGATTCCACAAGAACCTTATGATATAGGAGACAGTTATCAACTCTTCTTCTTCTTGGCCTTTATTGAAATAAAAACTGAGGTTTAGAGAATTTTATCACTCACTCTAACTCCTGATGGTGATGCTGCTGTACATGCAAAGCATTTTAGATATTTCCAGTTAGAACTCAGATCTCCTGACTCCTAAGGCAGTATTTTTTCCATTCACCTACCTTGAATTCCAAAGAATTACTTTGGGATTCTCCCATCTCTCTATACATCTTGGAATGTTCCTTTTTTAAAGAAAAAAATATTATTGATTTATTTTTAACCTTCATGTTAAAAAAAAAGTTTTAAGCTCTGAATTCCCTCCTTCCTTCTTGCTTCTCCTCCAACCATTCAGAAGGCAAGAAATATAATATCAATTATACATATGAAATCATACAAAACATTTCCATATTTTAATTGCAAAAACCCAAGGAAAATAAAGAATTATACCTCATCTTGTCCTTAGAGTTCATCAAATCTGTCTCCAGAAGTAGACAGCATTTTTCACCATGATTCACTCAGAATTGTCTTGGATCATTATATTGATCATTATTTTGGTATATACACACATATGTTGTGTTGATATAATTATATTCATCAGAGTAGTTAAGTATTTCATTCATCGTTACAATATTTCTGTTACTGTGTACAATATTGTCTTGGTTCTGCTCATTTCACTTCCAAGTTTTTTTTTCTTTAAACCATCCTGCTCATCATTTTTTTAAATAGCATACTAGTATTCTAGCACAATCATATGTCACAACTTGTTCGGAACTTCTCTAGCATGATTATTCTCTATATAATTTTCTATAATAATTGCTTTATTTTAATCTTTATTGATGGCTAATTCTCCCTTTTCACTTCTGATACTGGTCATTTGGTTTTCTGCTTTAAAAAGAAAAATTGACCAAATAGTTTATATATTTTATTTTTTAAAATCAGTCTTGAATACTATTTGTTGGTTTCATTTTTTAAATTTTTAAATTTTTAAAATTTAAAATTTTATTAATTTCTACTTTGATTTTCAGAATTTATATTTTGGTGTCTAATTGGGGATTCTAATTTGTTCTTTTTCTAGTTTTTTAAAAAATTGAATGCACAATTTATTAATCTACTCTTCCTCTTTTTACTGATGTAAGCATTTAGAGATATAAATTTTCCCCT
Organism: Notamacropus eugenii; assembly: GCF_028372415.1. Lineage (NCBI taxonomy): Eukaryota > Metazoa > Chordata > Mammalia > Diprotodontia > Macropodidae > Notamacropus > Notamacropus eugenii. The sequence goes on from NC_092872.1 coordinate 553,915,835, forward strand.
AAGTACTGTTTTGGCTGCATTCCCAAAATTTTGGCAGGTTGTCTCACTGTTGTCATTATCTTTAATGAGATTATTGATTGTTTCTATGATTTGCACTTTGACCCACTTTTTCTTTAGGATTAAATTATTTTATTTCTTTTGCTTCTTTTTATTGGTCCTTTTAAAATAGTAATTCAGTATTTTATTTTTCCCCAATTACATGTAAACACAATTAAAAAAAAAAACGGTGAGTTCCAAATTCTCTCCCCCCCTCTTCAACCCCTTTATAGAAAGGCAAGCAATTTGATTTAAGTTATGCATGTGTAGTCATACAAAACATTTATCTGTATTAGTCATATTGTAAAAGAAAAAATAGATAAAAAAATAAAAAAATAACCTTCAAGAAAATAAAAGAAAGCTTCAATCTCTATTCAGACACCATCAGTTCTTTTTCTGAGGGTGGATGGCATTTTTCATCTTAAGTCCTTAAAAGTTGTCTTGGATCACTATATTGCAGAGAATAGCTAAGTCATTCACAGCTAATCATCTTGCAATGTTGCTGTTAGTTTGTACACAATACACTTCATTTTGCATCAGCTCATGTATGTCCTTCCAGGTTTTTAATGAAAACATCATGCTCATCATTTGTTATGGTACAATAGTATTCCATTACAATCAAATAGCACAATTTATTCAGCCTTTCCCCAATTGAAGGATATACCTTCAATTTCCAATTTTAACCACCAGAGAAGAGCTGCTATAAATATTTTTCTACATATAGGTCCTTTTCCTCTTTTTAAATCTCTTTTTGTATACAGACCTAGTAGTGATATTGCTAGGTCAAAAGGCATGCATGGTTTTATAGCCCTTTGGACATAGTTTCAAATTGCTCTAAAGAATGGTTGAATTAATTCACAACTCCACCAGCAGTGAATGCTTGAAAGTTCTCTATTTTATTGAATGTCCATTTCTCCCCCTGAAGGATTATATTCAGTTTTGCTGGGTAGATGATTCTTGGGTGTATTCTTAGCTCCTTTGCACTCCAAAATTTCATATTCTGAACTTTATTATCCTTTAATGAAGAAGCTGCTAAATCTTGTGTTATCCTGACTGTGGGTCCTTGATATTTGAATTGTTTATTTCTGGTTGCTGGCTATATTTTCTCCTTATCCTGGGAGCTCTGGAATTTGGCTATCATCCTGAAGGTTTTCATTTTGGGATCTCTTTCAGGAGGTGATTGGTAGATTCTTTATATTTCTATTTTACCCTTTGGTTCTAGAACCTCAGGGCAGTGTTCTTTCATAATTTCTTGAAAGAAGATTTTGAGGCTCTTTTTCTGATCCTGGATTTCAGGTATTCCAATAATTTTTAAATTATCTCTCCTGGATCTATTTTCTAGATCATTTGTTTTTCCAATGAAATATTTCACATTGTTCTCTATTTTTTTCATTTCTTTGGTTTTGTTTTATTGTTTCTTGATTTCTCATAAAGTCATTGATTTCTATTTGCTCTATTCTAATTTTTAAGGAATTATTTTCTTCTCTGAGCTTTTGTACCTCCTTTTCCATTTGGCAATTCTATTTTTAAGGAGTTTATTTTTTTCTTCAGTGAATTTTTCTGCCTCCTTTCCTTTCCATTTGGGAATTCTTTTCCTCATTGGCTTTTTGTACCTCTTTTACCATTTAGGCTAGTCTGTTTTTTAAGGTGCATTTTTTCAGTATTATTTGTGTTTCTTCTACCAACCTGTTGACTTGTTTTTCATGATTTTCTTGTATTACTCTTATTTTTCTTCCCAATGTCTCCTCTACCTTTCTTACTTGATTTTCAAAATCTTTTCCGAGCTCCTCTATAGCTGAGATCAATTTGTATTTTTCTTGGCACCTTTGGATATTGGAGCTTTGATTTTTTTTTTTGCTCTTCTTAATGTATGTTTTGATTTTTCTTATCATCATAACAACTTCCTATGGTCAATTTTTTTCTATTGTTTGCTCATTTTTCCAGTCTATTTACTTTTAACTTGTGGTTAAAGCAAGACTCTGTTTCCAGGGAGGAGAGTACACTGTCCCAAGCCTTAGGAGTTTTGTGCAGCTATTTTCAGAGATACTTCTAGGTACCTGTGAGTGTTCAGTTCTTTCAGGGTGGTGTAATCAAAGGAAAGGTGTTTTTACTCCTTTCCTAGTTGGTACTCTGGTCTGTGAGTGACTAAAAGCATTCTTTCCTGCCCTGGAACAGTGAGGAGGGTCCCCTGCTCCACTGCAGCCACAAGCTCTGGTGTGCTAGTGTTCCTCCTTGTCCTGAGACTGCGACCCAGAACTGCCACCCAGATTTGAATATGGGAAAGGGAACAGAGTCTTACTTACCCCCAGTGTCAGCAAAAAGAACCTTTTAATCTCATTATTATAATTTTGTTTTCAGTGTTCTACAATCACCTCCATATATCTTAGATTTTTTCTCCTCCTTCCCCTCCTTCTTCCCTACCTCCCCACTCCCTCCCTGAGATGGCATACAGTTTTATATAGGTTCTACATGTACATTCCTATTAAATACATTTTCACCTTAGTCATGTTACATAGAAGAATTAAAATGAATGGGTGAAATCATAAAGCAAACCAAAATATACTACAGTAGAAAATGATCTGTTTCATTCTGTGATGGAATCTCATAGTTCTTTCTCTGAATTTGGAAGGCATTTTGCCTTAAGAGACCCCTGGGAATTATTTAAGTCCTTGTGTTGGAATTAACTACTAAGTCTACCAGAAAAATTCCTCGCACACTGTGGTTGTTGCTGTGCACAAAGTTTTCCTGGTTCTGCTCCTTTCACTCAGCATCAGTTCATATAAGTCTTTCCAGGCCTCTCAAGTCTTCCTGTTCATCATTTCTTTTAGCACAATAGTATTTCATTACATTCATATACCACAACTTATTCTGCCATTCCCCAATTGATGGGCATCCCCTTGATTTCCAGTTTTGGGCCACTACAAAGAGAGCTGCTATAAATATTTTTGTACGTGTGGGTCCCTTTCCCATTTTTATGATCTCTTGGGGATACAGTCCTAGAAGTGATATTTCTGGGTCAAAGGATATGCACATTTTTGTAGCTCTTTGGGCATAGTTCCAAATTGCTCTCCAGAATAATTGGATCAGCTCACAGCTCCACTGACAATGAATAAGTGTTCCAACTCTCCCACATCTTCTCCAACATTTATCATCTTCCTGTTTTGTCATGTTGGCCAATCTGATAGATTTGATGTGGTGTCTCAGAGTTATTTTGATTTGCATCTCTCTAATCAATAGTGATTTAGAGCATTTTTTCATATGACTATAGATAGTTTTAATTTCTTCCTCTGAAAACTGCCTATCCATATCCTTTGACCATTTATCAGTTGGGGAATGACTTGAATTCTTGTACATTTGACTCAGTTCTCTATATACTTTAGAAATCAGGCCTTTATCACAGACATTAGTTGCAAAAATTCTTTCCCAGGTTTTCTGCTTCCCTCCTAATCTTGGTTGCATTGGGTTTGGTTGTGCAAAAACTTTTCAATTTAATGTAATCAAAATTATCTATTTTCACTTAATAATGTTTTCTATCTCTTGTTTAGTCAAAAATTCTTCCCTTCTCCATAAATCTGATAAATACACTATTCCTTGCTCCATTAATTTGTTTGTAGTGTCAATCTTTATACCTATATCATGCACCCATTTGGACTTTATTCTTGTGTATGGTGTCAGGCATTGGTCTGTGCCTAGTTCCCACAACACTGTTATACAGTTTTCCTAGGAATTTTTGTTGAACAGTAAGTTCTTATCCCAGAAGCTTGGGTCCTTGGGTTTATCAAACAGCAGATTGCTATATTCATTGACTACTGTGTCTTGAGTACCTAACCTATTCCACTGGTCTACCCTTCTGTTTCTTAGACAGTACCAAGAGGTTTTGATAACTACTACTTTATAGTACAATTTGAGATCTGGTAGAGATAAGCCACCTTCCCTAGCTTTCCTTTTCATCAGTTCCCTTGATATTCTAGACCTTTTGTTCTTCCAGATGAATTTTGATATTTTTTCTAGCTCTAGAAAATAATTAGCTGATAGTTTGATTGGTATGGCACTGAATAAGTAGATTTATTTAGGTAGAATTTTCATTTTTATCATATTGTCTCAGCCTACCCATGAGCAACTGATATTTTTCCACTTAGTTAGATCTGACTTTATTTGTGTGAAAAGTATTTTATAATTGTGTTCATACAGTTACTAGGTTTGTTTTTGCAGTTAGACTCCCAAATATTTTATAGTGTCTACCCTAGCTTTAAGTGGGATTTCTCTTACTATCTCTTGCTGTTGGGCTTTGTTGGTAATATATGGAAATGCAGAAGATTTGTTTGGGTTTATTTTGTAATCTGAAACATTGCCAAAATTGTTTATTATTTCAAGTAGTCTTATAATCTCCTTTTGACCAGTTCTTTGACTCCCTTACCATCTGTAGACTGAGAGCTCCAGAAGCAGCCACTGCCACAACTGACTCAGTGGCTTCCAAGGCCTGCTTCTGGTTTTCTGAGGCCAAGTTTGTGTTGACACAGCCTGTACTAGACTATGCTCCACTCCTCAAATTGTGATGGATGATTCCAGCCAATCTTGTCTTTGGCTGGAAAATTATTTCCCTCATCCCTTTTGTGGTTTTTGCTACTCCAGGAATTGTTTTATGGCATTATTTAAAAAATATCCAGAAGGGTTTGAGAGAGAGATTAAGCAAGTTGCGGCTTTTTCTCTGTCATGTTGACCTTTTCCCCAAATTATTTCATTCTTTATTAACTTCTAATCTATGCTCCCATAGGTCTTTATTAAATGCAATTTTATTGTGTTATGGTCTAAAGATGAAGCATATGATATTTTTTGTGTGTGTCTCTTTTACTATTTGGCCAAGTGTGTTTTTTTAAGGTGCTATTTTTTTCAGTGTTTTTTTGTACCACTTTTATCAAGCTGTTATTTCTTTTTAAATAATTTTCTTGCCGTACTATTATTTCTTTTCCAAATTTTTCTCTACTACTTTTATCTTTAGCTTTCTTTATCTCTTCTAGAAATTCTTCTTGGACTGATGCTCAATATGCATTTTTCTTTGAGCTTTTTCTTATAGCTGTGGTCATGTTGTCATCTTCTTCTAAGTTTGTGCCTTGGTATTTATTCTGGTACCATAGTATATTTTGATGATCAGAAATTGTTTTGCTATTGTATTCTTACTTTTCCACCCTGTTTCTTGACTTTTAACTTTATATAAAAGGTGAATTTTGTTCCTAGGGAGGAGAGAACACTTCGAAACATCAGGCTTTTTGTGTTGTAGTCTTCAGAGCTTATTCTAGGGATGTATATGTTTTCAGTACTTCCAGGGTGGTATGACTGAAGGAGAGGTGTGTTCTCCTCTTCTGTGTTCTGGGCTCTACACAGTTAAGTCTGCTAGTCACCTGCTGCCACAAATAATAGCACTCTTTTTAATTCTGTAACTGTGATAAGGAATAGTCCCTTGAGACCTATTACAAGTGCTCTTTTTTGCCATGGTACTGTGAACCAGAACTGCATATGGGCAATGCAATAGAGTCCTTCACCCAGTGCCTTCTGTAATCCCTTTCTGACCAGTTGCCCAAACCCTTTACCATCTCTGGGTTGAGAGTTCCAAGTTGCTGTTGCCATTAATTTAGTTATCTCCAAAGTGTGCTACTGGTGTTACTAACTGGTATGCTCCAGGTCAGCGCCCATCTCAGTGTTAAAGCTTTCTCTTGCTGATGTCCCAAGTTTTCTTGGAATGGAAAAGATGTCTTACTCCAAATACTTTTGGCTTTGCTTCTCCAGAATTATGTTTGATACATTATTTTAATGTTCTTTGGATGTCAGCTGAGTTGCTGCCTTAACTCAACCACTTTGACTCTACCCCCCCACCCCCCCACCCCATCCAGTAAGTTCTCTTTTTTGAGGTTATATAGTAAAAAGAAAGGTGGGCTTGGAGTCAGGAAGACTCTTTCTAGTTGTGTGACCTACAGCAAATCATTTAATTTCTATCTTAGCTTCTCAACTGTAAAATAGCAACTATCTCTCAGCTTGTAAGGATAAAATGAGATAATATTTGTAAAATGCTTAGCACAGTGCCTGTCACATAATAGGCACTGAAAAAATGCTCATTCCATTGCCTCAATCTTTATTTTCATCATATGGCACAGGAAAAACAATAGGTGAATGATAAATTCTTAAATGATTGATAGTTACTGAAATTATTAAAATGCTCATGATAAAATGTTTTCATTTCATTGGTTTAGGGAAGAAAGAGAAATGCGTAGAGGATCCAAATACATACTGATTTCTTATCAAATTGCATTTCTTCCCTTGGTAGTCTTTGGAGATTTATCCTTTCACAACTCTAGACTTTTGTCAAAAACAAAAAGCCCTATTTTAAGATCAATATTTCATTGGTGTTGCAAATAGCTCCAATATCTACAAAGAGTTAAAATGGAACACAATGAATAGGTTTAAGGTGAGTGTGGGTGGGCTAAAAAGTGTGACAAATAAGAAGCTACAGAAAAGAATCAAAGTAAAAGATCTTATCACAGAATGTTTGATTAGCAAAAATGTGGGTTCATCACATGGCTAAGAGCAAGAGATAACAAATTGATAGAAACCCTAGGTTAAGGGAGGGAATAGGCTTCCAGGCCACAAGGGACCCTCTAGGTCTTCAAGTGCAATCCTTTGCCTGAATCCAGACTTCACATGTGACCTTGAGACCGCAGGTTCCCCACTCCTCACCTAGGTACTTTCTCCTGGTATCCTTTGCACTGGCTATCCTCTAGACCTGGAAGATGTTTCTTCTTCCCCCACACCCCACTTTGTAGAATCCTTCTATTTTTTTCAGGAGGCAGTAGAAGCACTAACTTCTACATGAATCCTTTTCTTATTTCACTCCAACCCCATGAGTTGCTACTTCCTTCCTTCTCTAAGTATCTTATATTTAACTACCTTGTACGGATCTATAGTAATTATGTATCTTTTATGTGTCTTTTCATATGTATACTTGTATTCCCTTTAAAATTTAAACTTTCTAAAAGCTGACAATATTGCATTTTTGTCTGCATCTCTAGCATCTAGCATAGTGCTTGGTATAGAGGATGGAATAGGTACTTAACAAATGCTTGTTGACTGATGTCAGATAAAAGTGAGGTATGCCACTAGTATATTGAGCGGACTTTCTATTGCAAAGTTATGGAAGGACAGGGGGATAGGGCATATCCATATATATATATATATCCATATATATATATAAAATCAGTGAAGGATAAACAAACATGGATGAATTATGATCTTCATTGTTGGAAGGAACAGCTTCATTGATGGGATCACAGATACATTGGATTCTTGGTGGAGTTAATTAGGGAATTAGTAAACCTTGTGCATGGCATGAAAATTATTTTATTTTTACTATTAAAGAGTTCAGTTTAAAATGGAAAACAGATCCTCTTGGATCATGATGGCTTACATGTGAATAGATGTACATCTACTCTGTGTTTTGTTGTGAGACTAGAGGCAGTTAAATTCATAGAAAACAATATTCTGTATCACATTCTAGTTCAAACTTGCCTTTAATACATCCTAAGAAAACATTGTGGGAAATCAGAATTCAAGGTAAAGATTACTTTCCAGGGCCTTGCAAGCCAGTTTAGATCACTCTCTGATTATTTCTTTCCTTGTTCTTCTAATCTATATTCATGTGATAGGAGGCTCTGAACTCAATAGGTTCATATAATCACCAGCTGGAGGCTATTGAGAGATGCCTTCGTGTTCACCCATGTGATCCAAGTCACTTCCAGCACTCCTCATCCCTATCCTAATGAAATCTCACCATTTAGAAATGAGCTGGATAACGCTGAAATAGGATGTCCGCTTTCCAAATGGCTGCTCCGCAGGCTGTCACATTTCAGTGGGCTGGCTTTGTCAAGGATGGTAAGTCAGCGAAAGGAAAAGATCAGCAGCTCTGGCATCCCAAATGCCCCTCTTGCTTGCTAGAGGAGATGCTGTATTAATGAAACAGATGTGAATATGCAAGGTGCACTCATTATTTGCACTTTACATAGATTCCAATACTCAGTTGTAAAGGGAATGATGATAGTGGGGGGATGGATCTGCCTAGGGTTGAGTTGCCAAATCAGGCTGGTCCCTTAAGAAGCAGGAATGGAAGTGTGACTAGGGCAGGATGGGGCATACTTAAAAGAAAATTGTCCATGTCTAGTACAAACTTTTCATGGAAAATTATCCTTTTTTCCCAAACGTCCTGAGCAATCATGCCCAAACTCTTTCCCTAGAGCCTGAGACCACAGCTCAATATTTTTGCCTGGGTCCTGGCCCTGGTCACGGTAAAGGTCCATCAATTGACATGGGCCAGAAGGAAGTATGAGGGATTCCAGCATTTAAACATTAGAGCACATCTACATTAGCTGGAGGTAAGACACACAAACTGTCACTAATGTAACTTGGGCAAGTCAGATCTTCTTTTCCTAATTTCCTATATATTCTCTTGACCCTGAATTCTTTGATCAGTGGCTGGGTCTTTGCATCTCCATGCTCTGGAAACACTTGTGTAACTGGCTTGACTTCAGTTTTTGGACTCTTCCAGTTCTCTTCTCAACTCCTACCCCGACCTACGCAAAAACTTCCTTTAGTTGTACCAGAGGAGTTTCTCAATTATTGGCACAATTTGACCATGTCACCTTCCCTACCTTTCTAATCTTCTTGTACTTCCTTCTATTCTTCCATGTGATCTGATTCAACTACACTGGCCTATTTGCTCTTGGTTGCATACCACAATGCCAATATACCATTCTTAGAATGCCACCTCACCTTTGGCTCTTAAGGCCCCTCAGTTACTGGTACATTTACTTTTAAGATTAAACTCTATCATCTCTTTCTATCTCTCAGTTTTTCTGCCTCTGTATTTCTCTTTCATTCCCCTCTCCATCTTTTGTCCTTCCCTTCTTCCCTCCTTCCTTCCTTCCTTCCTTCCTTCCTTCCTTCCTTCCTTCCTTCCTTCCTTCCTTCCTTCCTTCCTTCCTTCCTTCCCTCCTTCCTTCCTTCCTCCCATTTTACAGATGAAGAAACTGAAACTTAGGGATAGTCTTGACTTGTGCAAGATCTCTCTGCTAGCAAATGGGAAAATAAGGGCTTGAACTCAGGTCTTTTGGGGTCTATTCTAGGGCTCTTTCCATATTCAACAAGTACAACTTCCAGGAGATCAGTAGAATATGGCATTAATAATGATTATGCTCATTGCTTGCTCAGCTTTGAAAGAGGTGCCCAGTGAAGTGTTCCCTTTATCAGTTCTAGGCCCATGTTGAATTTTTTAAAGGCATTGATGACATGTTTATTCAATTTATAGATGACACAAAATGAGGAGAGATAGCTTCCTTGACTTAAAAATATTTATGGGATACCAGTGTAATACTTAGGCTTATTCTTGGCTCATATTTGGTCCATTGTCCTGGAAGATGTCTCTTCTACAATTTTTTGATCATAAGTAGTTGCTGATATCATCTTATAGATTACTTAACAATCACCCTTGCTCATTCCCATTGTTTTCTGTGTCACAAGATCATAGATACAGAGTTGGAATAGACCTTACAGGCTATCTAATACAACTTTCTCTTCTTATTGCTGGAAAAAGAGTCCCAGGAAAGTTACGTGAATTGCTCAGAGTTGTGCAAGGTTCTGGGTCAGGATTTGAATCTTGTTCATCTTGACTCTAAGGCCAGCACTCTATCCATTATATAAATTTCATAATTACAGTACAACCTACAGTTTTTTTTCTCCTTGATATCATGTGTTTCCTGATTTGTAACTTTTTAATATCATCTGGAAAATAACTGCAAAAAAAATGAATTCTGGTAGAGGGAAGGGTTATTCACAGTTGGACACAACTTCCCAAATGGGGTCAATCCCAACTTTCTCTCTCTCTAATTCAATTCTAGGCTCAGATCATTTTCCATGTGTAGTTTATGTCCTAGGCATAAGTACAGACTAAATAATTCAATGAAGTGTCTAGTTAGTTTATTATAATAATTTAATTTGCAAGTTCTTCATATATTTTGTCTCATTTTTTCCCCTATGGATTGCTATCATATTCTCTCTCTCACTCAACTTCATTGTCTACTGACTGTTTCATTGCTACTTATAATCATGCCCACGTTTCCTTCAACCTCAAAAAATTTCATTTGATTTCTCTATCCCATCTAGCTATCATCCCATATCTTTCCCCTCTTTCATTGTCAAAATTCTTGAGAAGGATATCTATAACTGGTGTCTCTACTTCCTTTGCTCTTTCTTCTAAATTCTCCAGTCTGATTTCTAACCTTGTCATTCAACCAAAACAACTCTCTCCAAAGTAAATATAGGTATCTGTTTATATGCTTACACACAGATGTACTTATAGGTACATGTATGTGCCTGTACATATAGACACACAAATATGTGCATATATACATACATATACATATGTGTATGTAATATTCTGCATATGTATAACAGCAGTTTGCATGTTATCTCTCCATTAGTTTGTACACTTCTTAAGAGCATGAACTGATTTTCCCTTTCTTTCTATTCAGGATGATTAGCACAGTGCCTGACCCATAGTAAGTGCTTAATAAATGCATGTTGACTTGTTGACTTGACTCGGTTTACTACATCTGTCTCTATCGGCCTCTATCCCTCTCCAAAATTTTCATTACCCAGAATTGGTTTATTTAAAAAAAATGTATACACATTAGCTTTAATACAAAAACAATAGACGTATTTATTTTGCTCCCATATTTCCTTCTGAATGCTTTCCTTAGCACATTTCTTTGAGATTATATTGCTGATAATAATAGCCAATAATAAAGTTTTTTTTCTACTAAACACTTTTCAAGCTTCATTGTGTAATGGCAAACCCCAGGTTATTGAAGATTGTATCAGAAGAGCAGAAGACCAGGCAAACTTTACCAAACTTGAAAGTGAGAATTTTGATCCCTTATTCATTCTGTATCACTTCAGACAAATCTTCTCATATTTCTTCTGTGTCATTTGTGATTTTTAGTCAGCTAATCATGTTCTGAGTGCCTGTGAATCTCACTGAAGTAGCCTGGTAATATCACATATATGGCTGCACGCCACATTATTGTTAAATTAAAGTCAACTTTTGTCTCGAGAACATTTAAAACATTTCCACACCTCCCTTTGAGATAATTGGGGACACTCTGGGGTACCACAAATGCAGGGTTGGGACTGTCTGATTGATTATCCACTCAAGGAATCTGGAATCAGTTTTGGAAGGGGAGGCTTTGGGCAAAATTTGGAAAGACTGGATGAATGGTGAAATTGATATATAATGTTTTGCTTTTCAATTAACTGTGGACTAAACAACGCCCAATCTCTATTTTCTAACAGAAATAACTTAGTATCTAATATCCATTTTGAGTAGATATGTTGTCAGTTAGCACTGTTCTTTCTGCCCAATCTATTAAAATCTTTTCTGTTCTCCTACTGAGCTAGAGTTCTTTTAATTTTCTGCTTCATCTAATTCATATAATCCCATTTGAGCAGCTCCTGACAAAGCATCCACTGTGAAAAACATCTTAAAACATACTTAGGTTACAATTATGAATCTCAGTCGTCTGCAGCCACACTAGACTTTATTTTAGTGTTTTTGTTGCTGTTTGTCCCCTCTCTACTGCCTCCTCCCAATCTCCAGTCACGTTCTTTATCTGTCTTGGCTTGTCAATGTGTTTGGGTATAGGCTTGGGGCTGGGCTTCCTAATCTGCTGCGAATGTCTAACAGAAATATTCTTCTTATCACAGTCTGCCATGAAGATGTCCATTGCTAGGCAATTTTCCTCAGTGATGGGGGATGGAACTCAGTATTGAAGGATGTTCTGGACAGATCATTATGGCTCACGTGTACCTTCACCTTTGGAATTGCTTGGTGACGTGGCATGAAAGATCCCAGAAAAACATTCACGCCACATGCCTTCCTAACTACATACCCTTCCTGGAGACAAAATAGCCAGAATCATTTGACAACATCGATATCAAAGATAGGAGGAAGAAAAAAAAAATAAACAGACCAGATAGACTAACTGCTACAAGCTTCTCAGTGTGTTACCTGCTATCCATTTCCTTATACGCCTGTAACTTGCACAAGAATTTGACGAGATATTCTGACACTGAAGTCAGCACAAAGTTGAATTAAATGCTTGGTTTGTCTAATAGGAAATGCATGTATATCTTTGTATTAATCTCTGGCGCATAGCCTCCAATGAGCTTCATTATCCTCATTTTTATTGTATATGCCTCCTCCCTTGCTTCCCCAATTCTCTTACTAGCTCTATATTTATATTGCTTCTAGTTTGCCTACCACACTGCTTCTGCACTAAACTACTCATGGCTTCTAGACCCTTATTCTGAGCCATGAGTTCCAGAAGACTTGTTTCCTTCCTTACAGATTTATTTTTTGAGGTCCTTGAGGCAGCATAGGGGTAGTAGAAAGAACATTGGATTTGGAATTGGACCACCTGGGTTCAAACTACAGTCCTGCCATTTATTATACATGTAATTGTGGTACATGACTCAACCTTTCTCTCAGTCATTTGAAACATAGAGCAGACATTCTTAACCTGGGCTCCATTAAATGTTTTTTTTTTTTGCTACTGTGAAATTATTTTAGTATAATTGGCTTCCTTTGTAATCTCATGTATTTTCTTTTATGCATTTGAAAACATTCCTAGAAGGGGGTCCATGGGCTTCACCAGAGTGCTAAAGGGTTCCTTGGCATAAGACAGATTCAGAATCCTCAGACTAGAGTATATAACTTATAGCTATAAATTTATAATTCTATATTTACTGGATTGAGTTCTAAGGCATATGGCATCATGTTACTGTGGATTAATAAAAATGACAGCATAGGGATAGTGACTAGATCTGTGATTTCACAGTTACAAAAGTAAAGAAATTCCCTCTATCAATGAAGCTTAAAGTTGCATTCTTTGCAATTTACAGTCTGAGAGAACTGCTTAGAGCACTGAGAATTTAAGTCACCTGCACAGGGTCAAAGATGGGTTCAGTTCACCATGGTGTGGCACTTTTCTGTAATAATGATTGCTATAAGCAGCAATTTCTGTTAAATAGCACTTTCTGATATACAAAGTATTTTCTTCATATCTGCCACATGAGAAAATAGTGCAAGTATGATCAAATAAGAAAATGGATTGGCCCCCTGATCAGAATGCATACTTCTCTGTTCCAGTGGCATCCTTGCAATTTTTAAACTTAATTTTTAATGATTATTTTTTTAAAAAATAATATTGTTTTTCATTTCTTATATTTCATCTTGTTTCTCCCTCTCTACCCTTCTAGAGAGCAATTCTATAAAACAAAGAATATTTTTGAAAGAGAGAAAAAATAGCAAAATCAGTCCATACACTGAAAAATTTTGAAAATATATGCAATATTCCATACCCAGCAATGTCCTCTCTCGCACCTCTGCAGAAGAGTGGGGGTTATTTTGCAACATTTACCATCAATCATTTTAGGGTGGTTGTTTTTTTTTTTTCCATTTACATTATTGGAATATATTACTTCCTTATCTCTGCTAACTTCACTCTACGTCAGTTGATATTAGCCTTTCCCTGTTTCTCTGTATTCATCATATTCATTTTTCCCCCCTACAATACATTGTAATCTTGTACCATAGTTTATTTAGCTATTCTCTAGTCATTGGAAATTTACTTTGTTTCCAGTTTTTTGCTACCACAAATAAAATGCTGCTATACGTATTTTTGTGTACAATATGTGGAGACTTTCTTATTATCACAATACCTTTGGGGTATAAGTCTAGTAGTGGAATCCCTAGCACATGGACATTTTAGTCACTTTATTTGAATAACATGAAATTGATTTCCAAAATGATTATAATGATTCACAGTTCTCCCAACAATGCACAAGTGGACCTCTCTTCCCACAACCCCTCCAACACTCAATATTTTTATTTTTTGTTGTCTTTGACTACTGAGTATGAGGTGAAACCTAAAAGTTCTTTTGATGCTTATTTCCTAATGATTTGTAATATTTTATCATATGGTCATTTGTAGTTTACAATTTGTCTCTTGATAACTGTTTGTTCACCTCTTTTGGTCATTTTTTATTGGAGAATGCATTTTCATAATGTTAAGAGAGATTGAGGGAGATACCTAGGAGGATGTGTGTACATCCTGAGGTGAAATTTCTGGGAGGACATGAACAGGAGTCACACAAGAAGGGCAGGCAATCTGTATCCTTGGAGGAAACACTCAAGTTGAAGAGATGACAAATAAATTTGAGTATTTGGATGTAACAGCTGACACAAATATTGTCATAGCGCTTTAATGTACATTATCTCATTTTTATCTCACAATAGTGAAATGAGGTTGACTCTATTAATATCTTTTTTTTTGACAGATGAGGAAACCAAGGTTTGTAGAGGATAACGACTTGCTTAGGGTGGTGCTGCTATTAAGTATCTTGTAGTAAGATTTCTTCCTGGTAAATATCTGTGTAATTGCTTCCTTCCTCAGTCCAAGTTCCCCATGTACTACACAGATGTAGAACATTGTGGTATCTAGAGATACAACGATACTGCAACCTGTTCTTTCACAAGTCTTGGTGCAGCCCACCTACCCCTGTACCCAGAGAGACTATGTATTTGTTCCATGCTAATATGATGGTTTCTAAAAACACTACCATTGAAATAACCCAGCCATTAATAAATGTATCAATAAGGACTTATTTATTTATTTGAATTCTACAGACGATTTCTTGTTGGCATAAACTTTTGTATTACACAGGGAAGGGAAAACTCTCAACAATGTTTGAAGCCTTGCCTACCAAACTAATTGCTTTTCCTGAGACATTCTTAAGATAGATTGAAATTCTGGGTGAAATAATAAATGGTGAAGTAAGCAGGGACATTTATTTTTCAATGTTTAACTGTAACGATGCCTCTCTACACTCAAAATTTATGATGAGGTATGTGTGTTGGGGGGTTGTGAATGGAATGCATTACATTGGGAAAGAAATTAATAGCCATCTGTAAATGTGGGGATGGCTGGCAAATGTGTTCTGCATGGTGCAGTAAAAATACTTTATTGGGCTATAGCAGTCACATACAAGAACCAAGATGGAGAAGGCTCCAACGGGCACCATGTTTGGATGGAATGAAGCTGTTTGCATTTATTCTTGGAACAGGTCTAGAATGCTGTCTTTTGGCCTTGTAGTTTGAGGCTATCAGATAGGATGAAGTGTCTTAAAATGGGGTCCCTTTGGAAGACTTGCAATAAAAAGCCCTTACGTGGTATCCAAGATGGACATGCCTGGATACCATGTTGTATAGCATAGTGGGTAAAGCAGACCTGACAAGACAAGAGCCTTTGAGAACTCACCAAAATGGGGATGAGATACTTTCACATTCCTTTGCACCTAGGACTGTGCTAGGTAATTTGATGGTAGGGGCTGTTTGATGTTGGCTGTGCAACAGGGACTAGTTATTTAACTTCTCTGACCCTCAGTTTCCTTATTTGTAAAATAAGAGATCAAACAACAAGCATCTATCTTATTTTTAACTTAAGAAATAAAACAAATATTTCCATAATATAGAAGAATAGAAAAGAAATAGAATAAAATAGAAAAAAGATGATTTTACATGAAACTGCTATTCTGTTATGTACAACTTGTCATTCCTTTTAAATATATACTAAAGTTATCATGTAACTTACTTCCCCCCCCCCTTACCTCCCACCTACCCCAGTGATGGCTGCAATTAGACACAAATATGTATAGCTTATTCTATGTTCCAGGCACAGCTAAGCACAGAGGATACAAGTACAAGAAAAGTAATGATCTTTAGATTCAAGGAACTTGTACTCTAACATCACCTACTTCACAGAGTGCCTGTAAGAAATCTTGAATATTTTAAAGTGCTCTAAAAATATGAGACATTATAATTATGGCAAGGATGAATAAAGCAGGGTCCTTACTTCAACAGATTAAAATCCAGAGAAACATTTTAACTGATTGCAGAAAATGACAGAACTTGAAGAGGTCTTTGAGATCATCTTGTCCAACTTCCACCCTTTAATAACATAACTAACAAATATATGTACATACATGTATATATATATGTGTGTGTGTGTATAGTGTATATATACATATACATAAACACACATATATATACATACATACACACACAAACTTTGCATCTTACAAAGGATTTGTATGCATTATTTCATTTGATTTTCCAACAACAAAAGCTATATACTAGAAATTTAGGAAGACATGGATGATGGGGAGATCTAAGGAAAGACCTCAGAATTCAGGACAAAAGGTTCCATCAGGATTGAAGTCCTGGGACATCCCTTGGTGGGGATAGGGGGGAGCAAGAGACCTCTTGCTGGAATGGTGACCAGGGAGGGAGCAGGCTGGGTCCCCATACAATGTTGCTAATTAGAGCACTCCACATGAAAAGCACGGAACAACACTGAACGTGGAAGAGAATCCTTCTTCATCACATACAGTGTTACCAGGAGAAGTAATAGCCTATTGCCCAAAGATCCCAGCCTATGGCCTGGTGGCACAGCTCTCTCCCCCTAATCCCTAAGATGCTATTGGACTGGAATACAACAGGCTAGAGGAATGTTGGTCATTGAAATGGGGCCCTGAAAAAGGGTGCTACGATACTGGGAACACTGAGATAGTGGCACAGGACCAGGTGAAGAATTAAGAAAAATTAAATAGGCCAGGGTCTACTCAGACCTACAAAGGCAAAGGACTATAGACCAAAAGAATTTAATGAACAGGAAGCAGCCATCTTTCTGATACTGGTTTTCTGGATCAAAGTCCCAGATACTACATTATAGTTTTATCTCTGTGCACAACAGCTTTGTCAGATAAATAATACAGTTATTAATTTTTCCAACTGAGAACCTGACAGGGAAAGTGATGGGGGGAGGGGCTGAAATTTCTAGTAAAATTGGGCAGAGGTTTCATACCAAGTTTCAATTATAAACAATGACAAAAAGCCCCAAACTTTTTCAAGTGCCCACTATATTCAGAGGACTATTGCTAGGTATGATGTGGAGAATGATCTGAAATCTCTGATTTGGTCAGTATGGGAAACTCCTAGTACAGGATATCTCGGTGTTGAAGAAGATGTCTTGACTGGCTTGTGAATTGTGTTTAAGTGAGGCAGAGTTGCACAATTTTGTCAGCCTCACTCTTGCAGTCCAGGAGTGACAACTGGCAATTGTCAGGACGCAGTGGATGACCTTGATGTCTTCCATGTCTGACCAAGTTCTAGGTACCTCACGGTTTCTGCTTCAGCTGCCTTCGTGACTGTACTCATCTGTCAGTTGTGTTGGGGAGGAGTCTTCACATGATTCAGATAGATATCCTACTAATTCACTGATGGAGTTGAGACCTGTTGGTTAGCCTCAACTTGTTTTAGCCTATTGTAGAGGTGTTTTTACTGGGATGTGCCACTGTGCACGCTACAGATTCTTGGAGCTACAGGTTGAGTGACTGATTGGACACCAAAGGTGGATGAGCAGCCCTGAAAAGGGTTCAGCAAGCCCTTACAACAGAGGTCTTCCCGCAATACCCCATACACCCTGTAGGACAGTTAAAGTTTAGTAGAGAAATCTACCTTGATGCTCAGAAGTTAAGTAACTTGCTTGACACATGAAATTTGTAAGTATCAGAACTGGAATTTAAACCCAGGTCTCCCCTATTTCACAAAAGCCATAAAGTAGTACTATCACAGTTTTATAAAGGAGGAAAGTAAGATTTAGAGACATTAAGTGACTTGTCTACACTTGATAAGTGACAAGTGTGGGACTGAAATTCACTTCTAATTCCAACTCAAGAGTTCTTCTTCCCCATGCTGCTGCTATTAGGACCTCGCACCTGGTAGGAGTTTGATTATTTTTTGCCTGATAGTTCACTCTAACAACTTATTACTTTGGATCTAGGTAATAAATATTTACAAATGGGCATCTGGGAATAATTAAATAGAGATGACATATTTGATAGAAAGTTTCCCTTCTTTTGTCGTAGGCAGAAGCAGAGTAAGGAATTGCAAGAGTTGAGTGTATGGAGGACAATAAAATGTAAGAATGGTAGAAAAAGGAAGGGGACAGGTTGTGAAAACCTTTAAGTGGCAGATAAAGGATTTAATATCTGATTCTAAAGGTAATAGGGAACCATTGAAGTTTATTGGTGGAGGGAAGTTTGGAATAATCAGATTTTGTGCTTTAGGGAAATGATTTTGCCCACTCCCTAGAAGAGGCTTAGAAGGAAGAAAGACTTTAGGCTGGGAGATCAACTAACACTTTATTGTAATAGTCTAATTGAGAAACACTGAGGGCCACAACTTGGATCATGGCAGTTAGTGGAGAGAAGGGGACATGTTATAAAGCTTGAAATCTTAAGATTGGGCAACTGCATTGACATGTTGGGGGAGAGTGAGTGTCTGATGAGTGTAACACTGAAGTTGTAAACTTATGTCTCCAGTTATGATTACTAATGTTTGAACAATGTTTTTTAACGATTTCAAAGAAACTTGAACTCATAACCTAATATGTTTTTAAGCTGGAAAAAAGTAATGGCTCCAGAGTTAAGAAACCTGAATTTTTATATTAGTTTTTTCACTTTACTTACTATGTGATCTTCAATAAATCAGAACCAGAAGGGACCTTGGACACCATCAAGTCTACCCAGTTCAATTTACAGAGGAGTAAACTTAGGCCCATAGAGTTTAAAAAGCAGACCCTCTGACTAAAGAACCTTTTCCACTATGCTACTCACTCTAGGCTTCATTTTCCATATTTGATAAAAATGACTATATGGTTGATTAGAACCAGTTCTAAAATATTATGAATCACTAGATGGATTAGATCTAAAAATTAGGTGATTATTCATCTTCCCAACAAATCTGGGAATTTAATTGGGTTGACATTATCACAGCAATTTGTCAGGTAAGAAACCAGATATAGAAAAGAGTTCTGGCTGAATATCATGCAACAAATTAACTGGCAGTCAGTACTTGAACCTTGTAACTATGAGTTCTTGTCCTTTTTCCATAACACATGTTGCCATGACCAAGTAAATGATAGATATATCATTCTTTCCTGAAAAACTCGTTTTTGAATGCACCAGCTAAGGGCCAAGCTTCCCCACCACACATACGCACGCACACACACACACACACATACACACACACACACATTAGACGTGGAAAATCTCTCTTTTCTGTAGTACAAGGATGGGGTTTGGGAGGGCAGAGAAATAGAAAGATTAATGTCAACAACAACAAATCAGACCACACCATGTGAAGTACCTGGCCACTGATTCTCTTTGTATGTAAATGAAATAAGAGCAGGCTCTTTCTTTGAGGAAGCTTTTGAAATGCTATTATGTGAACACTTAGAAGAATTTTAATAGAATTCTAATATGTCATGCCACGTGAAACAATAACAACATATTGACAAAAGGGAACTTTTTGTTAATTGTAAAATTGACATTCTAGGGAATGGGTATGATGTGTAGAACTTGAATGGGATTAGTAGTCAAGAGTCCTGGAAATTGTAGGTGTAGTCACTGGTTCCCTAACCTGGATCTATAATCATCCAGGTGAGACCACTTAACTACCACATACAGGGGCCAAAACACATGCTCCAGGGAAAGCTACAAGCATTCATACATCCATCTTACATCTGTAATGCTATGTATGGCTTAGTGTCTGAGGATTTAGAACTGGAATCTTGGAGTTCTTCTTGGGAAGCTGTGGGGTTGTTGTTCAGTTGTTTCAGTCATGTCTGACTCTTCATGACCCTATCTGAAGTTTTGTTGTCAGAGATACTAGAGTGGTTTGCCATTTCCTTCTTTAGCTTACTTTACAGATAAGAAAATTGAGGTAAACAGGGTTAAGTGATTTGTCCCGAGTCACATATCTAGAAAGTGTCTATGACCAGATTTCAGTTCAGGTTTTCCTGGCTCTGGACCTGGTACTACTTTGTCATGCACTGTTCCACTTAACTGATCATTTGAGGCATAGAGAAAAAACAATTAACTTAGGTTCCTTACCTAACTAGCCAAAAAGGTGGGGTTAAAACTCTGGTCATCCCACTGCTCTTTCTAATATTACCCATGGCTTGACTTCTAGACCCATTCTTACTCTGTTCTAGTCCCTGGGCTCTTACCTTGTGTATTGTGACCAAAGGTTCAGTTCCATTAACAGAAGCTATATTGAATCCAATACACACACATATATACATATGTATATACGTATATATACAGACATATATGTGTATATATATACATACATATATGCACACATATATACTACATATGCGCACATGTATATATATACATATATTTGTGTACAGACAATTGTACACACAGACACACACACACACAAGTTTAATTCCAATGAATCTCATATTTCTTAAAAGTTTCAGTTTGAGATTAAACTTTGTTCCAAAACAGGAAATTCAAAAAGTAAAAAGTTTCAGAAATGTGGCACATATGGAAAGAATTTTTAAAAGTTTTTAAAATTTAAAAAATTTTTAAAAGTATATAAATTCAAGTAATGATGGTCTCTTTTCCAGGAAGAAGCTGTGCAGGAAGTCATTAAGTTAGCTTTCAGACTTTAGTCAGTCTCAGAAAACATGTGAATGTGGGAAAGTCTCCAGCTACAGCAAATCTCATAAAAGTTGTGAGAGAACTCATATTCAACAGAAAATCTATTAATGTTACTAATAGGGGAAACATTTTAGCTGCAGGAACTATATTACTATATACCAGAGAATTCATACTGGAGATAAATCCTTTAAATACAAAGATTATGTCAAATCCTTTACTGGTATAGAAAGGTTACTGAACATAAGAGAATTCATACTGGAGCAAAGAAGCCCTTTAAATGTAATCAGTGTGGTAAAGCCTTCAGTTCTGGTCTTATTCAGCATGGGAAAATTCATACTGGAAAGAAACTCTTTGAGTCTTATGCATATGGGGAATCTTTTACCTGGCCTTCAGAACTTACTGAACATAAGAAAATTCATACTGGAGCAAAGAAACCCTTTGAATGTAATCAACGTGGGAAAGTTTTCAATTGAAGTGCAAACCTTATTGTGCACCAGAGAACTCATATTGGAGAAAAGCCTATTGACTTCTTATGCATATGGGAAATCTTTCAGTCATAGTGAGAATCTTACTCAACAGGAGAGAATTCATACTGGAGAGAAATCTTTTAAATGTGATGAATGTGGGGGACCCTTTATCTGTTATACTTAATTTACTTTCCAGGATAGAATTGATGGGTAGATAGCTCATTTGATTGAAGTAAATGTGGGAAATCTTTTAGCTACAGAACGTAGCTTACTGTAAATAAAAATTTATGCATGTGTGCACACAGATAGAAAGAGATGGAGAGACACAGAAAGAGAGACAGAAAGAGAGAAACAGAGAGAGAGAGAAAGAGAGAGACAGAGAGAGAGACACACACACAAGAGAGAGAGAGAGAGAGAGAGAGAGAGAGAGAGAGAGAGAGACAGACAGACAGAGAGACAGAGAGACAGAGACAGAGAGAGAGAGAGAGAGAGAGAGAGAGAGAGAGAGAGAGAGAGAGAGAGAGAGAGAGAGAGATAAACCCTCCCTATCCCTAGATTCTTCATATCTGGGCCCTGTCCTTGCTCTCTAGTCTTAACTTAAATTCAGAGCTAGAAAGAACCTTAGAGATTTTAAAAAATCTAACTCCTTCATTTTACAGATGAGGAAAACGAGGCCATAGAAGTGAAACTAAAGCCACAAAGAAAGTAAGTAGTGGAACCAGAATTCAAATTCAGGCTTTGTGATTTCAAATACAGGGACCTCTCTCTTTTATATATTTCCCATTCCAAAGAACTGGAGCCCTGACCTAAAAGAAAGCTTATAACTAGGTCACAAAACTTATTATGAAATCTGCCCATAGACTGTACCTGTTCCCTGTGTTTTCACTGATAAAAGCCTCTGCCTGCCTGTTGGGCCACATTCTTGCTATTCTCTACCAAGCTCCTTTGATGCTATCCCTGTACAACATGTGTCTATTATCAGAATTTCCTAAGGATCCACCTACTTGTCCAGGCTTTCTACTAGTTGGGCACTGCTGTGTTACTTCCAGTTTTCTTGCCTTTCCTCACAGGATCTACCTAAGGCCTGGGTCCTGTTCATTACAGATTTGTTCCATCCTCTACTCATTGAGGTCTACCACTGACTGAAATTGGGCAAATCTATTCCCCTCTGTGGGTCTCAGTTTCCTCATCTATAAATTGAATTTGGCATTTGGTACTCTCCTAGGTCCCTTCCATCTCTGAAGTTTTACGGTGATCTACAAGTGAAATATTGTTTTCCCTGTAATTCATAACCTTCTTAGTAATTCATTCTTTAATTCTTATTTGGACCATATATGTATAATTAGCTTACTTCCTTCTAACAATCTGCTTTAGAAATAATCTGGGTTGATGAGCTGGTCCTGTTGCTTACGTAAAACTATTGTCACACAGTCAATTACAAAAGTCTTTGAAGAGTGTTATTGAAAAGGTGTGTGGTTGAGTGATTTCCGACAGCAATGTGGTTCAGGGGCTTAATCAGTACCCTCCCCAAGGAGGGCTGCTGATAGGCTAGTCTCAGAATAGGCATCTGTCCCTCACTGGCTCTTTCATGGTGAGTCCATTGGTGTGTGTCACTTCTGATAAACTGCTTGAGTAACCTTCACAGATGGGCTTAAATCAAATCTGTCTGGTGCAGTTTTCCCAGCCCAGAGAATTTCCCCTGATCTCCTAATGCTTTCACTGTCACAGAAGTGGTATGAGGCATAGCATTTCTACCTCACATTCATTCATTTCTCTGTTCAATAAAAACTTATTACTCACATGCTGTGTGCAGAAACTCCTTCTAAGAACTGAGGGAGATACAAAGTTGAAATAAGAAATGAAACCCACAGTTTAGTTAGATGAAATGAAGACAAATTAACTATAATGCATAATATTATATGGTAAATGCTTTAGAGTGAATGAATGAAAGGAAGAAATGAATAGGATTTATTGGTACTCTAATTATATGTCAGGCACTATGCTAAGTGCTGGAGATACAAATATAAAAGAGATATCGCTCTTTCCCTGAGGTTCTGAGGTAGCTTAAATTCTAATAGAGTGAGAGTACATCCCCCCCCCCCCCATAAACACACACATCACAAAATTATCACAAAAAGGAAGGTTATAAATATGTGTTTGTATGACACACACATATATACACATACATGTACACATATATGCGTATATTACATACATAAATATATACATATGTGTATGTATATATTTATATGTAGATAGATTAAATGGATGGATAGATAAAGGATTTATGTCTAGGGAAGGATGTTTTTGTCTATGAAGTCACTGCGTTGATGAGTAGATCCATAATGAAAACAAATGACTAGACTTTTCCAGAAGTGATGGTAATATTAATTTGATTATTAGAACAAGAAGTATAAATGGGTGAAATGTGACTTTAGAGTAGAATATAGGAGCCAATGAAGAGTTTTGAATAAAAGAAAGAGATAATCAGATCTATACACATTGAAGATTCTTTGATTACGAAGAATGGATTAGATAGGGGGGAAAATTTAAGTGGCAAATACTCTTTAGAAGACTTTAGAAGAAGTGAAATATTCCAGGATGCTGGGTGTGAAGGTCCAAATGACGGTAGTTGGCGATAGAAATAGAGATGAAGGACGGAAGGAAGAAAGCAAACATTTTTAAGAACCTATTATGTTTCAGTTACCACACTAGGAACTTTACACATATTATCTCATATGATCCTCACAACAACCCTGGAAGGTAGGTGCAATTTATATATTGTCATTCCCACTTAATAGTTGAGAAAATTGTAGCAAATAGCGATTAAGTGACTTTTTCAGCATCACATTGGTAGTGTCTGAAAAGAGGTGTTGTGAAAATACCATTGATGAACTGATTATTATTTGAATATAAGAGAGAAAGGAGATGGATGAGTCAAAGATAAGCACTTAAATGATAATGCTTCCCCTTCCTTAATATTGACTATAGCAAATGGAGAAGTTTTGAATGCTGTGGATAAGTTCACTTACCTTGGTAGTGTACTTTCCAGGGATGTACACATTGATAATGAAGAAGGAGAGTATGGGAGAGAAGAGTTATTAGACCATCAAACTGAAGGTCTACAGACCCATCGTGCTGACCTCATTGTTGCACTTCCATGAAAGCTGGACAGTCTACCAGTGTCATGCCAGGAAATTGAATTGCTTCCATTTGAATTGTCTTAGATCATCTGGCAGGGTAAGATGCCAGACACTGAGGTCCTTTCTCAAACTAAGCTGCCAAGCATTCAGACTCTACTTCAGAGAGCCCAACTCCGATGGACTAGCCATGTTGTTTGAATGTAAAACACATGTTTGCCAAAAAGACTGCTTTATAGAGAACTCACACAGGGCATGCATTCACATGGTTGTCAGAAGGAGTGATACAAGGACACTCTCAAGGTCTCTCTTAAAAACTTTGTAATTGATTGCGTGACATGGGAGACACTGGCACAAGACTGCTCAGCATGGTGTGCCCACACTAGAGAAGGTGCTATGCTCTATGAGCAAAGCAGAATTGAAACAGTTCAAAGGAAATGCAGGATGCAGAAATTTGGAGAATCCACCCCAAATGTTCACAAGGACTATTTGTGCTTGACCTGTGGCAGAACATTCTGAGCTCCTATTTGTCTGATCAGACATAGCTGGACACATTAAAACTTGACTCTAGCATAGTGATGTCATTTTGGTACCCTTTGAGAACAAAGGACAAAAACCAACCAGTAACCAGTACAGCCAATGATTGCTTAGCTTTCCTGCAGGTTGTTGGCATAGTGCACACTAGAGTTGGAGCTGGAAAGACCTGATTTCTTTTCCAATCTAACTTATTAGCTGTGTGATCCCATCTTTTCACTTCTCGGAAGCTCTATTTCCTCTTCTGTAAAAATGGGGACAATAATAGTAACCACCTCATAAGCCTATTGTGAGGATCAAGTAGGATAATAAATTAAAGTTCTTTGGAAACCCTAAAGAATTATATAAATATTAGCTATTGCTACATCACACTCTTAATTCATACTGACCTTATACTCTAATTAAAGTCCCTGATCACTTCTAGAGATCGCTTTTCCCCCACATGTTCCATATCTCTAACTTGTGAAGATTTAAAAAAAATTCAAGTGGAAGAGTTTGTATTTATGTCTATTACATTTCACTTTATCAGATTTGGTCTGTCATTGTAGTTTGCTGATGTCTTTGGGGGTCCTGATTCTACTATCTATCATGGTGGTTGTTTCTCCAGGGTTTGTGTCATTTGAGAATTTCACAATGCATACAGTTGAAAATGACCCAGCTTAGCTCTCCTGTGTGGAGCCACATTTGTCTGCATGTATGTATGTGTGTGTGTGTGCATACATATTATATATGTATATAATATATATATACACTCACATACATACACATGTAGATATATACATAGATATAAATATGCACATATGTATATGTATATGGAAAGAACACCCACATACATATATATACCTTCACCTATTTATAGGTGTCTATCTATCTATATATTCATGTAGAGAGAGAGATATTCATATAAATATTCATTAAGCATCTTCTATGTGCAAGCCGTGTGCTCAATGCCTAAGTTACAAAAACAAAAGTAAAATGAAACAATCCCTTACTTTAAGCAGCTCACATTTTGCTGGGATTGCAAGTATGAATATAACTCTTCCATAGGACAAGTCTTTAAAGATTTGAGAGTCATGTCCTCTTCCTCTATCTCTGTTTAAATTGATGTGTATGGTGCTCTCCTACCTTTCTCCATGGAAGGAAACTAGGGTCCTGTCCAATGCTAGCCCTGTCCAACTGGATTCTTGGAATAAAGAAATTAAAGGATGTGGAGAGGTACAATTACTGGTCTCTGTTTTCCTCGACTACTTAATTACTAAGGGTTTTCCCAGTTCTGCTTGTACCATACTGTTTAAGCTTTATGATTTGTTTTTTGACCAACAAATTTGTTAAGCTTAATTTACTTCATCTCCACTTAAATTTGGATCCTTTTCCAGTTGTCCTTTATTGAATATAATTTTTATTGCATTTTGATCAATAAAGAATGTGTGTGTGTGTGTGTGTGTGTGTGTGTGTGTGTGTGTGTGTGTGTGTGTGTGTAACCTCTGGGGTCTACTTTCATTGTGTGAAATGAGGGGTTGGACTTCATGATGTCTGACATCATTTCCAGGTCTGCATTCTGTGGTTCTATACTATTGAGCTTCTTTATTTTTAAAAAAAGAAGAAAGAAAGAAAAGAATTTATTTAGCCTGGATTTACATTGAAGAACTTAGATCTCTAATGAAAACAGGAGAGATGCAGGAATCTCTTCTAGTTAGTCTCAGGGCATCTCAGTGATTGCTGAGTTCCTACCTAGAATTTCCATGTCATGTGAAGGTCCATCTGCATTACTCTCATTCTCCACTTGCTGCTTACTCTTTGATGTGCTCCGCCTTGGCACTAGATGCCTATTCCCTTCCCTGCTTGCAAGTATCTTATTAGGGATACAAACTTCTTGAGAGTAAAGTTTCTCTCTCTCTCTCTCTTTCTCCTCTCTCTCTCTCTCTCTCTCTCTCTCTCTCTCTCTCTCTCTCTCTCTCCCTCCTTCCCTCTCTCCCCCCTTTCTCCCCCTCTTCCTCTCTCCCTCCCCCCCCCCCTTTCCTCTAGCACTTTGGATAATACCTGTCACATACTAAACCCTTAAAACATTCTCTATCAGTAATCATTTATTACTTACTATGTGCCAGAAACTGTACTAAGTGTTGGTGATACAAAGAGAAGTAAAAACAAATTTCTTAAATGTTTCTACTTAGCGTCTACTTATACCTCCAATGAGGGAGATCCCACCATCCTTAGTTAGGAGAAAAGTTTTTTTCCATTATTATTTTTAATATTGAACCAAAAGTTTGCTTCTCTATGTCAATTCAGTTTCACTAGATCACAGAATTTTGAGTTAGAAGGGACATGGGTTATCATTTAATCTTACTCTTTTCATCTGACACATGAAGAAGCAAACACTCAGGGAAGTGATAACTTGCCCAAAGTTGAAGAGAATGTAAGCAAAAGAACCAATGTTTAAACCTAGGGCTTCTGACTCAAAATCTAGCAATCTTTCCACTTTCACACTCTCCCTTAGATTTCAGTAATTCTTTAAGCAGTCACATTTATCATCATTTTGACCCATGCCTACAACATAATCATGCATTGACAGAAAGATCCTCAGAAAATCGAGCAAAGTAAAAAAAAAAAATGGGGAATTTACTTTCAATATAAATGAGTAACCTAGAGTGTTTGCTGTTTTGATCCATTGTGGGCCACAGTGCTTCCCAAGCACCAAGTAGCAGCCCATTATGGAACTGCTTTGTCTGTCCATCTCCCATCAGCCATGCATTTCCTAGTCATTCTTTCCAACTGCACTCAGTCATTAGTAGGTTTTGTTTCAGTAATGGCAGAGATGCCCCCTAACATCATGAATAGTAATTTCCAGGAGCTTTTAGTTATTGTTTTATTTTATAATTAATTTTGAGGTCAAAATTGCATGTTCTTTGCCTTAGTGCATAGGTGAAGAACCCATTTTAGCAATGTGTTGAAATAAAAGCAGCAGGGAATTTTGATTAAATGAATATTGAAATCCACATCTTACTAAAGCCAAGACAATGTAAAGACTCTAGAAGGGATAACATCAAGACCAAGGATATTTTTAGATTATTGGATTTAGACTTGGCAGGAACTGTAGAGATCCAGGAGACCAAAATCTCATTTCATAGATGAGAAAACATCAGAATTAGTTAGAGATTTTAAGATATTTTATACATTTAATAGAATTTGAACCTGGGTCCTCTGACTACTTCAAGATCACTTCTGACTCTTGAGCTATGATGCTTCCACTACATGATTTGTAAGGTTCCTTTGAATTCCGATGTGTTGACTAGTATTAGAAAGGGCTTTTAAAGATCACTGGTGAGGCAATATAGCAGAGGAACTAGTGTGTTGCATTTGTGGTCATGTAGACCTGAATTTAAATTCTGCCCTAGGCACTTATGAGTTATGAGACTCTAGACAAGTTATTTAACTTCCTCGAGGCTCGGTTTTCTCATCCATCAAATGGGGATGATATTAGCATTTATCTCACCAAGTTTTTGTGAGGATCAAGCGACCTAAGGTAAGGAAAACACTTCACAAATCTTAAAGTATTATATAGATGCCAGTTACCGTTTTTGTTATCTTTATCCTTAAATTACCAGTCTATATCTTCTTCTCATCTCTCTGTTCAGGGATTTTCATGTAAACTCTTCACAATCTGACTGCCTGCTGTCTTTCCACGCCATTTACGCAACCCACCTCCACCTAGTGTCTATGCCTCATCACATGTTATGCTTTCCACCCAGATTGGCCTATTGGCTGTAGTTTCCCTTACACAATGTTTGATCTTCTGCTTCTGTATTTCCCCCTGTCATAGGCTGTCCCACATTCCTAGAATGATTTCCCCTTTGACTTCTTGACAACTCTACCTCCTTCTACAGTAGAGCTCAAATGCTACCTCCTGTAACAGGTCTTTCCTCATTTTCCTTCTTAGCTGTCATCTCATTCCTTGCCATTGCCAAATCAGGTTTTATTGGTCTTGTGTTTATTTATCTGTGTACATATTGCAACTCTCCAGCAGTATATAAGCTCCTCAAGGTCAGAGCTTGTCTCTTTGGTTTCTTTATCTCTCTAGTGCCTAGTACCTGGCACACAGGCACAAAGCTTGTAGAATTGAAATGAAAGGACTAAAAACTTAGTTCGAGGGTGGTTTCCATTATATCAACTATCAAACATTATAGTTTAGAATTCTTAAGGATTCACATGTTGATAATACTTCCTTTGCTTTCCAGCTTCTCCTGATTTGCGTGTGAAAGGTCCCCATTTCCCAAGATATTTCCCAATGATCATGGAGCCTTCAGGAAGTGGCCCAAGGGTTAGTGTATGACAAATCTATTAAGAAAAATGATGATGCCCAGAGCAGGTACCACAAAGATGAGCATGTCTGGATTAGGGAGTAGTAAAGACTTTAGAAAGATAAATCTTCAGACCACAAGTCCCTGTGAAAGGTAGACCCTGGAATATCACCCAGAGGAGAGCAAAGAGAGAGAAACACTGAGAAGGAGACTAAGAAATGGGAAAGAAGTCTAGGGAAGACAACAGAATTGGAGAGGAATTCTTTGCAGGGGGAACCATTCTTTCTAATAAAGTACTAAACTCTACTATTTCTACCTGCTGAAGGAGCAAGCACAAGTAGAGTTGGCCTTTAATTTTTGTGTCCAGAGGCAAAACCTCACTCGTCTTACCTGAGTTAGAGCTCTCATCTTATGCTGTTGCCCATCCCCCAGCAAGACACTGAATGGGAGTTTTCCATTTTCTTCGAAATCCAGATGTAAATTTTTTATATGATTTACGCTACACCCACAATCTCTAGATCACAGACCTAAGCTGTTAGGCTGTTTTTTTTTTTTCGCTTGCTGATTATAAACCTCAGATAATTACTGTTGGGTAAATTTATTGACACGGGGCAGTATGGCTGTGGGTCATTCTTTATAAATGTGCTGTGAACGTCTTGGTTTCGCCCATGCACCACATGGATAATTTAATGTAACTGCTCTATGCTGATTAAAAACATTGTCTAAATGACTTGTTGTGATATGCTGTAGAGTGGTTAAAAAAACAAATATTGGACCTCCATATCCCTCATAAGAATTTGATATTTAGCATGCAAAATGGGTGGCATTGATTTTTTTAGTGTGATTTGTAACTAGTAATTATTCCCTACAGCCTCTGTAAAGTTCTACAAGATTATTCTTAAACCTAGGGGTAAAAATAAGGAAGAATGAATTCAAATGATCTTTGAAAGGTTAAAGAATTTGGTAAGGGCATTGGTTGACAGTTTATGTTCAGTTCTGGGTATCAAATTTTAGAGCAAGGCACTGTTAAACTAGACTTACAGTGGAGGGCACCATGTGGATAAGGTGGAAGGACTTGGGTATGTTTTGCCTCAGTGGGTAGGGTGGGTGATGATAGCTCTCTTTAAGTATTTGAAGGTCTGTCTTGGGGTAGATGGAAGAAACATGACAGAATTAGGAGCAATGGGTAGTAGCAAAGAGATAAATTTAGTCTTAGTATGTTAGTCTTAATATAAAATAGATTTATTGTTAATATAGAGTAAAACTTGCCAAAAAGAGCTAGAGGAAAGTGGAGTGAGCTTCTTCAGTAAGTAGAGGATTCTCTTACTAAAGATCTTTAGGCAAAGGCTGGGAGAAAACTTTCTTTCAGTGTGTTACAGAAAGAATTCTTGATTAGGCTTGGGTTTAACTAGCTGATCTCTGTGGCACCATGAAACTCTGAAATTATCCTAGAATTATAGATGTATGCTCATCCTTCATTGCCAAAGAAGACCATACCGTCAGAGAAATGATGACGTGACTTGTATTTGACTTTGTTTTGAGTGAGGGAGAGCTGTACAGGTCACCAGTCTCACTTCTCCTCCAGAGCCATGTGAATCCAGTGACCAGATATTCATCAGGATGACTGGAGATGACCCAGGATGAGGCAACTGGGGTTAAGTGACTTGCCCAAGGTCACACAGCTAGTGAGTGTCAAATGTCTGAGGAGAGATTTGAACTCAGGTCCTCCTGATTCCTGAACTGGTAGAATCATAGATATAGAGTTGGAAAGGATTTTAGAGACCATCTAGTCTAACTCCCTCAAATTATAGATGAGGAAACTGAAGCCCAGAGAGGGAAAATGACTTGTCTATTATGATACAGCTAGTAAAGGGAAGAGCTTTCTTTCTAATCTTTCCACTCTGTGACATTGTGTGATTTTTCTCTGAATCTCTGACCTTGGTTTACATGACTGGATCATGTTGACTATGACTTCTTTTATTCATTTATTTAAAAACATTCAAAATTACTTAACAAATATTTTGAGGAGTGCTTCTAACTTATAAAATTCTATATTGTGAATCAACAGGCATATGAAGATAAATAAGATGCGGTCTCTGCCCTCCAGGAGCTGATAGTCTACTGGGAGAATTATCACATGGACACAGGTGATATGATACAATGAAAGGTACAGATATAGTGAGTGATCAGGAAAGACTTCTTGGAAGAGCTGGCAGAAAAATGGGACAACATAGGATGAAGAGGGAGATAGAACATAGCTACCGCCATTTGTGTAGTAGCTTTGCCCACTGGGAGAGTAGCGGACTGAAATGATTGACTCAGTGTCTAGGAATTTATTTAGTGAAGTCAAGAGAAAGGGAAACATCTGGTCATAGGATCCCAGAAGGAAAGAAGAAAAGAATCTTAGAGACACCTCAGGGTGGATCCTTATCCAATCTAACTTGATCAACAGCTCCCACCATGGAATACTACATAAGTGGTCATTCAGCCTTTGTTTTAAGACCCCTCATGAGGATCTTCAAACTAACTAGATAGAACGCTGTACAGGGAATCAGAAAGAACTCACTTCATTTTCTACTCTCCTGAAAACTTACTGGCTGTGTGTGACCTTGGGCGAGGCCCTCAGTCTTCCTCAGCTTTAGTTTCCTTATTTATAAAATGGAAATAAAAATACAACTGATCTCACGAGGTTACTATGAGAGTCCAATGACATAATGTATGGGAAGCCTTTTGTGAATATCAGAGAGCAGTATGAATGCTAGTTGTTGCTGTTGTTAATTTACTTTCCAAGGCAGCCCATTCCACTTTTGAATAACTTTAATTGGTAGGAAGTTCTAGATATCAAACTTAAATCTGCTGCTTGATTGTTCTTGGTTTTGCCTTCTATATAACCTAGTAGAATATATCTGAACAGTCTTTCCCATGGTTGCCTTTCATACACTTGAAGAGATCATGTCCCTGATGAAGACTTGATTTCTCTAAGCTGGGGGTAGGGAACCTGCGGCCTCAAGGCTACATGTGGCCCTCTAGGTCCTCAAGTGTGGCCCTTTGACTGATTTTGATTTGACTGACTTTGATTTGTTCGCAGAACAAATCCCCTAAATAAAAGGATTAGTTTTGTAAAACTTGAACCCAGTCAAAAGGCCACACCCAAGGACTTAGAAGTCCACATGTGACCTTGAGGTACAGGTTCCCCACCCCTGCTTTAAGCTATCTCTAATTTCTTTGAGTAATCATCATATGCATGTTCTTTCATCCTAGTATTACTTTCCTTTTGACTCACTTAGAAATTTTCTCCAACTTGGCAAAGGCCTTCCTAAAATGTGACACTCAGAAGTGATACAATGTACTGGATGGACTGTGCCTTGCTCAGACAAGCCATTATCATCACTTCCCTCATTCTGGACACTATTTGCTATTTAGGATTAAATTAGTGTCTTGAGATACAATATTGCAATATTGACTTGTTTTGAAATCATTAAAATCCCCATACATCTGTAAACTGTTGCTTAGTTACAGTTCCTCCATTTTGTAATTTTAGAGTTTATTTTGTAATCAAATACAGAAATTGGCATTTAGTCCCTATTAATATCTATCTTATTAGATGTGTTTTATCATTCTTGCCTGGTGAAATCTTCTAGGTCACCTCAAGGGTCATCTAATTCAACATTTTCATATAACAGAGGAGCAAATTAAGCCCCAGAGAGGCTTAGTGACTTGCCCATAGTTTCCCAATGAGCAGAGCTGAGATTCAAACCCAGATGTCCAACATTCTTTTTACTGTATTGTTTCCCCAAATAAGGAAGTCTGGTCCTACTAAACTCTGTATCTCACTTTGACCTCTCTGCCTTCTTCCACCAACAGTTGAAGGACTTTCCTAGTTTTCATCCTGTGATTTTTGACAGGAAGCAAGCAAGTACTAGATATTTCATGGAAGGGTAAATAGGCCAGCTTAACTGGTAAGGGCAAAAAACTGTCATTCAGACCACAAGGGCTTACCATTTAAATTCTCACTTCATTGAGAACTGCCTGAATTTCTTAATTAAATAAAGCTGCTATTTAGGAAGAACAGTGCCATTTATTCCTGTGGGGATGCCTTTTTTTGCAAGCTGAATCTATTTGAAATAACAGGGTACATCACTGCCGATGGAATTACTTCAGTTGAAAATATTTCCATCCCCGTGGTGCCCCTACCACTTTCCAAACTCTACAGTCTTGGATGGAAGTACAATTTCAGATAAAGTATTGGGTTAAACCTGGTGTCTGTCTAGATGAAAGTGTAACTGAATCAACCACCCACAAACATCCATTGAGCATCTAGTACTAGCAAGACAACTTTCTAGGCACTTTGAATGGGAATGGGAGATATATGGTGCTGCTTTTAAGAAACTAGCGGTCTATTTGAGGGAGGCAGGGAATTGTTTTTGTTTTTGAAAATGACAATTAACCATAGGGGACATGATTGATGATTGATACATAATGAGATGATAGCTGTGGTACAGCTGAATTGGGGTTCAAGAGATCTGGGGTCAGTCTCTACCTTTGCAACCTACTCACAGTATGACATTGAACAAGTTATTTCCCATCTCTGAGTCTCATTTTCCTTGTTTTTACAATAGGACAGTGTATAAGACAGAGGATCTCTGAGGACTATTACCATTCTAAATCCTACCATCTTATGAGTATATAGATTTTGCGTATTGTAGAAGGTCAATCATTTAATCAAAGCTTATTGAGGGCTTACTATACATCAGGCATTGTGCTCGAAACTGTGCACACAAATAGAATAAATGAAAGTCTTTATTTTCCTGGAACTTACATTCTAATGGGCAAGACCAGTACACATATACTTACGTGTATTAGTGTGTGAATATATGGAATAAATACAAAGGTAAACAAACAAATAAGTGCAAAGTATTCCATACAAGGTAGTTTGAGAAGGAGGGCACTAGCAGTTGGGGAGGCAGTTGCTGTTGGTCAGAAAAGGTTCCATGAAGAACATAGTGCTTAAGTTGTACTTTGAAGAAGAGAAGGAGTCTATGAGCCAGCAGTCAGGATAGAGTGCATTCCAGGCATGGACGACAGACATATCAAAAGCACAAAGATAGGAGAGGGAATATTACGAATGAAAAACAGAAAGGAGGCCAGTTTGACTTTATCACAGACTGTAAAAGTGACAGCAATTTCCAGTGAAGCTATAAAGATAAGCTGTGAATGACTTTAAAAGCTTAACAGAAGAGTTCATATTTTACCTTAGAATAAGAAGACATTAGAGCTTACTGAGTAGGTGAGTGTCATGGTCAGATCTGTAGTAGTAGTGGCAGTAGTGTAGAAGATAGACTAGTGTGTGGAGAGACTTGAGGCAAGAAGACCAATCAAGTGGTTCCTGCAATAATCCAGGTGAGGAGAGAGAAAGGCTAGGACTAAGGTAGTTATTCTGATGGTGTGTTTTTAAACAATTGATGAGAAGATAACAGGGAATAAAGCTGAACATGACTAGGATCACCTCAGTACATTGGGTCTTGCTGAATGTTGGATTTTAGCCAGTGGTAAAGGAGAAATGGTCATCCCAAACACAGGGAGCGGCATGTGCAAAAACAAAGAGATTGGAAAGTTAGTCATGTGTTTAGTGAGTAGTGGCTTATAAAGACTTCATTCAACTTTGGGTGCAGGAAGGGATGTCTGCCAGGTATTTTTCATTTGTTCATCTAGTCTAACCCATTTACTTTGCAGATGTGGAAACTTAAGACTAGAGAAGCTAAATATTTGTCCAAGGCTACACAAATACATAGGAGGCAAAAGTAGGATTGAGATATTAATTCAGATCCTACAACTCCAAGTTCAGAACTAATTACTCTCCATCATCCAGTCCCTGGTCATGTTAGTTTCTTAAATGTTGAATCAGTTTAAAAGATAGTGGACAAGATGGAGTCAATCCAGAGGAGAGTTATTAGGGTAGTAAAGGGACTGAAAATCACACCATATAAGGACTTCTTGATGGAACTGGGGAGGTTTGTTTGTTTCTTGGAGGGGGGAGGGGAAGGCAGCTTTTTTATCTTCAAATAATTGATAGATTATCACATAAGGTATTGGTTAGATGCATTTTTCAAGGCCCTAAAAGTTGGAACTAAGACCAGTTACTGGATGTTACAGAGAGGCAGATTTAGAGCTTATATAAGGAAGGATATTGTAACAAATAAAACTGAGATTACAGGATTCCGTGATCCTAAAATTCCTTTTCCATTCCATGAATTGAGGTATTGTATACACATAGCTGCTCAAAAAGATGCATCTTGTGCCAAAAAACTCATCTTCCTTCCTCATTCTTTACCCCACAGAAACCATCTATTTCAAGATCTGTCAACATTCAGACACTTCTCTACCTATATGTTATAGCCTAGGGTTTGACACCTTAGTAATGAGATAAAAGAAATGAGAGATACCATGAAGAAAGTTAATTAGTGTGATGAGTTCATGGACATTAGGGGAAAACAGGGATTTGAGACATGAATTTTGGATTTTAAAATTTATAAAGTCAGTCTTCTATATGTTTTGCTAATGGAATGGTGATTACAGATGATTTTAATGTCCAAAAGGTTTGAGAACCATTAAGCTTGTAGTCAGAGGCTTCAAGTTTCTTATTTAATGAATAGAGCCTTGGAAATATACATACACATGCAGAATCAACAGTAAAAAGTCAACTCTGCTATTATCTGTCATGTCTCTAAGAGCTCCTCTGTTTCTGTCAGGTCTCACCAAGCACATGGTGCATCCTTTAAGCGCACTTAGACATGCCGACACAAAATACAAAGATGATCCAATTACAATTTCTGCAACTGCATCTCATTCTGCTAATGCTTACAAATTAAGGGTGTCTGTCACTGCCTTCATGAGACCGTGCAGAGAACCTTTTAAATCTCCAGCATTTTATAGCATGCACCACTGGAAAGCAGAAACATCTCACACAGTAAATAGTTGACATGTAGCTCATAATCCCTGTCTAGTCAGTATGAAAATCTATCTGTGCCAGGAATGCAAAATTTACTCACCCGGCCCACTATTGGAGCACAGTGATATTATTTCAACCAATTGGCTGGGGGAGAGTAGAGAGGGTACTTAATTTATGCAAAGTATTTCAAGTGAGAATGCCTTTCTGTTGAAATCAGTAAGTGCTTAATTAATTTTGATGTGATCCTTTCAGGGTGATACTCTTCCTTCTTTTTCTTTCCCAAACACCTTAGTGCAGTTTGAGTGGTTTTTACTTTTACAGTAAAAATTTTGATACCATAAGACCATAGCCTTAAAACTGAAAGGCCTCAAAGGTCACCTAGAGCAGGGGTTCTTACCCTTTCTGTGTCATAGCTGGTAAAATGCATGGACTTCTCAGAATAATGTTTGTAAATGCACAAAAGAAAATAGAAGGCCAAAGGAAACTAATTATATTGAAATATTCTATCTGTACCTCTGTATCTATCTCCAACTTTTTTTGCTGTTGTTTAGTCAGTTTTCAGTCTTGTCCAACTCTTTTTGAACCCATTTATGGTTTTCTTGGCAAACATATACTGGAATAGTTTGCCATTTCCTTCTCCATTTCATTTTATGTATTGAGGCAAATGGGGTTAAGTGACTTGCCCAGGGTCATAAAATTTGTCTCTGAGGCTGGATTTGAATTTAAGAAGATGAGTCTTCCTGACTCCAGGCCCAGCACTCTATCCACTATGCCAACTATTTCACCCATATTTAATCTATATCTATCTATCTCTGTATCTATATTTATTCCTATCTATATCTGTTATCTATATCTACATCAAAACATTCATATACCTTAGATTAAGACTCTCAATCTACAGTAATCCCTGTTTTTATAGGGCAGTGAAGTGAAAGCCAGAAAGCTTACATAATTTGTTTAAAATCGCATAGGTAATAAATATTAGAATTGAGACTGAAAGTCAGAAAAGCCTTTGGGCTCCACATCCACCAGTCTTTCTACTGCACTATGGAGCCCACAAATTACATGTTACATGACCATAGTGTAAATTTACTCATGCCTCTGCTTCGACCCGTAGAAGAATACCATGCCTTCTGAGCTTCCTCTTCTCCCTGCTACCCTTTCCCACAATTCCTTCAACCAATGGCCTCAAGATACTTCAATACCCTGATTGTCCTTCTCATCACACAGTTTCCAGATTATCAATGTCTTTCCTAAATGGTGACACTGAGAACTAAATACAACCAAATGTCATCTAGTCATGGTAGAGTATAGAGGGATGACTACCTTCTTATTTCTGGAAATTATGCTTTTTATTGCAACCCAAAAGCTATTTTTTACTTTTTTTGATACCATATCATAATTTCTGACTTAGACTGAGCTTTTACAGTCAAACTGCTGTCAATCCATGCAACCATATCTTGTATTTGTGAAATTGATTTTTTTCAAACCAAGTGCACTGAATTTCATTTTATTTAATTGAGTCCAATGCTCTAACCATTTAAGAACTTTTGGATCCTTATTCATCAGCAGGTTAGTTAGCTCGCTAGACTTTTTCTATCTGCAAACTTGATAAACTTGCTTCCTATGCTTTTATCCAAGTCATTGATAAACACATTAAAATAAATGCTGGACTATAAGGTCTTTTCTAGCTCTAACTTGAGGATAAATGTTATATGATCTACTGAGTTAAACAGAGTTCCCTGGGATATCCTCTGAAAACCTCCTGCTAAGTTGGCATTAAACCAATGGAAACTACATTTTGAGTCCAGCCAGTCAATTATTTCTATCTCCTCCTATTATTGTCTAGCCTAATTTCTTCATCTTTTCCATAAAAATAGATAATATGTGATACTCCACTGAATGGTTTGCTAAAAGAAAGGTTAACTAGATAAATAGTATTCCCCTGACTTAGCAGTTTAGCAACCTTATCTAAGGAAGAAACAAGACAGATCTGGCATGACCTGACATTGATAAAGCCATGCTGGCTCACTTAATTCACTTTTTCCTTTTTCTGGGTGATCGCCAACCATTTCTTTGTATAATTCCCTGTGCTGAGTACTATATACAGACTTTTAAAATGATATAGTTCCTGCTCTTGAGGATCTTCCCTACACTCTTTTAGAGAAATGTTTTATATATATATATATTCAAGTAAAATGTGAATTGAAAGGTGATCACATTAAGGATAGTAGTTTGACACTATATAACATGCATGGTTAAAGAGCTTTTCATGCAGTATTTCATTTGATCCTGTGAAGGTAACCATTGAGAATGTTTTTATCCCTATTTCACAGATGAGGAAACCAAGGCTTCGAGATGTTGTGGTTTACTCAAGGTCACTACAGGGTCTTCTGACTTGAAATCCAGTGTTTTTCCTACTATACTTCCAAGTTTCTCATACAGTGACATCGGCTTTCACAAAATGTGATGTGATTTTAGCACTCATACAAATAGTTGATAGGGGACTCCTAGGACACAAATTGCTTTGCTCTCTAATAAGGAAAATATGGAGTTTGTGTTTGCTTGTTTAATGATCATGGGACCATAGAGGTAGTTGTGTTACATTAAAATGGATGTAATGGTGGAGGGGTGAGCATTTTCAAAGTTAGAGTCCATGGTTTCCAATAAAATATTCCTAGTTCCCCATAATGGTTATTGAATGTAAATAACTAAAGATGTGTGTGTGTGTGTGTGTGTGTGTGTGTGTGTGTGTGTGTGTGTGTGTGTGTGTGTGTGAGAGAGAGAGAGAGAGAGAGAGAGAGAGACAGAGACAGAGAGACAGAGACAGAGACAGAGAGACAGAGACAGAGAGACAGAGAGACACAGAGAGACAGAGAGACAGAGACCACCTTTGGTCAGATCTTGAAACCTAGTTATCTTTGTATTGCATATGGATCCTTCAAGGTTTTGGTCAAAACTGTATTTTTTTTTGAGGGCCCTCTAGCAAGGTCTTGTAATACTGCATTAGGACAGATGTGACTTTAGATTTCCAAAGACTTTGCCAGTAGAATGAAAGCTCTGGTAGGTTCTACTGCTTTTAAAAGGCTTCTAATATGAGCCTAGGAATAGATTATTTTTCTGTTATGCTTGTTGATTTGACTTGAAAAGAAACATTTAAAAAAACGGTGGTGTCATCTTCCACTACCTGCTATCAAGAATTCTTTCCTTGGGAACAGAGGATTGAATTTAACAGTAGAAGTCCTTATACAAGCAACTCTTATGTTCAATCTTGGATGAACATCAGAAGTCTCTCTCTGTCTATCTCTCTCTTTCTCTGTCTCTGTCTGTCTCTCTGTCTCTCTCTTGATCTGTTTTGTTGCCAGGTTCTGCAGTAGCACAGGACATGACTACAGACCGAGATTGGTACCCTTGAAAACATGGCCATAACACATGGTTCTCTTAACCTCTCCCATTGATCTATCAGGTGTTGCTGGTCAAGCCTCAGAAAAAAATGATCAAAATAACTCCTAGATGACTGTCATAAAACTACCAAACCACTTCTCCCAACTTTATTTAGCTATTTTGTTACCCATAGTTTCTTATATCTTAAACGTTAGTCAGTAAAAAATATCACACACCACCTGGTGTCCTGTCTGTATACCATCTCTGTTTCTTCTGACTGACTCCCCTGACTTCTAACTAAAATCTCAAGTGTAGACTCTAAAGCCATCCCCCTTGTGCCTTACCCCATTAACTGCAAGATGGAAACCACCATCCCTAACTTTGTTGTACTTTTCCCTGTATAGTAGACCTTTCTCTGTGCTCCCTTTGATTCACTATCCTCCTGTCCCTAGTTATTTGTTCAAGTACTATATTTGCTAAGTTCATCAGTTCAATTTACTGAGTTGCCTTAATAGGGTTAATGTTTGCATTACAGCATCTATCATTGGTTCTAGTAATACATTAAGTAGATAACCTCCTGAGACCTCTGGAGCCTGGGATGGAGGAAGAGAGTCATGCAATTTTAAAACTGTAAGGGGCCTTATATGTCCTTGAGTCCAGCTGCCTCAAT
Organism: Notamacropus eugenii; assembly: GCF_028372415.1. Classification (NCBI taxonomy): domain Eukaryota; kingdom Metazoa; phylum Chordata; class Mammalia; order Diprotodontia; family Macropodidae; genus Notamacropus; species Notamacropus eugenii. The sequence continues at coordinate 553,955,980 of NC_092872.1, forward strand.
TTTACAGATGAGAAAATTTGGGACCCAAGTGAATTTCTCAGGATCACGTAGCTTCTAAGTGTCCAATATGGTATTCAAATCCAGGTCTCAGGAGACCAAGTTCAGTATTCTATACTATATAGAAATTTGAATGTGTCATAGCCACTTTGTTACTGGAAAGCAGACCCCAAAGCTACCACCTACATTTTACAAAGTGAAGAAGAGATTTAACAATCTTCTGGCTTTCATTATAGTCAGACTAGATAATTCTGAGTTCCATGCTCTAAATTACCCATCTTGGTTATCTTGACTACTGAAGTGGATTAATTGACTGAATAATTGGTTAATGTCCACTTTAAAAGATAATATGTAAAAGTAGGAATGGTTAATAAGGTATCATGTTATGGTGAGAGTGCTAGAATGCACACTAGATTTGGAATAAGGAGACCTGGGTTCAAAATATGCCTTCATTCTTCCATGACCTTGGGCAAAAATCATTTATCCTCAAAGTTATCAATCAGTAAACACTTATTAGACACTGCTGTGTTCCAGTCACACTATTGTGTTATAGGCTAGTATCATTATAAGATAATAGATAAAGGTCTAGAAGGAATCCTAGGATAATAGGCTCATAGATTAGGATCTGGATGGTACTTTGCAACCTATCTAATCCAGTACCTTCATTGTAATGGTGAGTAACTTGAAGCCCAGAATGATCAAATAACTTTCCAAGAATTACACAAGTGGCAAAGCAAGAATTCAAAATCCTTTGTCTTCCAATCCAGTATTCACTCCACTTAACCATACTGTGTCTCTGGGCCTCAATTTTCTCATCTGTAAAATGAAGGAATTGGATTAGCTGTCTGAGATACTTGCAATCTCCATATCTCTGATTCTATGACATGCTGTCTGATCTGCTCTCTAGAATTACCTCACAGCTTGACAATTATCATCCCATTAGCTTAAATTCTGTTTTTGCTTGAATGTTGCCTTCATAGAAAAATTACAGTCAAATCTTGTTATAAAACTTTTTTTCCACATGCTATATTTGGTTGGATTGTGGATCAACCCATATTCACAGTGAAAAAGAGGACATCCTCTCAACGCTACCCAGAAAACTCATCATTCAGGTATTATCCTTGCCTCCTGACACCAGCATCATAATGAAGTTCTACTGTAGGCCAGATTCCAGATTTTAAGCCAACCAGCTTATGTGCCTTGTGTTATGAGGCCAGGACTGTGTTAACAATTGGATAGAAAGTACAGCTGCACTGAGCCCACAAGTACAAGAGCTTGTCCAGCTGGCTCATCATCCCCAAACCAGCATGCTTCTAGCTTATGAATCTGACTACATTTCCTAGAATCCTTCCCAGGGGATTTCCTGGGAATAGCCTGTGATTCTATGATTCATGGTCAGCTCTTGGGGATTGTGGTGATTTTCAGGAGCAAAAAGGAAAAAAAAAATTAGTCTTATACTTCATCCTTTCTCCATTAAGTTAGTGTTTCCTTAATAGAATTATACAGTTTTTCAGAATTGTAAAAGGCCATGTAATATAGAGTATAGAATGTTGTAGTGTGAAGGGACCTTTGACGATGGACCATAGAATGAAGAGTTGGAAGGGAGCTCAAAGACCATGTAGGCCAGGGCTTCTTAATATTTCTTTTTTTTTTTTAGTGGGTTCCTTTGGAAATCTGATGGAGCCTTTGGCTGTCTTCTCAGAATAATGTTTTAAATGCATAAAGTAAAATAAATATAATTACAAAGGAACTAAATATATGAAAACACAGTTATTGAAATATTTTTTAAAGTTCACAGGCCCCTTGTTAAGGACCCTTGATTTCTAGTCCAAGCACCTCCTTTTATAGAGGAGGATCCTGATAGAAGAAATTGACTTGCTCAGCACATGGTAGCAAATGGTACTGTTAGTGTTGGTAGTAACAGGTTTTCTCTTTCTCAGCTCAGTGTTTTTTCCTCCTAAACAACTCTGGCTTCCCTTCAGAGTATGGTGCCAGAGAATATCCTTTGTTAATATTAACAGAGAAGCAAAATAGAAGGCATAAATAAGGTCATTCACAAAAGCTGTGATTTGTAAAGCACTCCTTTGAGGATGATCAGATCCCATGCCAGTACACACCAAACAGAAAGACAAGTTATTTGGTGTGATAACACCACTACTTCTCCCTTTCAGAGGCAAGTTGAGGCAAATTCTGTGTTGTCAGAGTTTTTATCACTTGGAGAACATTAGCAAAAATTCATTTAAAAATAGACCCCATCATCAAATCTCTATGGTCAATTTAAAGTGTCTACTGTGACATTTCCTAAACTTAATTGAACATTTATGAAAAAGGAAAATGACTCCAAAACTAGATTCAAGAGTTTTCATTTTATGTTTGTTCTTTAAAACCAACCTCAGAAACTTGCAATAGTTATTGATAGAGTTTTCTCCTCTTTTTCTCTCCTTTCTTCTTCCTCCCCTTCCCTACTGCTCCTCCTATCTTCCTTTTTCCTTTCCCTTTTCCTCTCTTATTTCTCCCTTTCTTCTCCTCCTAAACTTCTTCCTTCCATAATCAAAGCCTAGGATTAAAGTATATCTTCAAAGTGGGCAGGCTTTCTCTAGTCATCTATCTGAGTGAGTCACAATGCTTAACTGAAGTAAGGAAATTAAGTGGTATACTAATTGGTTTTTGCCACCCTAGGCTCTCCCCCAGACAAAACTCAGTGACTAATAAAATGCAAAACAGTGACATGAGGGCAGAATAAAAGATCCCCAAGGAGGAGGCAGGAGGTATTTTATTCCTATGAACTTGAAGTAGAAGTAGAGAGAGGCTATAACTGAAAAATTTGAACCTGAAAGTTTTAGCAAACAAGGCCAGACAGGAAAATAAAATGAGTGTGTTTGTTTTTAATTTTTTTTTTGCCACAGAAGGATGTTTTAATCTGCATTTGGCTGAGGCTAAATGAGAGTATATATAGAGAGAGGACTGGCTTTATAGTTATAGGGTCTGGAGTGGAATCCTAGCTCTCCTATTTACTACATAAATAACTGTGAGGTCTAGACAGCCCATACTTGATTGGTCCATCAGCACACAGACACAGAGACTTAGAGACAAAGATACCGATACACATACACAGACATATGCATAGACACACATAAGCATATACAGATATACAGACAAATAGACACACACAGACACACACATGTGCACGCACACGCGCACACACACACTCTCTCTTTCTCTTTGTCTCTCTCTCTCTGTTTCTGTGGGCTTTCTACTTCTTGCTCTTATCCTGGGAATAGAAATCATGGTAATTTGCTCTATACCTCTACTTGAAACTGAGTAGACGAAAACTCCTTCCATTGCTTAGAATTCTGCTTTATGTTTTGAATGCCCCTAAGAAAATATAAGATCTTTGAGGGCCAATACTCTCATTTATCTTTTTTTCTCCAAGACCTAGCACACTGTCTGGCACATAGTCTGACTTTAATACATGTTTGTTAACTGATCGATTTGGGCAAGTACTTCTCTATGAACCTTAGTTTCCCTATCTATAAAACTCTGAAGGTGGACTATCAATCCACATTTATTGAGTGCTTCATATATGCCAGGCTCCATGCTAAGCTCAGAGCTTATGAAGATAAGTAAAAAAATAGTTTCTGCCCTTAAACAGAGGTGTCAGATACGTGGTCTGTGGGCTGCGTGAGGCCTACAGCATTCCTGGTGTGGTCTGAATCTGATTAAAACATAATTAGGAAATGTTTAACAAAATAAATAGAAATACAGCACAACATAGTTAATATTACAATGGAACACTCAGTCAATACGCTGCCCATAGGGATCCTTACGTACAGTGCAATGTGAATTAGAGAGTTACAGATCTTCCCCACTGTTAAGGGAAGCTTGAGTAGGGGAGGCCCACACCTTTTGCTAATTTCTAATGAGGCACTGGTTCGCAAGGGTGGTGATGCCCTCTGGTTCTGAAAAGTGTAGAAATACTCTGAGGTGAGGTTTGACTTTGGGGCTTACTGACTGGAAGTGTTTGTTTAGCCAGATGAGACTCTGGGAAGCCTCTAAGGAGCACCCACTGGCTTTGAAAAATCACATGTTGGTGCTTCTCTCTCTGGTAACTATGTATGTAGTTATGTATTGCTTATAGTCAGACAACTGAAAGCCCTGTCTGTTGATCTTTATTTCTCTGTTTGCATTTTTTCTGAAGTGCAGGGTGGTGACTTTTCCCACTGAACTGAGTGAGTGATGTATGTACTTGATTAAAGTAGATCATTGACCCCTCAAAAGTTGCTTTCCTTTTAGAAAAGCAGATCTAAAAACCTGTAAAGCTGGCCCTCCTGTGTATGTTGGGGTCCTTGCTGTTACATATGGTTTAGTGGCCTTCTTTCTATTTGAGTTTGACACCATTATTTTATAGTAACAAATGAAGTGGTATGCATAGACATGCTCATATACTGAATATACAAAAATCAAAGCCAGGTAGTTTTGAGAGAGAGGGTACTAGCAACTGAGAGAACAACTTCATATAGAAGGTCATTCTAGAGCTACTGAAGAAAAACAGGGATCCCAAAAGGCAGAGGTGAGGTAGGAGTGTATTTCTGGCATGGGAGGCAGCCAATAAAAACCCATGGAGTAGGAGGATGAAGCCTTGTTTGTATGGAAGAACAAGTAGTCTAGAATGTCTGTACTATATATTGCAAGGAGGACAGAGAATGAGGCTAATCTACCCAATTTTTTTAAAATTACTAATCTTTTTACATTAAGTCAAATCAGCTCTCAGTTGCCATTGTGGAATCTTATAGAGCTCTTCAAATTTCACAGAGTACCCATATTGACTTGTTGAAGAAGCAGTCACTTGGGGAGCAGGGTAGGAAGGTGATGCCACCTGGCCAGGGAAAAGTCCAATCATGAAGCCCTTAACATTCTGTTTTGAGGAAATGAAACTGAAAGATCAGGTATCTCCAACAGATTGAAGCAATTGTGACATAGGGGCTGGGAGGGAGTGAGAAGATCTAGGTTCTAAAACAGACCCTAACACTAATTTGCTTATTTTCTCCTATAGTCTTCATTTTTAGTGCCTCTTCTTCCTCTGTAAAAACCAAGGAAGTTGGACTAAATTTCTAAGGTTTTTCTTGCTCTAACACTTTGTGTTTTTTTCTAAAAACTAAAGAGGGTTTATGATTAGGATCATGGGATTAGAGAGCTGGAAGGTCACATAGTTTAAGTTCTTCATTTTATAGAGGATGAAATACAGTTTTAGGGAAATAAAGAGACTTGCTAAAATTTACAGGTAGAAAATGAGTGAGTTGGGATTTACAGTGCAAATCATGATCTTTTTCCCCAAACCAATGCCCTTTCTATTACAGAATCCTCCCAAGGGCTTTTGCACTTTAAGCCACAGAGATCTCAAGTAGGTGGAAAAATAATTTTGAGAAAGAGGCTGATACATGGGCTGCACCATAGGTTGCCTACATATCAAACCAATTCTACTGTCCAGCCTTATGACACATATTTGTCCCACAGAGAGAGGTCCCTCACTGGAGTGTGCAGGCCAATCAACTGATCAATAAATTAATCAAAAAATAAGCATTTTTAAAAACAATACACTTACTGTGTTCAAGACACTGCACTAAACATTGGGGGTAAAAGGAAAGATAAACAAACAAACAAAAAATCCCTCAGTCTCTGACCTCTAATGGCTCAATATTATCAATGAGCGCTATATTCTAGATGTGCTTAACCAAAGCCAAGCACAGTAGAAATAAGGTAAGATCTATTGCTTCTGGACCCTATGGCTTTCTAAATGCAGCTTTATATTTCATTCATTTATTTATTTATTTTTGCTGCCCCATCATGTGTTTAATTCAAGACGAATCTATACATTCACTTTGTCCTCTGGCAATTTTGCATTCTGTGCCACTCATGTGGGGCTTTTGATTTGAGGCCCTCATTCTGAATGAGTTTGAGTCAACTCCTGAGATCTGGCAGAAGAGCACTGTTGGTCATTTGCCCAAAGTTGTCATTATGAGCTACATATGGCTTGCCAACAATCTGATTTTATGATCAATTACCACCAGGATAAATTGCTAATATAAATGTCATTAGAAAAAGGAGAAAAATATTTCATGGTAACAATTTTTTTTTTACCTTTTTTACTCACAACCACCCCAATTTTGGCATCAGCCACCAAGGAGATCTGGCTGATACGGGAGCTCAGCTTACACTTAAGCTACATACCTCATTTTGGTTGCCTTCCTTCTTTCCCCCAAAAGTAATAGAAAATGTTCACATTAGTTCAAGTGAAAAATATCTGGATGTTTTCATGAGTTGAAAGTCAGTAGTATAAGATGGCAGTGAAAAAAAGTTAATGAGCTTAAGTGTATTATTAACAATTAATTAAAAGGGGCATAGTGCTTAAAGAAGGGGTGCTTAACTGGGTATGTGTGAAATTATTTAATATTATAAATATTTTGATAAATATATCTCAATAAGATTTTTTTCTTTTTTTCTTTCTCATTTCTTTTCTTTTTGGTAAATCAAAGTAGTCAGTCTTTCATGGTTGTTGTTCAGTCATTCAGTTATATCCAACTCTTTATGACCTGGTGCATCATAACCTGCCAGGCCCTTCTATCCTTAGCTAGCATTAAGTAAATGCCTTCTATATTCTAGGCGCTGTGCTAAATATTTGTATAAAAACAAAATTCCCTACTCTCAGAGACTTCATAGTCTAATGTAGGAAAGAACATGAAAACACCTATTTACAAACAAGGTATATGTAAGATAAATAGGAGGTAATTTCAAAGGGAAGGCACTAAGTTTATGGAATTGTGAACAAAGTTTCCTCCAGAAAATGACACTTTAGGTGAGACTTGAAGGAAGTTAGAAAGCTAAGATGTAGAGATGAGGAAAAAGAGAGTTCTCCACTTGGGGAAGAGTCAGTGAAAATGCTTGGAGGCAGACCAAGGGTTGTGTTAAACAAAATAGCAATAAGATCAGTGTCACTGGATTGCAGAGTACTTGGAAAGAAGTAAGGTGTAAGAAGGCAGGAAATATAGGAAGGGCTTTTACGCAAAACAGACAATTTTATATTTTATCCTGGAGGTAAGAGGGAGCCATTCAAGTTCACTGAGTAGGAGGGTGATATGGTCAGACCTGAGCTTTAGGAATATTAGTTTAACAGCTGAGTGTAGGAAGAACTAAAACAGAGAGAGCCTGAGAAAGGCAAACCAAACAAGACGCTGTTGAAATAGTCTAGGCATGAAATGATGTGGATCTACAGCAGGGTGGAGGTCAGAGCAGAGAAAAAGACCTATGAGAGACGTTATGAAGGTAGAAACAACAGGACTTGACAGCTGTTTGAATATGGGGGCAGTGACAGGGAGTGAGGGGTCAAAGTTGACACCTAGGTTGTAAGCCTAGGTGACAAGGAGGACTGGGATGACAGTGGTACCCAGCATAGCAATAAGGAAGTTAGGAAGAGAGGAGAGTTGGAGGGGAAGATGTATATTTTATTATATGCATTTCAAAGCATTCTGAGAGGGGTCCATAATCTCTGCAACCATATCAAAGGGGTCCTTGACCCACAAAAAGAAGGTTAAGAACCCTTGAACTAGAGCAAAGGAAGATAGCAAATCCTCTCTGGCTCAGGCCAGATTATAGTTGAATAGCTGGGGTCAGTTCTGGGCAACACATTTTAATGAGGACATTGACAAGAGGGGACTTGAAGCCACACCATTTGAAAATTATTTGAAGAAACTGGAATTTTTAGCTTGAAGAATAAAGAGATACAATTTCTGTGTCCAAGTGTTTGCTTATTGCCATGTGGAAAGGTATTGGCCTCACAGAGGTAATAGATATGCTATCTCGGAGCAACGGTTGAGAAGAGCAAAGAAGCAGAATTGGGTTTTGATGAAAAAAATCTTGGTAAACTAGAATGTTAAGGACGAATCAGGCAAGGGGTACATCTGAGTTCAAAAAGACTTCATATGATGGAAGAAGTGTTACTAGATGGTATTTGAACAAAAAATGGTGGTGGAAGTTTAGTGAACTGCCATACTAAATATGAATTAATTGTGACAAAGCTGACTGAAAAGCTCACATAATCTTAGGCTGCATTACAAGCACTAGGTCCTCCACTGGGGAGGTGATAGACCCATTGGTCTCTGCTCCAGTCATACCTCATGTACAGTAGCTATCCATAGTAGTATCATGCTTCGTTCAGTACACTATGGACATTTATAGAAAAGGACATTTATAGGATGGAGATCAAACCTAGGAGGGGAACAAGATTGGTGACAAGACTTCAAGATCATGCCCAGAGTTTCCCTTGGCAAAGGTACTAAAGTGGTTTGCCATTTCCTTCTCTAGCTTATTTTACAGATAAGAAACTGAGGCAAACATGGTTAAGTGACTTGCTCAGGGTCACGCAGATAGTAAGTGTTGGAAGCTGGATTTGAACTCAGGAGGTTGAATCCTTCCTGACTTCAGGCTTGGAACTCCATCCATTGCACCACCGAGCTTCTCTACAGCCATCAAAAAGGAGTTTTGGTTTAAGACAAATATTTGCACTATCCCAAAATCCTTCAAAAATAGGATGTCATGTCTTGGAATGTTAGAAATGGAAGAGAGCTTGGAGATCAGCCAGTCCAACCTCTTCATTTTACAGAGAAAAGACATCTAAGACTTAGAAGTATTGTGTCCAAAGTCACACAGTCAATTAATATGAGAGCTGACACTAGAATAATTAAGTACTTTTCCCATTATACCACACTGCTACAAGGCCAGCTTTTAAGTAGCTAAAAAAAATATGTGCTCTTGGGAGATTCATTTAAGCTCTCTGTCCCTCAGTTTCTTTGTCTCTAATGTAAAGATCATAATACCCTTCTCTTCCTCATAGGGCTGCTCTCAGAATATGTGAAAGCATTCTGTTAACTCCAAAGTGCTCTATTTAAAGGCCAGCTACTCATCATCATCATCATCATCATCATCATCATCATCATCATCATCATCATCTTCAACTGTTTAGTCTAGTTTTATGGTAATTATATTTTATTGTGTTATAGCTTTTTGAAAATTGGTCATTCTGGAAGGCAACTGTCTCTTGCCCAGAACACCTAAATCTACTGCCTAAGAAGATAACAGTTAGTTTACTATAGTTCGTATAAACAGAGTTTACATGGTCACTAGTACTTTTTATAAATAGTTGATCTTCCTGAACTTAGGAACTTCAGTTTTTGGGGAGTAGCAAATATAAGCCCTTAGGTCAGAGAAGAACAAATAAAACTGAAATCTTTGATTTTACTGGAATGCCAATGAGGGAAGCCATTGAATATGTAGATATAATCAAAGGTGGAAATGTATATATATATATACATATATATATACATTAGCTTTGTGATAATCATAACTTACTCATTTGCACTCTCAAAAATTTTGAGTTGCTTTATAAACTCTGTTTCTGGAATAATCAAAAGTTGGAAATCTAAATCTTTTGCATTGGGTCCCCAAGCTCTAGTCACTTAGACTCCACTGTCTCCTGATATTCCATCTTAACTTCATCATAGAACACGGAATATCAAAACTGGAAAAATCTTAGGATGAACAATATTAGAGTTCGAGAGTGTCCTCAGAAATTATTTTGCCCATTGGCTTTATTTTAGAGATATATAATCACACCTGAATACCTGACTGGAAGACTTCTTCCTGTTTCACAATATTCTGCAGGTCCATTTGGCAATGATGCAGATTCAACAGACTATTAAGAATTCTTCTCCTGACTCTCCCCCAAACCCCTTCTTCACTCCTCCATAAGTTGCTTGTGCCATTTTTCAGCATGATTCTTTAATGACAGAGATACTAAGGACATGTAACTGAAGATATTCTAGATATTCACTATGTAATTAACAAAGATTTGTATTTGTATTTCAACTATCCTAATCTTATTTTGCTCCTGGAATCCAGGGGCTTCAGGATTGATTTAATTAATTGCACTGCGATTTCTTGAAGGTTAGCATGAAAAATTCCACCCTAAAAGGTCAATTCTTTTTTTCTTCTTTTTTTCTTCTATTTTTTCACTTCAAAAAACATCCCAATTCATCGACATAAATTACATGCCACAGCAGGATAATTTCAGTCTCACGTATGATAAACTGCTTTGAAAGAAAGAGCCAGGATATTACCAGATTGTTCTCAAGAGGCCCAAAGGTTAGATAGCCTTCTTCCAGAATCAATTTAGGACACAGAGGGAATCCAAGGTATGGTTGAGTTGACCCATGATGAGGCTAGCAATTTTTAGCCATTGATGGCAGCCAAGGAAACCAAAGAAGTGTAGAAGCCATGTGGACTACCATCTGCCATCCACCTCTTCCACCCCAACTTCACATATTATCTGGAGCTTAAATGTAAACCGATAACTGTGACATATGGATTTAGGGTCCTTTGAACCACTGTTCACTGAGCAGGGGAGTGTGGGTGCCTAATACACTGCATTGTACCTCTTTCTATCTACAAGAGTGACCAGGCAACTAATTTGTAGCTTTATCTGTTTTCCTTCACACTGTAAATACTATTGCACTTGAGACAAAAACAAAACAAAACAAAACAAACCCCCCCCCCCCCAAACCCAAAAAACAAACAAAAAAACATTGATAAAGCCCTGTCTGTCCTGGCCAGATCCTTGAGCAGAATGCCTAGCAGCATTTTTAAAAAAGGAGGCCTTTTGCTTCTTCCTCTAGTTTTGATGTTTAAATGAAAGAAAGTGTTTCTTCCTCTCTAAGCCTTTAGTTCTGTGGCTTTTATATCTGGGGACTGGCTGAGGGTGGAAGTTACTGGTAAGATAATCGCAGCTTCACTTAGGGAGGGGGGAAATGGAGACTCAGTTAACCCTATGAATGCTGGAAAAGGGAGGAAGAGGAGCAAAGAGAACCTTTCCTTATTCCCACTCTGGTGGGAGAACTGGTTCAGAGGGAGTAGGGAAGGAGGTATGAAGAAATGCTTCCTTTTAACTCCCTGAGGAAGAATAAGGTGAGAGTAGGACAGGGAAAAAGAAAAAAATGATGAGAGCAAATATGGTTAACAATACGGAATTAGAGCATATGTATTAGTCTTCAAGCCAGAATCACTGGATAATTTTGAGTTTTATTCAACATGTATCAAATACTTTGTATCCTACCATAAAAAAATAGATTTTTAAGTAATGTCAAGGCCAGCATGTCTAATGTATCAGAAGCATGAATTGTGAGCCCAATTGGCTCATTTCTATTGCTCCATAATTTTAGGTGTTTCATAATTAATCATTGTTCCTTTTATGCCCTTGGAGTAGGGCTGCTTTAACAACTTCGTATTTCAGGGATGGAAATGAACATAAAAACAGCTATTGGAAGCTTTATAATATTTGTTGATTTTTTTTTTATTTGAGATCACAGATCTTTGTTTAGGAGTTTACTACCTTAAACCATTGTTTCCTACTTTGTTATTACCTATAGGGAATATTGGTACTAGTTTACTGGTACTCTTGAGAGAAGAACAAATGGAAGATGTTTTCTGTGAGCTCTTATTCTGTACTGAGCAGCAGACTCAGAATAGGGAACCCTGACTTTTCAAAAAGGGCCCAGGAGACCTCTAACCCCAATGATATGAATATATTAGGGTGAATGAATATAGCTCATGTATCAAGAGTCAAGGTATATCTTACAGTCATGGAGATATAGCAGGAAAGTAGAAAGAATAATGATTGGACAAGGCGTCAAGATGTTCATGTTCAAGCCTTGTCATTTATCACCTTTGTAACTGGAGCATTTTTGCCTCTGTTTCTCAGTTTCATCATCCATTAGCCATTGGATGATGATGATTCTTCCTCTTCTCTCTTAGAGGGTTACTTCAAGGATTCAATGAAGTAATGCATATAGAAGAACTTTCTAAACTCTAAATATTTATGAATGAGAAGCATTGTTATTAATGCTGAATGTCAAGCACAAATTGACATAATTTGCTTAGACATAAATTGCTTCATAGATGTCTCTTGAATTACATTGAAATTTTTCATTTTAGAGATGAATAGACTGAGGCTTAGAGAAGTCAAATGACTTGCAAAAGATGAGTGAAAGAGTCAAGACTAGAGCTCAGGTCTCCTGTGTCCAGTCCCATCCTCATTTCACCATACCATTTTCATGTCCATTTCTGGAGAGTAGATATGGAGGATGAATTCAAATTTGGGAGTCTCACCTCTAATACCGTACAATCACAGATAAAATCACTTGACTCAGTTCCTCTTCTGTAAAATTTGGACAATATCCGTGATCCCCCCCCTCACAGATTTATGTCAAGGACCAAAGGAAGTAATGGGCATAAAAAATAAACAAACAAGCAAAAACCTTTGTAAATCTTAAAGTGTTCTTTAAATGTTGACTGTTGTTATTAATCAAAATAAATTATTGTTAGAAGTAGATACAGTATTTAGTAAGTGAATATTATTATGAAGAATAATAATAAATAAACTGCCTTCAATCTTTGTATCACTCTATGTATGGAAAGGTTTGATAATGATAAAGACAGTTTTTGGAAACCCATTGTCAAGAGAGGAGTTTCTCAATTTGGTCTTGCTTTTGCAAAAGAGGCTCTACCTATTGTTTATGGAATAATTAGGTACTTTTGATAATTTTCTACCAATTTATTCTTCCTCTAGATCTCTGGCTGAAAAATCTGGTTGTTGTTTGTCTGTAATTTTCGAAGAGGAACAAAGATACCAACAAAGGGTGGTATCTTGACTTGTATACACCCAATGTGCTGCTCTAAGGAGCTGTAGCATGCTCAGTGGCCACAACCCGGTAAAACCTTCTCTGCGGATGGGGTAACCAACAGACCTCCAACCCTTCAGTGACTTAGGGGGGTGTCTAACCCATGAAGACTTCCCCCACAAGAATGGACAGATGAGAACAATTTGAGCAGTCTGGGACCATTAGGGAAAGTGTGGTACTTACAAAAAGAGCAGTTGAAAGCTTGCATGCTGGACCCAGCTGTTCTATTAACTAGTCATGATGATAATAATGATGCCAGCTGATATTTATATAGTACCCTAAGGTTTCCTAAGCACTTTACATATATTATTATCTCATTTCTTTAGACCTGAGTTTCCTCTTCTGTGCAATGGGGATGATTGTCTCTAAGTAGCTGCTGGCATAGAACTGATGGGAAGCTCAAATGAATATGTAGAAGAATACTTTCTGAAGTAAAAAGCTGCAAAGTACATGATCAATGTTGTTATAGGTGTTCTCTGTTTTCCTGGTAAGTCTGTCTTCCTTTTCTTCCTCTGCTTTCTTAATATTCTTTGTTTTTCCCTGCCTCCTCATTTTTCCTCCTTTTCATGTGACAGTGAAAGGAACACAGGATGGATTTGAAATCAGAACCCCTGGGTTCTTACTCCACTATTGGTTCCCTCTATAATCAGACAAGTCAGTTCTCAGGGGCTCGGTTTACTTATGAAAAAATGAAATGATTGGTTTAAATATTCTCTAAGCTGTCTTACAGGTATAAATCCTCCCATTTTCCTCCTCTTCCGGCAATCTTCAGACATTAGGGGAAAGGTCAAATGGGGTCTCTTGAATAGCTGATACTCTTTTTTAAGTCCCTGTTTCATAGTCTCCCAAAGGGCTCTTTCTCCCTTAGCTTGTGGTTGGGGGGGGCATGCCCCTGGCACTCCAGGGGTTAAAAGCAGTATGCATTTAAGTAGGCCAGCTGCTTCGGCATCGAATCCTGAAATCTGATAAATGAAAAATGGGCATGGTATCAAATTTAATCACATTTGTATTCAGATGTTGTTGAGAGCAGACACTGATTTATGAACTAGCAACAGACACCAGATTTCCTGCCTCCTTTATATACATATGAATGGATGGACGGATGGATAGATAAACAGACAGTGAAATCATGTTGCAAATTACATGGCACCAGACCCGTTTATAACACAGATCTCATCAAACTGATATTAAAAATACTACAGATAGAATTTTTCAGAGCAGCAGCTCCCTGGGATCTTCTCATCTTGCAATCTGGGGCTTCCTTCAAAAGAAATCTCTCTTTTGATTTTCTCCATGTTAGTTCTATAGCTCTGTAATCTCTGCTTAGTGAGAGCATTCAAGATGGGCAGGGAATGAATGGTTTGTTGTAATTTGTTTGGTATCTTAGATCAAGTCATCACAAAACTCCACTCCATGTGCACATTTTGACATGCATGTGCATGCACATGTATGCATATGTACCTCCTCTGAAATATAAATAACATGACTGGCTAAATCTGAGTCTTTATGCAGAAGGTTAAGTCTTTTAGACTGTTTGTGAAGAGGGAGGGAGGGAGGATGTGAGACAGTTCCAAGTGAATTAGTAATAAGGCAGATAAGCAGCCAGACATCAAAAACACATAGAAAGATGAAGCAGGAAGTTCTACTCTTTAATCCTTCTTATAGCCCTTATCCCACTTGTATGTGTATGTGTGTGTGTGTCCGTGTGTGTGTCTGTGTATATGTGTGTGTGTGTTTATACCATATACTCACATAATGCCAAAAAGGGGCAATAGAGATAATTTAGATGGGCCCTCTTATTTTATAGTTGTTAACCAGGGTCCAGAAAGGGGAAATAAATTGTCTAACATCACACAGCTGGTTAGGGGCAGCATTGCAAATAGAAACCAGATCTCCTGACTCCCAATCCATTGGCTTTTCAATACATCATGTTACCTTTGGGAGATAACACAGTGCTGTTCACTGAAAGACAGTGTGTGGCCTGGTGGATCGAGAGCTGGTCCTAGAAATGGAAAGACCTGGGTTCAGTTTTTGCCTTTGACACATACTGGCAGTATGATCTTGGTCAAATCATTTACCTTTTCAGTGGTCTAGGCTATATGTGTCAAATTTATTGAACAGAATCAACTTAAAATGTAATTGGGAACTGTTTAACAAAATAAATAAAAAGAAGTGCAAAATGGATTACTTTGATTATATTAAATTAAAAAGTTTTTGCACAAACAAAACCAATGCAACCAAGATTAGAAGGGAAGCAGAAAGCTGGGAAACATTTTTTTTTAAAGTCAGTCTTTCTGATAAAGGCCTCATTTCTCAAATATATAGAGAACTGAAGTGAGTCAAATTTATAAGAATATAAATCATTCCCCAGTTGATAAACGGTCAAAGGATATGAACAGGCAGTTTTCAGAGGAAGAAATTAAAGTTATCTATAGTCATATAAAATGCTCTAAATCACTACTGATTAAAGAAATGCAAATTAAAACAACTCTAAGGTACTACATTACATCTATCAGATTGGCTAACGTCACAAAACAAGAAAATTATAAATATTGGAGAAGATGTGGGAAATTCAAACACTAATGCATTGCTGGTGGGGTTGTGAACTGATCCAATCATTTTGGAGAACAATTTAGAACTATACCCCTAGGGCTATAAAAGTGTCCATACCTGGGAAAAGGACCCACATGTACAAAAATATTTATAGCAGCTCTTTTTTGTTGTGGGCAAGAATTGGAAATTGAGGGGTGCCCATCAATTGGGGAATGGATGAACAAGTTATGGTATATGAATGCAATGGAATATTGTTGTTCCATAAGAAAGATCAGCAGGCAGATTTCAGAAAAACCTAGACTTACATGACCTGATGCTGAGTGAAGTGAGTACAACCAGGAGAACATTGTACACAGTAACAGTAACATTGAGCAATGACCATCTTTGATAGACTTAACTCTTATCAGCAATACAATGATTTAGAACAATTCCAAAAGACTGAACTATGGAATCTTAATGCAGGTCGAAGAATAATATTCTCTCTCTCTCCCTCTCTCAAATATTTCTTCTTTCTCCTGGTTTTTCCCTTTAGTTTTAATTCTTCTTTACAACATGACTTCTGTGGAAATATGTTTAATACAATTGTACATATACAGCCTATATCAGGTTGTACACTGTCTTGGGGAGGGAGAAGGAAGTGGAGAAAATTTAGAACTCAAAATCTTATAGAAGTAAATGTTAACTAAAGACAAATAAATATTAAGAAATTAAAAATAAAAATACAATACAGCATAGATAATGTTAACTTAAGGTTTTCGGAGTCAATATGTGGCTCACAGGCATTTGTTTCTATTTGAATTTGACACCATTGGTCTAGGCATTCTTTAATATTGAAGATTTTAGAGAAAGTGCTTACTTAGCTTGGTAGAAAGACTTTTCCTGTCTGGGACTTCCCATGATTGATTCTCTATCATAGGTCCAGGTTCAGTCCCTACTCCCTTATTACTTCCTGTACTTGTTTTTATATTGCTTTCTCTGTGTCTGGTCTCCCCAGTTACTTGTAAACTCTTTGAGGGAAGGACTACAGCTTATATTTCTGCATTCCCCATAGAACTGCACATGGTGTACAGCACATAGAAATTATACCATAGCACTTGCTTCTTTATTCTCTAAGACAGTTTTTCTTCCTCACAGAAGTTATTTTAACAAATTCAAGCCTGGAATGCCCTTCCTGGTTGTCTCCACCCAAATTTGAATCTTTTCTTTGGTAAATGCTAAGGAGAGCATCGGAGGAAGAGAGAATTATGGGAACTATCTCAGAACTATTTTTTTTTTTGTCATTTATTCATTTACTTTTAGCTAGTACTTTTGACACAGTGAGCAGCTTAGTTCAGGCCCTCATCACCTTTTTACCTAGAGTATTGAAATGGCCTCCAAATTTGTCTCCCAATCTCAAGGGTCTCACACTCCAGTCCATTCTACACATTGCTGCCAAATTGATTTTCCTTTGGTATAAATCTGACCATGTCATTCTCTTCAATAAACTCCAGTGACTCCCGGTTGTCTCTATAATAAACTATAAATCCCTTTGTTTAACTTTTAAAGTCTTTCAGAACCTGGTTCCAACTTGTCCCTCCAGTTTCACTGTACAGTGCTCCCCAACTTACACTTTTCATTCTCGTCAAACTAGTCTTCTCTTTGTTCCTCCCTTATAACATTCTGTCTCCTGCTTCTAAGCCTTTCCAATGGCCATCCTCTAGACCTGCATGAAATACATTTCTTTCTCCTTTCCACATCATAGACTCTCTCCCTTCCATTAAGAAGAGGCTGCAGCATCACTTTCTACATGAGGTTTTTGTTATCTCTCAAAGTACTACTACTTTCCCTCTCATACTCCCTTATATTTAACTGCTTAGCATTGATTTATATTTATTCTCTCTCTTTCTCTCTCTCTCTCTCTGTCTCTGTCTCTGTCTCTCTGTCTCTCTCTCTCTGTCTCTCTCTCTCTCTCTCTCTCTTTTCACACCCCCAAACACAGTCTGCTCATACCTACAAATATACATCTCCATTAAAATATAAGCTCCTTGAGAGCCAGGATTGCTTCAGTCTTTTCTGTTTTTGTATTCCCATGAGTATGTTGATTTGTTTATGGATTATTGCCCCTAAACACATCACTAGCTCTTTACAGTCAGAGTAATATGATGTTTTTTGTAGCCCATTCAATTGCTATCATAGTACTGCGCAGGGTGATCAATGCTTACTTTAAATTGAATATTTTAATCAATCAACAAATATTTTTTAAGCATCCACTGTATGTTAGACTGTTTAGCAGCTGGGACACAATTACAATGACTGAAATCATCCTTACACTCAATACACTCTATTATATTTTAATAGAGGAAGATATTGAGAAAACATATAATTATATACAGAATAACTATAAGGAGAATAAATAAAAATAGAAGGTAGTTAGAGAGAAAGGATACCAGCAAGTGAGAGAATTTGGAAAGGTTTCATGTAGAAGGTAATGCTTGAAATGTATCTTGCAGGAAGAGGATGATTTTATGAGGTGCAGGTGAGGAGGGAGTACATTCCATCTTGGTGGAGAAGCTAGGAAAGCTTGCAAGTATCCATTTCAGTATCCAGTGTATCATTTTTCCCTTTCTAAAAAAAGGGCAAATTTTTTTTCTACCCCAGGAAAAGGCCAGTGTTCAATCAATGGTGTCAACCTGAGACCAAGCCTTATGAAGAACTAGAATTGCTTAGACAAATTAAACTTCCAGGGATAGAGGTGAGGCAGAGGCTAGCATTTAGGGGCTGAAGTAGTTTTCATCCAGGAATATTTGCCCCAAAATATGGAATCAGTTGAATGACTAATTGTCTAAACAAATCTGCCTCCCCAGAATTTGTTCTAACATGATGACAATCATTCTTCATCCCTGCTTTCCTTGGATAGGTCAGTGTGGTCACTCAGTGAACACACTGTATTTCTTCCTAAGTTTCAATCAGTGCAGTTGCAGACTCAGAGACAGATTGATTTACTTAGGAACTTCTGGAGTGTAGTATAAAAGCAGCCAGATAAGAATACAGAGTCCTGGCTTCTAATTTCACATCTGCCACAATCTAGCTATGTTATCCCAACTCTCTGGGCTAAGAAAATACAGAAATTAGACTAGATAATCTTTCAAGTCAAATCTAACTTTGACAGTTCATAGGTCTAGCATTCTAAGGTTTTATTTTGATCTGGATCTACTATTTCATTGTGAAGAAACTCACTATATAGTAATATAGATTGACCATTGTAATTTATGGTTTTAGAAAACAGTCTAGAGGGTAGGCACCAAGACTGACTTGGTTATGGTCACATAGCAGGAATATGTATGAAGACAGATTTGAACTGATGACAAAAGTGAACTTTGGTCTTAGTAGCTAGTTTTCTATGGATTGACTTCCTTGATGAAGTAGTGGGCCTTAACAAGAAACTCTTTATGTTACTACTGCTTCTCACTTTAGACTTAATTAGGTCTGAAGCTAAGTCCCTGAATGTTTTTACGTTACTGAGGTCCAGAAAGAGAGAAGGTACCTGTCCACACCAAAATGAAGTTAAACATAGGATCATATAATAGAGAATTTTAGAACTAAGAAGAATTCGAAGTAGGAGAATGATCTTTCCTTGCTTAGGTGACAAGTGACATAATGGAAAGGGCAATAGATTTTTTCACCAAACTTGGGTTGGAATTCTGGCTGTCCTCACTAACTGTGTGTTATTGGCTGTCACTTCCCTCTCTGGGTTATAGTTTCCTTATATATAAAATAGATTAAACTAGAATATCTGTAGCATCAAATCTCTGACAATAAGAATTAGGAATTTGAGAATTTACCTCATCAGCCCCAATCTGAAACATGGGAATGGAGGAAGTGGAAACCAGTTCTCTCAAACTAAAAAGTTCAGGGACTCACTTATTGTCATCACCTTGAGGCTTTTACCTTTAGACATGCTATTTAGACTCAAATCTATGTAATCATGACTAGCAGCCACATAATATCATCAGAGAGTTTTCATTCCACTGATATCTAATATAGTAGGATATTAGAAAATGGAGTCAGTGTCTGATTGAATATGGGAATTAGATGGATGTCAGATGGCCTTGAGGGTACAATCAATTGAGTGGCAATGAAGGGGCCCAGTGATATCGCCAGACTCAGGGAATGAAAGTGGCCTTAGGTCAACCAAATTGCCAAGACACAATGGTTGCAAGGCAACCCTTGGGAGTCTTTAGGGGATACATAAGTCATCACTACTCTGGGATGAATCTCCTCTGGATCAGTTCATTGGAAGCCTCAGTCAAAATTTTGGATCCATGTTATACAATACAGCAGTAAGCACCCAGCATATTCAGGAGGGCCTGCTGCACAAGTTCTTAGATCTGCTTTTCTAAAAGGAAAACAGCTTCTGAGGGGCCAACAATCACTTTAATCAAACACACATAGCAACAGAGAAAATACAAACAAGACCTAGAGACAGGGCTTCCAACCATCTGACCATAGACAATACATACATCATTACCAGAGAGAAGCACCAACATCTGGGTTTTCAAAGCTGGAGGGGCTCTTACAATGGCTGCCCAGAGTCGCATCTGGCACATAAACCTTCTTCTCAAAACTAAGCCCCCAAACAAAGCCTCACCTCAGAGTATCTATACTCTTTTCAGAGCTGGAGGGCAGGACCCTATTGACCCAGTGCCTCATTAGAAATTAACAAAAGGTATTTAAGGCCTATTAATGGGTGGGGAAGATCTTTAAATCTTTACCCCCTACCCCCACCCCCAATTAAGCTTCCATTAACATTACAACATAATACTCAGGTAGAATAATAGCCCTCCCTCATTCAAAGCAAAGTCAAGTGCAAGTCATGTCATTATTTTCTGATGGCATGGTCTTCTTGGGCAATGAAGGGTGAGCACACACACAGAATAATAGAAAGTCAGAGCTTGAAGGGACCATAAGTATCTTGTCTGATTCTTTTATTTTATTAAGGGGAAACAGAGGCCCAGAGTAAGTGAAGTCCATGGTCACAAAAATAATCAGTTGCAGAGGTAAGATAAATCAGATAAGGCCTCTCCTTATTATAATCTACTCTCTATAATTCTTCTTCAGGCCCCACTACCAACTCTCCGGGTTTTCTTTACCATACTACAAAAGCATTCCACTCCTGAACTTTTCATACCCAAAGTATCTTCTAGTTCTGTCACTTCCTAGGGTTTCCATTTTTAAAGCCCCCCATAACTTCATTCCTTTCCACACTCCACTCTACATGGACTTTCTCTACCTTGTACCCTTCTGGACATCTTCTCTCTCCCCTTGTTCCATTTCAGCTTCCTTGTATGAGTTATCTCTCCTCACTAAAATGGAATCAATCTCCTTGAGGGCAGAGATTAACTTTCTTTCTCCCTGTATATTGTAATCCCTGTGTTAAATACAATTCTTGGCATATAGTAAGTGTTTAATAAATACTTGTTGATTTAATCTGATTTGACTCAGGAACCTGAATAGATGTCAGGAGGATTTGAAGAGAGGTAGACTGGAGGAGGCTAGAAAGGCGGGAGGTCTAGAATTTTTTGTTCACCATTCATACGATAATAGTTTTTAAAAAGTACAAAACCCTCCATTAATGTATATTTATGAAATATACATATATATGCATACATATACTACTATAACAGTTTTTGCATTCAAATGCACAAAAAATATTTTACTGTATGAGATAAATATGAAATTTTTTTACTAACATTTTTCATTTTTCCTAAAATATCAAAATAATATGTTAAGAACAATGAAATTGGTAATGTCACATCAGTTTTGAAAATGATTTGAAAAATGTGCAGGGGGACAGTGTTGTCTTATAAATGATAAGTTTTTGTTACTAATATATTATTCAGGGTTTTTAAAAATCATTTTAGATAACCAAGCAGATGTGTTTTTCTTTTTTTAAGCTATATTTAATTGAAAGTTGTACAAGACAATGATCAACTAATAGGTGATAGCCAGCAAACAGAACAACTTTTAGGCAAGAATCATTATAGAATCAAAGATTTAGAACTTCAAAGGACCTCAGAGGTCACCTAATCTAATCCTCTT
The DNA here is from genome assembly GCF_028372415.1 of Notamacropus eugenii. Classification (NCBI taxonomy): domain Eukaryota; kingdom Metazoa; phylum Chordata; class Mammalia; order Diprotodontia; family Macropodidae; genus Notamacropus; species Notamacropus eugenii. Next base: position 553,977,393 of record NC_092872.1, read on the forward strand.
ATCCTTTCAATGAGTAAACTGAGGCCCAGAGAGGTTAAATGATTCACCCAAGGTAACACAGTATGTGGCAGAGATGGTTTTTGTACTCAGTTCCTCTTACTCCAAATCCAACACTCTTTCACTATTTGTTTTTTAGTTGTATTTAACTCTCCATGGCTGCATTTGGGGTTTTCTTGGCAAAGATATTGGAGTCATTTGTCATTTCCTTCTCTAGCTCATTTTATAGATATGGCAACTGAGGTTAACAGAGTTAAGTGACTTGCTCAAGGTCACATAGCTAGTGTCTGAGACTGGATTTGAACTCAGGTCTTTCTGACTCCTTCCCCACCTTTGTAACCACCATTATTGCCATCTTAGTACTCATGGTCTGGGCTACAACAACCATGAAGCCACTATTGAAATATGCCCCAAAGTCAACATGTCTAAGACAGAAATCATGGTTCATGTCAAGCACACCACTCTTTCAAACTTCCCATCATCAAGAACATCACCAGCAACAAGAATTTATTAGGCAGGGAGGTAACACAGTAGATAGAGCATTGGGCGTGGAGTCAGGAAAACTGAGTTCAAACTTGGCCTTAGCCACTTACTAACTATGTGACCCTGAGCAAGTCACTCAAATTTTGTTTACCTCAATTTCCTTATCTATAAAATGGGAATAATATCACCTACTTCTCAAGATCATTGTGAGGATCAGGTGAGATAATAATTGTGTCAGGCCTAGAGGCCTGTATTGGGCTACCCGAGTCTTTCTTACCTCACCTCCGAGGTCTTCGGCTGGCCAAAACCGGATGCACATATGAGAGAAAGGACGTTCCAGAGTCGAACAAGGGTTGAGCTTTATTTCAGGGTCTAGTTACAAGTGCAGGGAAATCTTCCTTAGGAGGAAGAGGGGGAGATTTCCTAAGGAGGCTAGGATCTTAAGGGCTTGGAAATAGAAGTACAAGCGGGGAGAGAGGGGGAGGGGAGAGAGGAAAGAAGAGGAGTGGAGCCTACTGTCCTCTTGGCTCCACACGTGCTAAGAGAGAGCTTTCAGGCTTCCTCAATCCTACTTAACCTTCAGCCGCACAGTTTGCATCTCAATACCGTGCTGTTAGGTAACTAGGTGTGCTCCAATCCGGGACAATCTCGAGGGCAGGGAGACTCCACCCATCACGTATCTCCCGGGGAGAGGCGGAAATACCCGAGCTAGCCAAGCTAGCTCAGTCTGACCTTCTCGAACCCCCGCTGTTCATGGAGGGCCTCGTAAGACTCTAAGATTTAGAAGTCCCACTTTTACCCGCCCGAGACCATCCACACAGAATTGAGCTTCCAATCCCAACATAATTGTAAAGTACTTGGCACATAGTAAGTGCTATATGAATATTAGATATTATTATTATGAAGACTTTATTATGTCAGGCACTGTGCTAAATGTTCCTTGCATTCAAGAAACACTATTTTAATAGGGCAGAAAATATGGAAACAGCTGTGTAGGAACAAGGTAGATACAGTGAAAATGCAAGATGATCTTGGAAGAAAGGCACTGCCCAAGAGGTGGCAGGTGAGAAAGGCCTCTTAAAGAAGAACTTAAAGAATTGAATCTTGAAGGAAGCCTGTAAACCAGGAGGCAAATTTCTGTCAAAGGTATCACCATTCTTCTGGTCTCTTAGGTTCATAATGCTGGTGGTTACCCTTGAATCCTTACTCTGCCTCACTACATGAATCCAAGAACTTGACAAAGCTTGCTCTTTTCCTCCTATAGCACCTGTTATTATGTTTACATGACCAGCTTAATTCAAGGCCTTATCATTTCTTTCCTAGATTATTGAGATTGGTTTTTTAACTCATCCATTTACCTCCTACCTTCTTCCCTCTCTAATTCATCCTTCCCACATCTACCAAAGAGATTTTCTTTAATTGAAAAATCTGATTATGTCACTCTTCTACTTAGTAAAACTCCAATAGCTTCCTATTGCTTCTTGGATAAAATGTAAACACTTTGGTTCAGGTTTTATGGGCACTTTCAACCCGCCTTCATCCTGTCTTTCCAGCCTTATTATATATTTCTGTAATTCTATAGAATTTCAATTCTATAACTGAATTCTATAATTCAGTAAAACTCTCCCTTTCCGTGCTTATCACACAATCTTTCCTCATTCTTGCAACACAGAGTCCCTTTCTTCTGTCAAGACGTTGCTCAAGTATCAGCTTTAACGTAAACCATTCCCTAACGTCCATTTTCCCTATCTGCTGGTAAGCTGTCTCCCTACTTACCTTATAGTTACTTTGTATTTATTCCCTGGACTGCTAGTTGGTCCAGTGGATAGAACGCTCCATCTGGATTTGGAAAGACCTGAGTTCAAATTTGGCCTCAGACACTTTTTAGCCATGTGACTCTGGGCAAGTCACTTTACTGGTTGCCTCAATTTCTTTATCTGTAAAATGGGAACAATAGTAGCACCTATATCCTGGGGTTGATATGAGCATCAAGTAAGACAGTAAATGTATGGTGCTCAGCAAAGTGCCCAGAACATAGGAAGGGTTCTATAAATATTAGCCACCATCATTATTATCATATTGATTTTACATACAGTTCATATATGTGTATGATTGTGCATATGCTTATGTAATGTAAAATATTTTATATCGTATAAGATCTATTTCTTGAATATTCATCATATTTTCTCTTTAGTATTTAAGTTTCCTTGCACATAGAGATACAGATAGAAATAGGGAGTAGACCTTCAATTTCATTAGTACAAAAGACTTTGGGATGAGGAATCTCCCTCTGCCAATGCAGGTTAGCACTTTTTTCCTCAAGTATTGTCTTACAGAGTGGCCTCTCTCACACCCCTTCGAAGTTAAGTGATTTGCCTGGTTCCACAGCTGGTATGTGTTAAAGGGGGGCCTAAACCCAAGCAGCTCCTCTAACCCCCTCAACAAAAGCTTTTTATTTAGCATTTAGTCTAGGGCCAATGAGTAGTTGATTAAATCATATCCTCTCCTGGTTAAGGTATCTAGGACAAAACAGGATGGGGTGGTTTACTTTAGGTGTTATAGAACAATGCTTAGATTTAATATTTTAGTATTTGAAATCTCTTATTTCTCAAGTGTGAGTATCCCTCCAATGCTGCAGATTGAAACACATCCAAATCTACTCATCCTGTGAGACCCTTGTCTGTTATTTCCCATAAATTCTCTGGGTGAGAGGCATTCTAACCACCATTGTCAGGGGAGAGTGCTTCCTTTTGATCTCTTGACATTTCATGAGTCCCAGTGCAAGACATGGCCTCTCCATCTATTATCTTTTGCTCTCCTCTCATGACTGACTGACCTTCTTTTACAGTCATACATCATCTCTTTGATATCATGTATGCCACTTCAAGTGCACAGCCAATCTTTGGTAACATGCTGCAGCCTATTATGTCCATTGTGTCTTACTTCATTGGTTGGCAACCCATTAAAGAAAACTGGGTTTTTGGCATAAGCCAAATGTGCTTAATGAAGACTAAGAAAGATTGAGGGGTACTGATGATGATAGCTTTTATTTCCTCTACATGGTTTTGGACAGGAGGTTGGTGGGGGCTGGGGGTAGGGTCTGAAGAACAGTAAATTGGCAGTGAGCTTCAAAAATGAAGGGGGAAGTTTTTTTTTTCTTTTAATTATTGGTTTGAACTGAGTATCTTCTTAATCTAGAGGATCATCCCAGAAAAGAGCACACAGAAAGACAAAAACAAGAACTACCAAAAGCCATACTTACCTCAAAGAACACACACACAAAATATAGAACTCTCTGAAATGGGAATCAGGAAACATGGGTTCTAGACCCAAATCCACAACTAACCAGTCCAATTACCTTGGACAAGTCACTTCCCTGGATTTTAATTTCCCCATCATAAAATGAGGGCATAGGAAGAAATGATCTCTATCATCCTCTCCAGGTCTAAAGTGGTCATGATTATTGATGAGAAAATGAGCGCATCACTGAGAAAGAAGATTGAAAATATGTAAGGGAAAGTTTGATTGTTCAGAACATAACCTCAATGGGAAATGGAATAACATGTATTGAAAAATTACAGGCTTAACTGGATGTACTTGTAAGAGCTGGGTACATGTCTGAACCTTCCCAGGGAAAAGAAAGCCACTTCTGTGAAAATGCAGGGTTCACACTACAGAGATCACCAGTTCTATCTGTCCCATGAGGATTTCTTTTGTTGGAGTTCAATGGATAATACAAATCCTAGATGAGATGAGAAGGGGGAAGGGAATCCACCCACCAGATTTGAAATTCAGATTGAAGCATCTTATTTTTTAAAGGCTTTGTAGCAGCTCCAATGTATAAAGTTGCAGCATTTATTCAGTTGGACTGGAGTGCCTTTGAAAGGAAGCCAGTTTCTTTCCTCTGTGTGACCTGGCCTCTGTTTGAATGGGAGCCAGGTGGCCCATAGCTCTCTGTCAAAGCCAAGGGAGGCTGGGGACTTGGGAGCAGCACTGAGAGTGGGAATGACACATTTCCCTTAAACAATGCATTTAGCATATCACAGTCTCCTAGAAAAGCTGGCTATTCTAGGAGTGGAATTGCTCTTTTCAAGGCTTCCTTTTCCAAAGGCTCAGGGAAGGGGTAAAAATGAGAAGGGAAAATGAGGAAGCTTATCTGTAATTTCATCAGCCCTGCGTTTTACCTGGTAGTCAATTGTCTTGAGCAGCAGCCAGATGCAGTGCAGGGCTCCAGGGAAACTTCCGTGACCCTTAGACCTGGAGAGGCTGCTAAGAGGGCAACTGATAAAACCCATATAATATAAACCATGTGTCATGTGGGTCTCATAGACTGCTCTCCTCTGACAGATGACTGAGTTCACCCTTGAGGGTTTTCCTTTGCAAATAACATGTATGGCTGGTTTTGTTCCCACTCCATCTCCAGAATCTGGAAATACCTCATTTTAACTCATTTCTAACTCCAGGAGTATGTAGTTCTCTGGCTAGCACTAAAAGCTAACAAAATATGGAAGGTGAAACAATTTAGTGGACAAAATAAAGATGGTGGAAAGGACTCTCATCTAAGTCACCCCATCTCCACCAGGTACCTACATGCATGTTCCAACTCTGAGCACTGGGGTTACAACTCCCCCATCTCCCTGCTTCCAATGCAAGGAAAACACTTGATGGTGCCAAGGAGTCAAGCAACCCACCTTCAGTGATCTCTGAAGTCACTCCAAATAAATAGAGCATCACCCTTGGCTGAAATTTCCCCTTGGCAACCTAAGCCAACCACATTCTATGCATTTTAACTCATTTTCCCTTGGGTCTCAGTTTCCTCTTTCCTGGAATTCAAGTCAGGAGATCTTGATTTTGGTCCTGACTATGCTACGTATTAACTATGTGACCTCAAGTAAGTGATTTAATCTCTCTGGCAGTCATTTTTTTTTTCCATCTGTGAGGTGGAAAAATTATTCCTATTCCTCCATCCCTCCCAGAGCTATTGTGAGAATCTAAGGCAAAAATATACATAGATGACTTTAGAAACTATAAAGAAGGGTGCACATGCCACTTATCATTATCTGATGATTAAACAACATATTTCTGGATTCAAAAATTCTGAAAAGAAATCCATACTTAAGCACAGCAACAAATTCCTAGAATTAGTTTTCAAAGTTCACATTATCTACAGGGTGCACCCTTTGTGAATTGCAATTGTCTGACATATGATATACGAAATCTAGATTTTGAAAGACTCAGGTTTAGGTTCTTGATCAAATGAATATGGAAGGACCAATTTGTAGGGTTTTTTGTTTGTTTGTTTTGGTTGGCTCCCTTGTGGGTCCACCAATTAGATGATATGAAACTCTGGACAATTTCTTAATGATAGGTCTTATAATGGGTATTGAAAATGTCCTCTAGACCTCAGCATACAGGTCTCTACACATAGTAAGTATTTTTGAATGTTTATTGAATTAAACTGAATTCCCTATTCCCTTCCCTTGTCCCATCCATTATTTGTACTACACTAAAGGTTTCTTCTTGTTCATGACTTTTCTTCTCAGGGGCCTTCTGTGATTTCCCAGCGAATGCAGGAAAAATTACAAAATCCTGACCCTGCCATTTAATACCATGCCCAATCTGTGCCCCACCTACCTTCTCAACCTCATTTCTTATTGCTTTCCCTCCTGAAGTCTGAATTTCAGGCATACTTGACTATTAGCCATTTTGTGATATTATCCCGTTGCCTTCTAAATCTGTCCAACTTCATACTTCATTCCCTCTGACTGGAGCATCAATCTGTGTGGGAATTCTTTCCTTCTGTAAGCTCCTGGTTCATTTGCTGCCCTCTTTAATACTTAGATTATTTCCACAGCCTCCTCTTTTTCTCCCTCCCCTAAAAGATAAAAATGATCCTATTGTTCCAGTCTCATGCTTCTGAATATATTATTGGCCTTTGCTAAATATTTATCATTTTCTAACATAGTTATTTGCATATCTATATCATTCTTTCCTACCTGATTGTAGGCTCTTTGAAATCAGGAACTCTCTCTTATCTATCTTGGTATCCTCACCCTTTTGGCATAGAGCCATGTAAATACTAGACCCTTCAGTGTTCCTTACATAAATTAATGCAAAAGATGAAATGCATTGGCAAAAATAGGGTAGATCATTAAGTACAGCATAACACAATGAAACTCTATTAAGCACCTACTCTAGGCAGAGAAGGTCTTTGCAAATCTTAGAGTTCTATATAATATGAACATTTTTGTATATTATTATGAGTTATAGCAATTAATCAGTATATTCAGAAGCCACACTTGTAGTACATATTATAGCACTATCTTAGGTGCTGGGTGGAGATATAAAATCCAAATAAGATACAGCCCCTGTCTTTGATGACATTACAGTCTAGTTTAATAGTAAACTAATAAAGACAACTATCATACAACAAAATAAATTTATTTAATGCAAATTTTGATATTTTTTAAAGTTAGTACCTCATGGTAGCATTACATGAAATCTTAAAATACTTCTCAATTATATAATAATTCAGATGAATTTTAGTTAGGCATTTATTAGGCTTCATGTCTTGACTTATGGGGTTAAGGCTGAAGGAAGATTGAACATAGCAAGGGGGATTTAAAGATGGACAAGCTGAGTACGTCTGAAGGAGGGCAAAAAGGATGCTGAAAGGACTGTAAACCATGCAATACAAGGATCAGCTGAAGGGATTAGGGATTTTTAGCTTGGACAATAAAGATTAAGAAGGGGAAGATATGACATGATAGCAACCTCCAAGCATTTGAAAGCAGGTCATGTGAATGAATTACATTTGTTCTATGTATTATCAGAAGATAGAACATGAAACATTGATAAGAACAGGAAACTTTACTGTGAGTGTGTGTGTGTTTGTCTATGTGTGTGTATGTACACAGCTGATGGACCCCTTTGGCAGTCTGGTAAAATCTATTCCCAGAATAATGCTTTTAAATATACACAATCAACTATATATGATTACAAGAGAAATCAGTTATATTAAAATATACCTTACCATATTAAAAAAATTAAGTTCATGGACCTATGTTAAGAACACTGGGGAAAAGTAAGGAATCCAATTTCCACATTACTGTATAATTAGAGAAAAATATACTTTGTAATTGGATCTCTCCAAAACTGTAATGGCCTGACTGGAGAGGTACCCCAGCTTTGGAGATCTTCAAGTAGAAGCATTTAGAGACATTGTTGCCTTGGCTCCATGTTTTTCAGTTTTCTCATTTGTATAAAGGGGATTATGATACTTGGACCACTTGTCAAGGATCTGTTGTGGGAAAAGCATTTTTAAATATAAAAATTTAATAAAATATTATTATTCTCATACTTCTCATCTTATATTTGATAGAGTTGAGTTCAGAATAGTCTCAAGACTCATTAGCACAGACCACTATGTAGGTTGATAAAATTATTTTTTTTTGGTAAGCAAATAAAAATATCAGCATGTAAATTCACCTTCTCTAGTCACTAAAAGCTTGATAACTTCAGCATCATACAGAATAATAGGAATGGTTTATAATTAGTCCTATCTTCACATGGTTTTAAAGTATTCTGCCAACTATCCATGTTTTAATTACACCAAAATAAGAGATTATTCATATTTGGTAAAGCAATATCTTTTAAAGTATGGTTATTAAGTTTTTATAAGGGTAGATAGGTGGTACAATAGATAGAGTGTCAGGCCTGGAGTCAGAAATACTTAAGTTCAAACTTGACCTCAGATACTTACTAGCTATATGACCCTGGGCAAGTCACTTAACCTTCTCTGCCTCAATTTGCTCATCTATAAAACAAACTGGAGAAGGAAATGGCAAACCACTCCAGCATCTTTGCCAAGAAAACCCCAAATGGAGTCAGGAAGACTCAAACAGGACTGAACAACAACAAAAAGTTGTTATGGGTCAATGTTATGTCTAGTCAAATGTAAACAACGATCTTGTTGAAGAAGATGCTATTTCCGAAATTTTTTCAAGACCATTTGGGAGTGTGTGGTTTTTTTTGTTTTTTTTTATAGTTTTGTCATTAGTTTAGGCAAGATAGTACTCTATTTTCGTATAATTCTGGATACTTGATTGTGTCTTTCTAGGTGCTATTTGTTTTCAACTTACAGTGATATGTTATAGTTTCTACTTTTTCTTTACCAAATCCACATCAAGAGATAAGCCAGCATGGCAGAGGAGGAGGAAGCAGTACAGGCCAATTCCCCTTTACAGCCACTACCCGATGTTCTAGAAAGTGATTGAGTCTTGATCAGAATATAGAATGAAAAATCACAGGGTATCTTTTTTGTTTTTGTTCTGCACGGTTGGGCATAAGGAGTTAGATAAAGAGATATTTGGACAATGGGGACAAGATCTAGCATGAGGGTTACCAAAAAGAGCCTTCTTGTGTGTGTATGTGGGGTAGGGGGGGACAGAAAGAGGACTTTCAGCTATACACAAGGTCTATAAAAGGTTCTCTGTCAAGCAGAGGGGTTTGACACTGCTCAGGGAGAAAGTACCATTTGGCATCTCTGTCATCATACCCCTGAGATGAGTCACAGGTCTAGTACAGACTGAGGAGGGGACTTGTATCTAGGGGTGAGTGCTTAGAATAGGAAAGTTCTTGGGCTTGAGGCTATGTCATGGGCAAAGGCAACAGAAGTGAGTGGCAGTTATGTGGCACCGACTCTGGGAACAAAGACATTCTCATATCCATCACTTAACCTGGCGTGAAACCTGTAGCTGATTAACAAGGACAGGGAGCTCAGATCAAAGGAGAGCCTGCATTTTTGTTGCACTGAATCTTTAGAACTTCCAGTTTACTGTCAGCTGCTGAGTTCAACAGCAGTCTACTGGACATCCAACTAGAGGCAAATCCAAAGTTATGTTGCATAGACATAAACCCAGGTCAAGAGCTTCCAGACCTCACACAAGGTAGGCAAGTCAGACTTAGTTCTGGATCAGGACACAAAACGTGTACTGAAAGCTTGCAGGTCCACAGCCTGAGTTGTCTCTGAGAATATTTTTGAAGAAAATGATAATCAAAACCAAAAGAAAGCAGTAAGAGGACCAAAGAGAGCATAAATCAAAACAAGGCAGTGGTAAGCTATTCCCTCCAAAACTGTGCAAAGATTGGTTTTAATGCAAACTCCAAAGAAGGGAAATAAGGCTAAAAGAATGAGGTAAACAAAACAAAACTTTAAATAGTTTAAACTTTTTATAGTTTAAATAGTTTAAACTTTTAATAGTCCAAAAATAGTCCTTCCACCATGAATTACTATTATGGCAAGAGAGATGCCCAAGGGAAAAAAAAAAGAGAGAAGAGAATAATTCAAAAATATCTATAAGCAAAGTCTCAAAGGAAAAAAAAACAGAATGGGTACAAGCTCAACCAGAATTCTTGCAATAAATGAGGTAATAATAAAAAAAAAAGTTAAAATAGTTTTATAAATGGAATGAGAGTGCCAGAGGAAAGAACTGGAGAAAAAATGAGCACTGTGGAATCAAAATTAGAAATAGAATTAATATCTTGGTATAAAGAATATAAAACTTTACTCAAGAAATAATCTCCTTAGAGAAATTAGAATAGTTTCAGGAAACAAGAAAAGATATTAAAATAGCATAGAAAGACTGAAAAAATTAGAAGAAAATAAAAGGTATCCAAGGTAACTGAGTCAAAAAAGATCAAGGAGAGAGAATTTGGGAATTAATGAATGATCAGGAAGTCATAACCAAAAATAAAAGAGGGGGGCTATAGAGCATATTTCAATAAATTTAAAAAGAAAGAAAAAGAAAACTGCTCAAACCTCAAAATTAAAATAGAGACTCCCCTAGTTACCTTCCAAAAGAATCTCCAAAATAGAAGCTCCTAGGAATATTATAGATAAAATCTAGAGCCTCTGCATCAAAGAAAAATAAATATTGCAAACAAACAGAAAGAAAGAATTCAAGTAATAGAAAACTGTGATCAGATCCATACAACATTTATCAGCCACTGCAATGAAGAAGTCAAAAACCTGGTATAGGATATTCCAAAAGACAAAATATGAGGGCTTGCAACCAAGAATAACTTGCCTTGAAAAGAAAACAGAAAGGAGGAAAACACATAGTTAACTAGCATAGTTAGTGTAAATGGGATGAATCAACTCATAAAATGGAGGAGGAAAGCAGAATGGAGTAAAAGCAAAATCTAAAAGTATTTTGTTTGTAAGGAACACACTTGAAATGTAAAATATGTCACAAAATTAAGATGAGGAGCTGGAGAAAAATCTAACTTTTGCTTCATCTGAAAAAAAAACACAAGGGTAACAATCATGATCTCAGAAAAGGCAAGGACAAAAATAAATTATTAAAAGATAGCAAAAAAGGACATTTTGCTAAGAGATATACACAATGAATTTTTATCAATATTAAACAGATGTAATGAATACCATAACATCTAAAATGAGTTATAGGGAGAAAAAAGATCGCAAAACTATAACAATGGCAGACTGCCCCTTTCAGATATAGATAAATTTAATATAAAAATAAACAAATGCAAAAAGAAAAGTGAAGACCTGAATAGGATTTTTAAAAAGCTAGATAAGTTAAACCTATGGTAACTATTGAATGGAAATAGGAAGGGTTACATTCATTTTTTAAATGTACATGACACCTTTACAAAAACTGAGTATGGGAATTGATTAACAGAATGGAAATGGAACCAAAAATGCAGAAGAATACCATCTTTAACAGACCACAATCTAATAAAATTACATTCAATTAAGGATGATTGAAACAAAGAGTAATAATCAATTCAAAACCAAACAACTTAATCTTATAAGATAGGTGGACTGAAGTACAAATTATCTAAAAATAGATAAAGTCACTAAATATAATGATAATCATGAGACAAAATACCAAAATTTTGGGAATTTAGCCAAAGCAGTCCTAAGGGGAAAATATGATACCTTCATCAATAATAGAGAAAAAATTATTAATAAATTGGTAATTCAACAAGAAAATACAAAACCAACAAATTAAAAACCACAATTAAACACTAAAATACAAATCCTAAAAATCAAAAGAGATTAAAATTGAAGTAAAAATGAATTATCAAATAGAACCAGTAACTGTTCCCCCACCCACTGGAATGTCATCTTTTGAAATTAATTTAGCTTTAGTTTTCAACATGCATTTCCACTAGATTTTGAGCTCTAAATTTTCTCCCCATCTTTTTTCCTCTCCCCCACCCCAAGATGGTATGCATTCTTCCCTCAGTCAGTAGTTATTTTTTTTTAAATAAGGTAGATAATACAATAACTACTTTGATTAAAAAGAAAGAGAAAGAGGAAAACCAAATTCCCACTAAGAAAAATGAAAAAAATGGAATTGATAAATGAAAAAAATAATAAAATTAGAAAATATTTTTCCAATTACATGCCCAAACTGATTATCTAAATAAAATGAGTGAATATTTTAAAAATATATATGTATATATATACAAAATTCCTAGATTAACAGGATAAAAATAGAGTACTTAAGTAATTCAATCTCAGAAAAAGTAATCAAGTTACCAATGAGCTCCCAAAGGAAAAAACAACTAGAACCAGATGTATTTACAAATAAATTCTATCAAATATTCAAAGATCAGTCCACATAATGTTATGTAAGATATCTGAAGAAAAAAAATAGGAAAAAGAATCCTACCAAATATCACCCATGGAGTAAATACAATTATGTTGACTTAACTGGGGAGAGAGTCAAAACAGAGGAAAAAAAATAGAAACCAATATCCTTGATGAATATTGATGCAAAAAAAAAATTGGCAAGAAGATTTGCAATGCATCATAAAGATTATATGCTCTAAATGCTTTGAAGTTATACCAGTAATTCGGGGCTGGTTTCATATTAGGAAAACCATTAACATAATAGACAATATTAATAACAATAATATCATATTATTTTATTGATAGAGAAAAGTCCCTTCTGACAAAGCAACCACCCTTATTAAAAACACTATAAAACATAGGAATAAACAGATTTTTACTAAATATAAAAAAATAGTTCCTATCCAAAACCAAGAGCTAAGAACCATTATATGTAATGAAGATAAACTTAAGATGCTTCCAATAAGATGAGTAGTAGAGCAAGAATTCCATTACTAAATGGAATCACATCATTACAAAATGATAAAATGCAGAAATGATACTCTATAATATGTCAACATAGTCTCTAGCTATAAAGATAAGATATGAAAAGGAAATTGAGGAAGTAAATGTAGGAAGAGGCAACAAACAGCACTTTATACAGATAATATGATGGTTTACTTAGATTGAAGGACAATAACCAGACCAGACCAGACTTAAATAACCTTTTAGAGTCACTTTAGATTAATTGAAACAATAACTTTAGTAAATTTACAGGATATAAAATCAGCCAACACAAATCATTATCATTTCTTTATACCAACAAAACCAAGCAGATTTTTTTAAGAAAAAAATTACTTAAAATGACTAAAGAATATATACAATACTTGAGAGCCTTGCTGCCAAAACACATAAAACAACTATATGCATGGGAGTACAAAACACTCAAAACAAATAAAGATACATCTAAATAATTGGAGAAATATTAATTGTCCATGGGTGGGTTGAGCCAAAACAGTTAGAATGAAAATAATACTTAAGTTAATTTACTCATTTACTACTATATCAACTGACCTACCAAAGTATTACTTTGTAGAGCTAGGAAAGAAAAATAATGAATTTCATCAGGAAGAGCAAAAGGTAAAATGATCTCAAAGGAAATAGTAGGGAAAATTGGAGTTGGAGGAGGGGTACAGCAGTACCAAATTTCAAACTATGGGACAAAATAGTAATTTTTAAAATGATTTTGTCTTTAAAAAAGAAAGCTTGATCAGTGGAATAGATTAAGTATATAACATACAGAAGCAAAGAGTTCTGTACCCTAGTATTTGATAAGCTCAAAGATCCTTGCTATTAGATAAGAGTTCCCTGTTGACAAAATCTGCTGAGGAAACTGGAAAGCAGTCTGATAAAACAAACAAACAAACAAACAACTTTATATAGAGCAAATCTAGTGCTGCAAATAAAGATAAGCTCCATCTAGAGGTACATGACTTAACCATACAGGGTGATATTATAAAGAAATCAGAAGATCAAGGAAGTGATTGCCCTTAGAAGAGTTGGGGCAGAACAGTGGTTCTCCAGAGCCAACTGGGAGAAAATCCAAAGAAAAATGCTGGAAGTGAGGAAGTGAGAAAAATGCTGCGAAGGCTAAACACTTCCAGGTTATTCTGCTGAAACATCAAGTGACCAGTCCAGAGGCTAGCATGGTTGGGGGGAAGCCCTTGGCCCCAGCCACATGAACTTTCACTTTTCATATAGTGTAGAGAGTCCATGTCTTAGTCAGAGTAGATAAAGGGAACCTCTGCTGATGAGGAACGCCAGACCCAGCTGTGCTGCCAAGAGGTGGCTCTGAGTGAGAAGAAACCAGCACACATCTGGTGAGTGAAGAAGCAATGAGGAGTCTCCTTGCTGTGGTCACTTACAGGAGGGCAGAATTCTTATTTCTGGTTCCAGACCAGAGGGAAGAACTGAAGGAGAATGTGAGGTCAGAGGCACTATGCCCTATATCCCAGGAATAGAGGTGATTACAAAAAATAGGCTGCTACAAAATAATAGTTATAATAATAATAATAATAATAATAATAATAATAAAGCAGGCAAAGGAGAAAGAATTCAAAGATAGAAAGTTACTATTGGATGAATGAGGTTTCATCTTCAGAGGAAGATACCAAAGGAAAAACAGCCTCTCTTACCCCTAAGAATAATGTCAAATGGTCACCTGCATTTCGCAATTTGCATTTGCAATTTGGGCAAAAGATTTCATAGAAGAACTTTAAAAAGACTTTAAAAATCAAATGAGAGAGATTGAAGAAAAATTTTTTTAAAAATGAGAACAACCTAAGAAAAATAAGAAGATTATGAAAAAAAAGTCAGCTAACTGGAAGAGATTCAAAAACTTAAGGAAGAAAACAACTTCTTAGAAAACAACTTAGAAAACAACTAATTAGAATTAGCAAGGGGAACCTAGTGAAGTTATAAGAGACCAAGAAATAATAAAAGAAAATACAAAGAATGAAAAAATAAAAGAGGATATGAAACATTTCATAAGAAAAAAACAACTCATCTGTAGAACAGATCAAGAAGGGAAAACATAAGAATAATCAGACTACCTGAAAGCTGCAATAAAAATAGAATCTCTATGCAACAATACACAAAATAATTAAAGGAAATTGTCCTGAATTGTTAGAACAAAAGGGGAAAGTAGAAATAGAAAAAAAAATCCATCAATCACCACCAGAAGACATCTTATGAGGAAAACTAACAGGAATATCAAGGTCAAATTCCAAAACCCTCAGTTCAAGAAGAAAATATTATGAGGAACAAGAAAAAGCAATTTAAATATGGTGGTGCCACAATTAGAATCACTTAAGACCTTGCAGTGGTGACATTAAAAGACCACAGGTCTTGCAACACTATATATCAAAGAGAAAAAGAATTGGAGTTGTGGTCAAAAATATGATACCCAGCAAAGGTAAGCATCATACTGAATGAAAAAAAAATGGATATGTAATGAATTACCAGACTTTTAGAATTTTGTTTAAAAAAATGAACTTAACATAAGATTTTACATATGATATCTAAGAGAAATATAAGGTACATATCAGAGAATAATTACAAGGGACTCAATAAGCACAGACTACTTTTTTGTGAGGAAATATAAAACATTGTATAAGATTGCTATTAGTAATGGGGTAGTACAAAAGAAAGATTGGTGTAGACTTGAGTATGATAGCATGATAAAAATTAAAACCATTTAGGAAATAGTAAAAAAGAATAATTATACAAATTAGGTATGAGAGGAAGAACTGAAATGGAGGAATTAGGGAAGGAGGACTGTTAGTTCTGCAGCCCTGGGAATGGGTTTAAGAGGGAACAATACATGTATATTGAGAAGTTTATAAAAGTCTTCTAAATTCCAAAAGAAATAAAAAGCTAAAGGAATATGGAGAGGGGAGAAGGGAGGAATTTTTAGAAGGAAGGATGAGGGAATAGTATGGGAGGTAAAGAAGAGTACTTAGGTAAATGGGAATTAGAGGACAAGGGAGAGATGCTTGGAGGAGGGAAGGTTAAGTAATAGGAGAGTAAGATAGAAGGTAGAAGAAATAAAGTAGAGGAGTCAGGAGGGATAGGAAATAAGAGATAAACACAAACATGAAATAAAGATCAGGAGTAGAATTTATTAGAAAAAAAAGCAGGGGTAGTAATAATAATCTCAGAAAAAGTTAAAGTTATAATAGATTTATTCAAAAGAGAAAAATAGGAAACTGCACTATATGTCTACTATGTTAATCGATATTGGTTTATATTATTTAAAATAACTAGAAAGTATAAGGTAGGAATACTGCTGTGGTATAGGACATGATGAGGTGGTAGACTTAGAAAAGTATGGAAAGACATAGACTTATGAAAGAAGATATTATCCACCCTCAAAGAAAGAGAAGACAAATAAGTATAGTAAAACTTAAATAAGTACATATGAATGTATATGCGTATATATGAGTATGATTATAGACATCTAAGTATGTGTATGTATGTTTGCATTTATGTGTATATGTATGTACATACATGTGTATTATAGATATGTATGTACATACATACTATATATATATGTATGTATGTACGTATCCCCATCTTTGGGAGGAAAGGAGAAAAAGAACAAAGTAAAAAGTGCACAGCAGAGAACAAAAGAAAACTTACAAGGAAGCAAAGATGGACAGCTCTGAATACAAGGTGTAGTGTTTATCATATAGGTTTTCTTGAAATGGAAATGTATTGCTGTATATTTTGAATCTTCTCATATTCTACTGTGCTCATGGCAATGCTTTTGCTTTCTTTTCTTATTTTGCATTTGTTTTAATATTTAAGTATATCTATATATATACAGATATAGATTTGTTACATTTAGTAAGTACAGGAATATATGACTATCATCAACTGTTACCATTACTCTGTGAAGTGATGTCTATATGGTTCAGAAATTTTATAAATTTTTTAACTTATTTATCATGTAATTCAAGAATATCTAAATAATCATTTCTTTTGGGTGAGTGGAAGTGTTAATATTTTCATAACTCATTTAGGGTCATGGGTCCTGTGATTTGATAATGTTGGATGGGTTTTGTTTGAATACTTTCTAAATCTGGTGTCATACACTTTACCGTGGAAAGTATGTTGACTGGCATTTCAATGGTGTTAATTACTTTAAACATATTTTTGTTTTGAACTTCAGGATGTCAGTGTTGTTGTTGATATTATTGTCGCAGTGTTGTTGTTATGCAGGAAATTCTAATTCAGGCACGGTGAACTCTGAGGATTCTTCCAATTATAGGATTCATATAGGATACATATTAAAAAAAAAAAACTTCCTGGCCTAAAGGCAGCTCAGTCCCTGGATTACTAGAAGACATTTGGAGTTGTCATAATGCAGATGTTGTGCTATGCTTGTGCTATGTTATTATGTTATTTATGTAGAAGCTGTATGGAGAATTGAATAGCTAATATATATCATAGGGAGAATAATACTTGTACTTCTGCCTCAAAGGTTGTGTTTAGAAGACATTTTATAAACTTTGCATGTAAAAGTGTGAACAGTCTTGTACCTAGCATATTTCTGCACTAAAAGAATTCAAATCCCCCTTTTGTAATAAGAAAAATAATGCTACACATAATTTTTGATTGGTATATTTTCATATCCACTATTCTGTATTTTTCTCATAACAACTCTATGATGCAAATAATAAAAACTCACATTATATATGAGAGGCAGTATGCTGCAGTATTTAAAGTGCTAGACTCTGATCCAGAAAGACCTGTATTCAGATCTTGCCTCTGACATATAACATCTATGTGACCATCGGCAAATAACATTTATCTTTTTAAAATGCTATGACTATTACAGACTAATTGGAGATAAGCATGGGTAAAGCGAACTTTCAGATTGAGACATTGGTACAGTCCATATGTATATACACAGAGAGACAGAAGGACAGGAAAAAGAAACATGAGGCAGAGACAAATAGAGAAAGAGAGGGTCAGAAATAGAAAAGGAGGAAGATAGAAAAAGAATAGATTCTTGCTCTCTTTTTCTTTGTCTTTTTGTCTCTCTCCTTTTCTCTGACTCTCTCCATGTCTATAGAGTTATCAATTTTACAGTACATTTCCATATAACTCAGGTAGTACAAATAATATTTCTATTCTACATATAAATAAAATGGAGAGCTAAAGGGGATCAGTGATTTGTTCATCCGCAGATGGAATCCAGGGTCGCTCTTTTCCTTCCCATCTTCATCCTTATCCCTACCTATCACACTCCACAATGTCTCCTGAATTTGAAGTAAAAAGAGTCAAGTTGATTCTCAAGAACCTCTACTCGACTGTTATTAGTACACTAATCATTCTGGAGGTTGTTCCTAAGAAGAATGCTTAGCTGATTTATGTCAGACAACACTTTTAGCATGTAAAAAGATAAAAGAAAGAGAAAGTCAGCAGAAGACTTTCAGCGAACTCAATGGGATATATGTTCTTTTAAATTCCTTTCATAAGGAGAAAAAAGATGATATCTCATAAATGTTGCTGAGAGAGAGCCCAATTCAAATATAAAAATAAACAAAGAGCACAACCCTCCTAAGTGATCTCCCCCAACTCTATTTCATTTTGGAGATCAGCCCACAAAGCTCTGTACTTTATGAACGGTTAGCACGGTGCTCAAGCACATCCTGTTATAAGTAGTGTTATAGATTTAAATTCAGTGCTCTCAAAGCTGGTGTCTCATTCCTAAAACACTCCCAGCAGAAACTAGTAATGGGCATTCAAATACTACATGTTGCAAGATGAAGTCATAATGCCGCTCAGCATGTGGCATTTTTTCTCTTATTGTTTTGTTTAGGTTCAAATGCAGTTTTAGGATAATGTCCTGTTAATTGTTTACTATAACCTTAATGCATGGGAAACATGCAGTAGTTTTTTCTTTTCCTTTCCTTTCCTTTCCTTTCCTTTCCTTTCCTTTCCTTTCCTTTCCTTTCCTTTCCTTTCCTTTCCTTTCCTTTCCTTTCCTTTCCTTTCCTTTCCTTTCCTTTCCTTTCCTCTCCTTTCCTTTTCTTTTCTCTTTTGCCAACTGCTACCATCCTTGTACAAGTTTTCATTAACACCTTCTTTGACCATTATATATGCTCCTAGTGTCTTCCACCTTCACTTTTTCTTCATCCAGTCTCTTCTTTTTTTGCCCATAGGTCTCTCTTTTTCATAGCTCTGGAAATGTTTCTCATCTGCTCAAAAATCTTCCTTTGCTCCTTCCTCCTCATTCTCCCTTTACCTCCCAAAATAAAGCTCAATTTCCTCTGCCTACACTTTAAGAACCTACAAAAATCAGGTGATTTCTACCCTTTCTAGATTTATCTCATTGTATTCCCAACCATGGTTTGATCAAATTAGATTATTCTTTGCCCTCAGGACAAGAATTCAGCTAAAGAAAAAAATATTCTTGCTCTTGTTCACCATGTTCCCTGTGCCCAGAGTGCTCTCCCTCCCAAAATTGTGCCTGCTGAATTATTACTCATCCTTTACAATCCACTTTTGATGGCACCCCCTCTAGGAATGACTTTTTCTTTCTGAACTTATACTGTATCTAATACTTCAAACATAAAGGCTTTATTTCATATTTCTTAAATGTACTTATAATGTCATAATATACATTTAGTTATCTTCATTGACATCTTATCCCCTAACTAGACTGATAATTCCAAGGGAAAAGTACTGAGTCTTTTCTAAGCATGGTATCTCCTTCAGCACCTAACAGGGTGTGTGTGTGTGTGTGTGTGTGTGTGTGTGTGTGTGTGTGTGTGTGTGTGTGTGTGTGTACATGTAGACACTTGATAAAGACTTGTTGTGGTTTCTATAGTCAGTTGTATGCTTTGTTTGTTGTTTTGCTTTTTTTATGATATGCATCAGCAAGGACCTCAGCATACACAGGAGGTCCTGTTGTACAAGTTCTTAGATCTGCTTTTCTAAAAGGAAAGCAACTTTTGAGGGGTCAGAAATCACTTTAATCAAACACATAGATCATCCGCTTAGTTCAGGGGAAAAAATCACCACCTTGAACTTCAGAGAAAATACAAAGAAATCATGATCAACAGACAGGGCTTGCAACTGTCTGACTATAAACAATGCATACATTACAGATCAATAGACAGATCCAACTCTCTGACCCAGAAGCACCAACATCTGAGTTTTCAAAACCAGAAGGCTCCTTAGAGGCTGCCCAGAGTCTCCTCTGGCCAAACCCTTCCAAAGAGTAAGCCCTAAAATAAAACCTCACCTTTTCAAAGCCAGGGGGCATCACAACCCTTGAGAATCAGGGCCTCCATTACAAAGTTAACAAAAGGTACCTGAGGTCTATTAATGGGTGGGGAAGATATAATTAACATTACATGACAAGAGGTCTAGAACTGGAAGGTACCTCATAGGTCATTAGTCCAACTCTTCTTATTGTATAGATGAGAAAACTGAGACCCATAAAGGGTAAATGACTTGTTAAAGGACACAAAAGTCAGAAGTATCAGATAGGATTTGAATACAAGGTCCTTTGACTTTAAAGTTAGGCATTACCCACCTTACTACTACCAGACCATTACCAGACTAGCAGTCTCTCCTTTTCTTGATTCTAATGACTAAACCTGTGCTCTTAGGATTACAGAAAAACATGCTTTTCTAAATGAGTTGTTGTGAATTATGATGAATTAACTTGTAAGGCAATCAAAAAAAAGATTAGATATTAAACTACTCCATTATAAAACCTGGTCCCTACCCTCAAGAACCTCAAAAACCAGTTGATAAGGAAATAATAAGTAAGAAGGGATGTCATGTGTCAGGCACTGGATAAATGCCACATGGATGTTATCTTAGTTGAATTGGAGAGACAAGATTAAACTATGGGGACCAACTTTAATTTTTAGAAAAGTTGCCTAGTAGTAAATTGTGTAATGGAAACAATAAGGCATGTGGGAGTTCAGAGGAGAGGGAGACAGAAAGGGAAGGGTGGAGGGAGGAATCCAGGAAGCAGCAGTACTGTAGATGGACTTTATACAATGAGTGGAATTTGGATACAAGAGCTACTGGAAAAAATAGATAATATAATTCTTTAGGATAGGGGTTGTGTTTTATTCTCTTTCGTATTTCTACTAGTACAGAGCAAATATCAAGGGCTGAATGAATAAGATCAGCAAAACTAATGCACATGATATTTTTTTTTTTGCCTCTGTAAGCTAACTTTCCTCCGAGAAGATAAAGGTGGGGTAAGGAAACAAAAATTTAAGTGCTTATGTACTGTTTCACATACCATACTAAGGGCTTCATGATAGCTTTAGTAGGTGGGGGTTAATATCTCCATTTGACAGTTGGGAAAACTAAGGAAGAAAGAAGTTAAGAGACTTACCCAGGGTCACACAGCTAACAAGTGTCTGAAGCCAGATTTTAAACTCTGTGTTACTTAGGGATCTCCAGTCTAATCCACCAGTGAAGAAGTTTTCACAATAAGGAATGATGTCCTCAGCACTTTGGAGGATACTGATTATGATTTACAAGGAAACTTTCTCACATGAGGCAGTGGGAAAAACACTAGATTTGGAGTCAGAGATCCTAGATTTAAATCCCTGACTCTTATAACTAGTATGACCTTGAACAATTCATTTCACTTCTCTGGGCCTCAGTTTCCTTATTTGTAAAATTAAGTGGATAGACTCCATTTTAGCTCTAAATGTAGGATCTTCTGAGAAAAATAAAACTGCTGCTGCCTCTACTTTTAAAGAAATATTGAGAGTTCAGAGAGGCTAAGGAATATACCT
The DNA here is from genome assembly GCF_028372415.1 of Notamacropus eugenii. Classification (NCBI taxonomy): domain Eukaryota; kingdom Metazoa; phylum Chordata; class Mammalia; order Diprotodontia; family Macropodidae; genus Notamacropus; species Notamacropus eugenii. Next base: position 553,998,855 of record NC_092872.1, read on the forward strand.
TTTGTCAATAATTATTAATTATGGTAGCTAGGATACTGCTCAAAATCACCCAGATCCTTCCGTTCTGCCATTCTACCTCTGGCCCTTTCCTTCAAAGATTTATTGCCAAGTTCAGGGATAGGGAACCTGTGGCCTTGAGGCCACTTGAGGCCTTTTAGGTCTTCAGCTGAGGCCTTTTGACTGAGTCCAAATTTTACAGAACAAATTCTTTTATTAAGGGGATTTGCTCTGTGAAGTTTGGATTCAGTCAAAGGGCTGCACTTGAGGACCTAGAAGGCCACATGTGACCTCAAGGCTGCAGGTTCCCCACCTCTGACTGGTTGAAGAAACACAATTGAATCATAGAATGTATTCTAATGCGGCCTAGTATGATATATTCTATAAAGATATGGTATGATACAATGAAAAGTATGTTGGCTCTAGTATCTGAAGGTTAGAGCTCAAATTCTACTGTATCACCTGTGTGACTTGGGGAAAATCATTGAACTTCTCAGTGTCTTCCTGGATGCAAGAAGGAGGTTGGATCACTTCCAGATCTGACCTATGATATAACATATGTAAGTCACTCGGCAAACTGCAAAGTTTTAGATAAATGCTACTTATTATTATTTGCCAAATATGCTGTTGATCATGTCTGACTCTTTGTGACCCCATCTGGGGTTTTCTTGGCAAAGATACCAGAGTGGTTTACCATTTCTTCTCCAGTTCATTTTACAAATGAGGAAATTGAGACAAACAGGATTAAGAGACTTGCCCAGGTCACACAGCTAGTGTCTGAGGATTTGAACTCCGAAAGAGGAGTCTTCCTGACTTTAAACCTAGCTCTCTATCCACTAGCCCATCTAGCTGCTCCTAGCTGAATATACACAAAATAAATGTAAAGTATTTGGGGGTAGGAATAGCATTAGGAGAGGTGCTGTTCAATTTCATGTGGAATGTATTGCTAAGTTTCAGTTTTGAAGGAAACGGATTCTAAAAAGTGAGGGTGATGAGGGAGAATATAGGGTACGGTGACGATTAGATTCTTCTAATCTTTTTCATAGGTTACTTGGATAATATGAAAGCTTGAGAGGACTTTGTCAATCTCCCATTAAAGATCTATTTCTATTATTTTGTATTTAATGGAACCTGTAAGTCAAAGTCTTATTATTTCATAGGATACAAGAAACTAATGTTCCTTTGCCACTCAGGAGCATGATCACTGTGCTATCATGACTCAATGGTCAGAAGATTCCCTGAAATAATGCCTCCCTAATGGAAAAAAAAATCTATTGCAAATCACTGTGTTCTGCTATGCTGTGGGGAAAATTTGGCCTCTCATGGGATGAACCTTGAGCTCTGATGTGGCACATGTCTTCCTCCTGACAAAGAGAATATTTTAGGTATATCACTTAAATATGGATATGATAGATATCTTCAATTACACAATAATCAGAGATGAACTAATTAGATGCCACTTGATAACTAATCAGTGGCAACATTCATAATAGCTGCTTCTCATTTCCTTTTCCCATCCATCTACCAGATGGTGCCTACTGTTCTAAGAACAAACTATCCCACCTCATGAAGTATGATCACTGCTGAAGGATCAGTTCTTGCATAGGGATATTAGGGAGCTGATCAAGCCCGTTATGCTGAGAAACAAGAGGGAGATTTACCACTGGCCTTAATGTATTTGAAAAATCTGAGGACCCGCATTTCAGAAAAGCAAATCTCATTAACCAACACCTGAATTTCTTCAGCACCATCTGTCAATTACATTAAATGAAACCCAGGAGACTTTGAGGAAGAAGCCAGATTTAATGATGAACCTCACCTGGATAACATGGTAAATGTGACCTTGGTTGCTAGTTATTAGATACCAAGTCACTAAAGGGATGGATAAAACTGAAATCCATTTCAGCAAATTGAAGGGATTTGGGGACTTCCCTGGATAGTTCCCCATTAAAAATGCAAATTCATTTCTGTCTTTAACTTCAAGAATGTATTAAATAATCTATTATTTTCACAGCACTGTGCTCCACACAGCTACCAAAATAATCCTCCTATAGAAACAGTGTCACTATGTCACTGTCTAGCTTGAGAACATTCAGTGGTTCCCTATTGCCTCTCAGATAAATTAAGCTCCTTATCTTGGCATTTAAAACCCTTCACAATATGATTTCTGCCTATCTTTCCAGATATATTTCATATTATTTCCCTCATACACTTTATATTCCAATAAAATTGGCCTACCTTTCATTGCCTCTTCATTTTTTATCTTCCTGTACTACTTTGGGACTTCTCAGACTCACTTCACCATATCCCAGAAAACTCATTACTGGGATAATCTCATCATTCTCTAAGGCTTCTTTAGCCTTGGTACTCCACCTCATCATCACTACCATCTACCTCCATTTAAAGGGAGGGCTCAGCTCAGACGTATTAATTTCTCACCTGGCTGCACAACTTTGGCAATTCTTTGCCTGCCTTCTCCATCATGATCTCTTGTAAGTTAGTTACCTTTTCTTCCTCCCACTCAGCCTCACTTTTCAGCTTTTATTTTAAGTTCCTTGAAGGTAGGTATTATCTTTTTCTTCTTTTCTGGGGGTGGTAGTGGTGGTGGCGGTGGGATTTATATCCCTACTGGACTTCCCTGTATCCCTACACACTGTGCTAACTCTAACCCTAACCATAACCTTTAAAACTACACAACAAACTTTAAAAAACAAGGCTTCATTCTTTAGCACTGAGTCAAAATAATTTTGCCGTTAATTGCAGACATGCTAGGCACCAGCCACAAGAATTACATGGAGCAACCCAAAATAGATTGGGTACAACACATACCATGAACAATGTATTTTGTAGAAGAATTAATTGTTGGTGCCACTTTGGTACAATGTGTTAGGGTTAGGGTTAGCACAGTGTGTAACACAGTAGGACTTTAATAAATGTTAACTATTGACTGTTGTCCAGGCTCAGAATTTTATCTCCTACTCCTTCCTTTTACTCCATGCAGGCAAGTTTTGCATTGGTTAGAGTTCTGAGCCTGGAGTCTAGAAGATCTAAGTTCAAATCCAACCTCAGATACTTACTAGCTGTGTGACCCTGAGCAAGTCACTAACCTCAGTCTATCTTAGTTTCCTTAACTGTCAAAAGGGTATCATTATAGCACCTACCTTCCAGGGTTGTTGTGAGGATCAGATGAGATATTTATAAAGTGTTTAGCATAGTACCTGGTACATAGTAGGCACTTAAATTGTTTCCTTCCTTCCATACTTGTAATTCATCCCTACCATGTCTCTTCCCCTTTGAATACTTAAATCTAGAAGAATACATCATAAACCCAGTTCATATGCCACCTCCTTGAAAAGAGACCTTTCCTAAACCTACTAGTTGTTATTAGGCTTAAAACATGATCTATGATCTATCCCTCCTATTAGTCACCCCGGGAGTTTCATATCTTTGGGTCTCACCTTTATCCTCTTTTGTTCCTTCAGTCAAAAACTCCAATATTTTATCCTTTTCAAGTTAACTAATCCCTACTTATGGTCTTTGTTGCATGCTTAAAGCCTCTATTTTTGATCCTTAATGTCTGTCTCTCTTTAAAAACCTTTTTTCCATATAACACATTCAACCTGGATTTTGTACTAATGACAGATATTCATATAGATATAGATATAGATAGATAGATGGATATACACACACATATATTTGGCATTATCTATCATTCAAATTCTCCACAGGAGGGCAGATCATTTTTAATACTTTATATAAAGATGTACACATAAATCACATGGCTTCCAGGTAAAATATATTTCTTATTTGAAAGGATATATACAATTTCCAAATGAATCATAGTTTGCTTTTAAAGTATTGTCTGATTGTCTTTTTCTTATAATAACGATACACTTATTCATCATGAAAAGATCCAAAGTCTCAATTAATTAGTGCTTATTCAGATCATTTTGTGGAACTTTTTATTTAATTAATTTATTTTTAGTTTTCAACCTTCACTTCCACAAAATTTTGAGTTCTAAATCTTCTCCCCATATCTCTTCTCCCCCACCCCAAGACAATGCACACTCTGATTATTTCTTCCCCCAATCTTCCATCCCCTCTATCACACACATATACTCTTCTCTTATCTACTTCCTTCTATTTTTCTGTAGGGCAAGATAGATTTCTATACTTTATTGCCTATATATCTTATTTCCAAGATGCATGGAAAAACAATTTTTGACATTCATTTTTAAAACTTCGAGTTCCATATTTTCTCCCTTCCTCCCTCCCCACCCACCCTCATTGAAAAGGCAAGCAATTTGATGTACGTTATACATGTGTAGTCATACAAAACACTTCCATAATAGTCATGTTGTAAAAGACTATATTTCCCTCCTTCCTATCCTGACCCCTTCAATTTATTCTGTTTTCTCCTTTGACCCTGTTCTACCTCAATAGTGTTTGCTTCTGATTACCCCTCCCCCATTTAACCTCTTTCCTATCAATCCCCCTCTTATCCCCTTCCTCCCTACTTTCCTGTAGGGTAAGATAGATTTCCATACCCAGCTGAGTGTGCATGTTATTCCCTCCTGCTCTGATGGGAATAAGATTCACTTATTCCTTCTTTCCAACTACCCTAATACTGAGAAAGATCTTATGAACCATCACCTTTCCATGTAGGAATGTAAACAGTTCAACTTTCATAAGTCCCTTATGATTTCTCTTTCCTGTTTACCTTTTCATGATTCTCTTAATTCTTATGTTTGAAAATCAAATTTTCTATTCTGCTCATCTTTTCATCAAGAATGCTTGGAAGTCCTCTATTTTATTGAATATACATTTTTTTTCCCCTGATGCATTATATCAGTTTTTCTGGGTAGGTGATTCTTGGTTTTAATCCTAGCTCCTTTGGCTTCTGGAATGTTATATTCCAGGACCTCTGATCCTTTAATGTAGAAGCAACTAAATCTTGTTATCCTGATTGTGTTTCCACAGTACTTGAATTGTTTTTTTATGGCTGCTTGTAATATTTTCTCCTTAACTTGGGAACTCTGGAACTTAGCTACAATATTCCTAGAAGTTTCCCTTTTGAGATCTCTTTCAGAAAGTGATCAGTGGATTCTTTCAATTTCTTTTTTACCCTCTGGTTCTAGAATACCAGGGCAGTTTTCCTTGATAATTTCTTGAAAAGTGATCTCTAGGCTCTTTTTTTTGATCATAGCTTTCAGGTACTCCAATAAGTTTTAAATTGTCTTTCCTGGATCGATTTTCCAGGTCGGTTGTTTTTCCAATAAGATATTTCATATTGTCTTCTACTTTTTCATTCTTTTGGTTTTGTTTTATAATTTCTTGTATTCTCACAGAGTCATTGACCCCCATTTGCTCCATTCTAATTTTTTTTGGAGGGGGGAAGGCAATGTAATTGGGGTTAAGAGACTTGTCCAAGGTCACATAGCTAGTAAACATGTCAAGTGTCTGAGGCCAGATTTGAACTCAGGTACTCCTCACTCCAGGGCCAGACCTCTTTTCATTGTGCTTTGTAGCTGCCCCTCCATTCTAATTTTTCAGGAACTATTTTCTTCAATGAGCTTTTGGGCCTCCTTTTCTGTTTGGCCAATTTTCCTTTTTAAGGCTTTCTTCTCCTCATTGGCTTTTTGGACCCCTTTTGCCATTTGGGTTAGTCTATTTTTAACATGTTATTTTCTTCAGCATTTTGGGAATCTCCATCAGCAAGCTGTTGACTCATTTTTCATTATTTTCTTGTATCACTCATTTCTCTACCTAAATTTTCCTCTACTTCTCTTACTTGATTTTCAAAGTGCTTTTTGAGCTCCTCCATGGCCTGAGACCAATTCATATTTTTCTTGGAGGCTTTGGATGTAAAAGCTGTGACTTTGTTGCCTTTTTCTGATTGTATGTTTTGATCTTCCTTGTCACCAAAGTAATATTCTATAGTCTGACTTTTTTCTCTGTTTGCTTATTTTCCCAACCAATTACTTGACTTTTGAGCTCTTTATTAAGGTAGAACTCTGCTTCTAGAGTGAAGAGTAAGTACATTGTCCCAAGCTTCAGGGATTTTGCACAACTGTTTTCAGAGATATTTCTAATGACTTATAAATTTTTAGTCCTTCTAAGGTTGTATGATTAAAGGAGAAGTGTTTACTCCTCTCCTGGCCTGTGTTCTAGTCTGTGAGTGACCACAAGTACTCTTTTCTGCCTTGGAATTGTGAGGCAGGTTTGTTCTCCACCATTGCCACAAGGTCCACTATAATGGTGCTGCTCCTAACCCCAGGACCACCACCCAAGACTACAACCTAGATCCAGGCAAGGCAAAGCAAGAGAATCCTGCCTCAGAGCCAGCAAAGAGATCCCTGCAATCTCCCTTTGATCAGCTGCTTGATCACCGTATGTCTGTTGTCTGAGAGCTCTGGAAGCAGCAGCTTGCCAGGGCTACCTCCCTGGAGTTGGGGTCTGACAGCGCTCTTCTCTCTGCCCTGGGGCTGAGAGTAGGTGCTCTTCTCTCCCCCAGGTGCAGTAGAGCCCTCCCACTGACCTTTGAAGTTGTCTTTGGCATTTGTGGGTTAAGAAGTCTGAAAACTACCACAGCTGCCAGTGATTCAGTCCACTGAGTCTTGTTCCCAGCAGAATGTGCTGGCATGACCTTCACTGGACTGTGGTCTCTTCACAACCCTGCATTATAGACCCTTCTTATTGACCTTTCAGGTTGTCTTGGGCTGGAGATTTACTTCATTTCATCATTTTATGGGTTCTGCAGTTCTAGAATGTGTTTAGAATCATTTTTATGGGTATTCTGAGGGATTTGGGGACAGCTTAAAGAAGACCCTGCTTTCACTCTGCCATCTTGGCTCCACCTGTCCCCTCCCACCCCCCATGCATAAGGTTTTTATTCATTCACATATTGATTCATTCATATATTGATGTACTGGATTGGATAGGTTTAGATGTGAGATATAGTGATACTGAGGTCAAGACAACCAGCTTTACATTTGCAATAAGCAAATAGAAATGTGCTATTGGAGCAAAGAGTAATCTGAACAGAGGTGACAATTAAAACTATGGGAGCTGATGAGCTTAACAAGTGAGAGTGTACAGAAGGAAGAGAAAAGGTCCTAGGATCTAAGAGCCTTCAGGTATACCCACAGTTACTTGTGTGATATGGATGATTAGGCAGCACAGGAGATAAAAGGAACTGTGAGACTGGTTGGAAGGAGAACCAAAAGAGGGCAATGCTAGAGAAACCCAAGGGATAGAGCATTTCTGGGGGAGATGATGTTCATCCTCATACTGGAGACATTGCTAAGCCCGTACTCTAAGAGTTTCAAACTTGGTAAGACTGGACAGAGCTTATGTACTCCTCATATGGACTTTGAGAGCCTAAGTTTCCCTTCAGTGAGGAAATCAAGATTCAAAGATGGCAACTGATTTGACCAAGATTACACTGTAAATGGCACAAGTAAGACGTAACTGAGTCAAGTACTCTTTGGGTTAATCAATGGTTTAAGTTTAAACAACATTTCCATTTCCTTTTAAAAAAATGCAATTTCACTTTTCAATGTACTACACAGTATTATAAAAGAAACATAAGAAAAGAAACACAGTTCCCACCTAAGTTCCCCCTCCTCCTTTCTTCTCCTTACCCTCCCTGACATTTTAGTCCTAGTGACTCTCATTTTTCATGGAGGAAACCTGCCTAATAATTTGGCAAAATACGGGCAACTGAAAGGCCTAATGATGTCACAATGGCTTTGGAGAGCCCAAATGAACCAACATTGAGGTCTGTTTTTTGAAATGGTTGCTTGCTGTTGAACTATCTGTAAAAGTCAGATATTAAATTGGCGAGGGAACATTTGAGGTTGTCTGCTTGTTTGTTTGTCTCTCACAAAGTCTTTCCATTAGCAAAAAATCTTCTGGGGACCCCAGAGCCATTTAACCAAACACAATAAAATAATAATAATAACAGTGATAAAACATATGCCAAGAGCATGAATAAAGCAGGTGGGTCTCGAACTGCATCTTTTATATCTGACAATTTAAATACATCCTGGAGCACAAGTGTCTTTAGAATATGGATAGAATGAGAAATTGAATACATATGTTCTATATATCAAAGGGATATTCACAGATATAGTCAAGTATTTCCATAAGAAAATATGACAGGCAAAGTACAATATTAATAATCATAGTTCACAGGTAATAACTGTGCTTTAAATTTCAAAAAACACATATATATTTTAGTATCTGGTCCTCTTAAAAACACTGTGAGGTAGGCCCTTTTAATTTTCCCTATTTTATAGAAGAGGAAACTAAGAGCTAGAGGAATTAAATTCTTTACTTAGAGTCACCTGACTGGTAAGTTTCTGTGGCAAGATTCTAGCCCAGGTCTTTCTTGATTCCAAGTTGAGCTCTACTACTTTACATACTTTTCAGTCTAGGTGGAGAGAAAAGCCATAAATGTCTTCCTTTGCTCCCATTCTTTTCTGTACTTGAATTAGGCTTTCTATTGAATTTGTTCCTGTCCTTCAAGGTCTAATTCAAATGCTATCTGTTCTATGAAGCTTCTTATTCTAACAGAAGTAAATCATAGGATCACATAACTGCAAAGGATTTTATTAAGTTATTGAGCCCAACATTTTTCATTTTACATGTGAAAATTTGAAGCCTAGAGACTCAAAGAAGTACTGCCATTTAAGAATACTTTAAAGCACTAAGCTTTACAAATGATGCAGTACATGATGGTGATAGTGTGTGTGTGTGTGTGTGTGTGTGTGTATGTGTGTATGTGTTCATCCTTTGTTGCCAAAGAAGACCGTGCCATCAGAGAAATAATGACATGACTTGAACTTGACTTTGTTTTGAGTGAGGGAGGGCTGTGCAGGTCACCAGCCTCACTTCTCCTCCAGAGCCATCTGAATCCAGTGACCAGATATTCATCAGGATGACTGGAGATGACCCAGGATGAGGCAACTGGGGTTAAGTGACTTGCCCAAGGTCACACAGCTAGTGAGTGTCAAGTGTTTGAGGTGAGATTTGAACTCAGGTCCTCCTGACTCCTGCACTGGTGCTGCGTGATGATGACAGTGATGATAACAACAGCAACCAAAATAATAGTCAGATTGCCCAGGGAATAGAGCATTGGGCCTAGAGGCAGAAAGACCTGAGTTCAAATTTAACCTCAGATACTTACTAGCTTATGTGACTCTGGGGATATTGTGATCTGCCTCAGTTTTGCTCTTTGTAAAATGGAGATAGTAACAGCATCTGCTTTGCAAGGTTGTTGTAAAGATAAAATGAGATAATATTTGTAAAGCACCTTGTAATTCTTAAAAATGCGTGATAGATGACAGACATTATTAATTTTTTATCCATAAGACAAAGAAAATAGAAGTAGGAAGATGAAAATTTTTATTTCAAAGTAAAAATATATCTGCTTATAATTATGTACATCTAAGTTACATTCATTAGATAAATTATAGTAAATCATTAACAAAAATTTGGCATCAATCCATACTCCTTATCTTTGAATATAAAGTGACCACTTTATATTACACACATTGTAATTCTTTTCAGAAGGAACTAAATTCCAACTGTGGCATTCTTATCAATTATAATATTCTGCCTCTCAGTTTGTATGTAAGACCTGGATTAGAGCTTTGGGCTCACCATTTTTTATTTTATATTACAGTTATCTATACATATGTTGTATCTAACTTCCAAATGATAAACTCCTTAAGGACAGGGCTATGCCTTTAAATAATGCAGACATGCATTCATATATATGTATGTATGTGTTTCTATGTGTGTTTGTATGTATGTGTTTGTGTATGTTTGTATATATATATGTATATACATATATATATTCATGGAATAAAACAAGAATTTTCATAACAAAGTAGAAGAAAAAAGAAGATTTTACTCCAAATTTACTACATACTACTTACTATTCTTTTCAAATAAAGAACAAAATTATTATGTAAATTTCTTGTTTTGTTTTTTTCTCCCTTACCCTGGAAACGCCTGCCATTAGATACAAATAGGTATACTCATATATGGTACATATCTATACGTACAATTATTCTATACATATTTCTGTCTTTCAGTTCTTTCTATATAGACTTAAAATATTGATAAGAATTTATTATTTGGTAAAAATTATTGGGAAAACTGGAAAGCAATGTGACAGAAACTAGACATGGACCAGTATCTCACATCATTTATCAAGATATGGTCAAAATGGATACATGATCTAGATATAAAGATTTTGCAAGAAAATTGGAAAAAAATGAAACATATTACTTACCAGATTTATGGAGAGGTGAACAAATTATGAATAAAAAAGAGATAGCAAAGTTAGATGTAAAAATGGCTGTGCTTTTCAAACCCAACTTCCTCCCATCCACTTTGGTGTACACTGCCCTGGAATTATGAGTTCATTTCTACCACTTTTAGTGGAGATAAGAGGGAAGAAGAAGATATGCTGAGCTGAATCCATGTGAGTTAAAAGAGGCCTAAGGCCTCAGTGAAACTGTTATCATTCAGTCAGAGAAAGAGACTGTAGTCAACTGAACTAAGTAAAGGATCAAGGATGTTCCTTTACACATTGAAAAGACAAAATATCACCTTCACATCATGTTGGTAACTAAGTTCATTTCCCAATATTCAAATTTCTCAGTCTCAAGTTATTTTATAAGTAAATTATAAGCAGAAATTAAATAGATAAAGATAAGTAGGGGAAAGTGCTCACCCTTTGGTAGTTTTCCTACTCCTATCCTATTTTTACCAAAGTTCTGGACCCTGAGGTAGGAGTAGGCCCTGCAGAATTATAGGATCATCTGTGTAGAGCTGGAAGGTGATCTAGTAATCACCTAGCCCAAGCTCCTCATTTTATGGAGGTGAAAATGAAGGCCCACAGAAAGGAAATGGATTCTTCAGGGCCACATAAGTAATAAAAGACAGAACTGGAATTCAGATCTAAGTATTCTGACTCTAAATCCAGTGCTGTCTATGTAATCAAAATGCTAATAAAATTATATTCATACAAATAATTCATTGATTACCTACTATTTGCAAAGTATTAATCTAGGAGTTATGAGGGATCTTAAAGTCCATGCAATATCATTTTTAGCATTAAGGAACATACAAAACAGACACATATATAGTTCAATTCAGTCCAATACAGATTGAAAGAAGTTTGCCTCTTTTTGATGCCCCTACAAATTCTCTTGAGCATGGATTATTCATAGGGAAAGCTGAGTGGAGCAGATTCTGAGTTTCTCTTGTGGAAAAGGAATTGCCATTTTATACCTGGGATCTAGTATTTGAGCAGTTAATTGGTGCGGTAGATAGAGTGCTAGGTCTGGAGTTAGGAAGATTCATCTTCTTAAATTCAAAGGTGGCCTCAGATACTGCCTGTGTGTGACCCTGGGCGAGTCACTCAATCCTGTATACCTTAGTTTTCTCATTTGTAAAATGAGCTGGAGAAGGAAATGGCAAACTAGTCTAGTATCTTTACCAAGAAAATTCCAGATGAAGTCCTAAAGAGTAGGAGATGACTGGGAAACAAATGAACAACCTGAAATCTACATGATACATTTGGCATAAGACCATGGAAGAGTCAAAAAGGAAAAAAATAAATTTTAATTGGGTTTATAATATCTTCTTCCCATTTGGACTTCTAGTCAAAAGCAGTACAAGGCAGCATCAGAAATGAATGAATGCCATGCCCAGTCTCATCCAAAATCAACTTAGGACTCATAGCAACTATGAATCTTATGCAGGAGTGGGAAACTTGCAGCCTGAAGGCCACAGGTGGTCAGATCCATTGAGAGAGAAAATAAATAGATCAGTTTTGACTAGAATAGAGAATATCTAGAGGAGAAAATGTGAAATGAGTCTGGAAAGGAAGATGGATGCTGGATTGTGACTGTAACAATATCAAATTTCATAAGACAATTCTGCTCTTCTGATCATGTTTTCTTTTCTTTCATAAAGTAGATAGTATTAATGGGTGGATTCTTAGAGTTTTTGACTTGCTATGATAATTCAGGGGTAATTTCAAATCTCTGCTTTTGCCATTTATTCTCACCCTTGGGCATATATGGAGTGCAGTACTTAGAATCTGGATTACCTGGGTTTGATTCCTAGCTTAGATGCTAAGCTGTGTGACCCTGGGTAAATCTCTTAACCTTTCTCAGTTTGTTTCCCCTTTCATAAAATAATGATAATACTATCACCTGTCTCCCTGGGCTATTCTGAGGAACAAATGAAATAACAACATTAAGGAATTTGTTAACTTAAAAATGATACATAAGTGTTGGCTATTATTGTTATTATTATACTGATTCAGTGAGACCAGGGGTTCCTTCATTCAACTGACATTTATCAAATTTTTTTCTATGTGTAAAAATCTGAACTAGGTGCTAAAGGAGACATAAGTGAAAATAATAGAAGGCTACCAGATATAGAAGGGACGTAAGAGGCAATCTAGTCTAATCATCTTTTTTTTTTAAATAGATGAGAAAATGGAGATTAGGGAGATCAAATGACTTTCCCAAAATCATTCAGAGAGTAAACATCCGTCATGGTATTTGAACCCAAGTTCTTTGCATCCAGTCTATGGGCTTTCCATGGCACCATGGTACTCTGAGAACAACTACCCTCATAAAGCTTACAACCAAGTATGGAGATATGGCACATACACAGATGACTATTGGGCATAATAATAAGTATTTCCTCAATCAATCACCATTTCTTAGTTCTAAGTACTAAGGATAAAAAAGACAAAGCATAAACAGTCCCTGACCTCAAGGAACTCATATTCTCAAGAGGGAGAGAGCATGTACATAAATAGGTACTTGCAAGATACATGCAGAGACACTGGAAGGTAGAGAAGGCATTGAACATTAGAGAAGGCATGAACAGCTTGTGGTCCCAAGAAAGTACTCCTATATAAGCTAAAAAAGCAGGTGGTACTTGCACTGTTTTTTTTTAAAGGTATTTAAACCCCACCCCGCCCCCAAGCACACACACTTACCTGCTCCCATGCCTTTGTAGGGGAATAGAAACCTGTGGATCTAATGTTCTCCCTTAATAGATAGATTAGATAGATAGATAGAGATATCAGTAGAAATGATATATACACATACATTTCTTCAGGGATATATACCTATACACATACACACAAACATCGATATAGATAAAATAGAAGTAGAGGGCAGCTCTACCTAGAGGGCAGCAAGGTATCATGGAAAGCACATAGATTTTGGATTTAGAGATTTTATTGTTCAGTTATGTCTGACTCTTCACAATCCCATGGACCATAGTACTTCAGGCCCTTCTATCTTCCACTGTCTCTTGAAGTCTGTCTGGTTTTATGTTCATTGTTTCCATAATACTATCTATCCATCTCATTCTTTGCCATTGCTTTTTTCTTTTGTCTTCAATCTTTCCCAGCATCAGGGTCTTTTCCAAAGAGTCCCATCTCCTTATGTGGCCAAAGTATTTAAACTTGAGTTTCAGTATTTGACCTTCCAGTGAATTGCCTGAATTAATTTCTTTACATGTTGACTGATTTCACTTCCTTGCTGTCCAGGGGACTCTCCAAAGTCTTCTCCAGCACCACAGTTTGAAAGCATTGACTCTACAGATCTCAGCTTTCCTTATAGTCCAACTCTCATAGCCATACAATGTTATTGAAAAACAAACAATCAAAACCCAACAACTGTAGTTTGGCTATACGGACCTTTGTTGGCAAGGTGATATCTCTGTTTTTTTAATGTGCTGTAAAGATTTACCACAGCTTTCTTTCCAAGAAACAAGCATCTTTTAATTTCATGGCTGCAGGCACCATCTACAGTGATTTTTGAGCAAGCCCAAGAATATAGAATCTGTCACTGCCTGAATTTCTTCTCCCTCTATTTGCCAGAAAGTGATGGTGCCAGTTGCCAAGGTCTTAGTTTTTTTTTTTTTTAATGTTAAGCTTCCAGCTAGCTTTTACACTCTCCTCTTTTTACCCTCATCACTTTTTGCCATCAGAATGATATCATTTACATATCTGAGATCATTGATTCTTCTCTCTGCCTTCTTGGCCAAGCTATCTTTGCTTTAAGATTTATATCCTCCTCACTTAGCTCAGTATACCTAGTAAGTGATTAATATTTTTTTCTTTTTTAAAAATTTATTGAATCATCTTTCCCAATGATGTTTATCATCTGGCAATGAGTTCTCATATCTTACAATTCTGTTTTATCTACTTAGTCTAACACTGCCTAACAACTTATTTAAGCTTATTGTTTATTGTTTTTCTCAAAGTGAGATTTGGCTATCTCTGGAGATTTTTGAGACATTATCAGGGAGCTGAAAAGGTCAAAACTGTTTTTATGGCAACACTAAGATATGGAAACACTAAGATATGATCATTTCTAATAAAGAATTTATTGATAGGTATAAGCCACAGAAACAAACGCTCTTGGGGGACATCTTCAATAAAAGTGTCAAATATTTCTTAGATCAAAAAGTTTGAGTCTCCCTGATGTAATAGATCAATTCAAAAGCTCAGAGTTTGTGAACGATATCTTTGATTTCACTCTTAACAAGTTTGTTACCATTCATCTTGTACCTGAGTCTACTATATGTTTAATGTTAAATACAACATGATGTCAGAAATAGATTTAAAATATGAATGTATAGCTTGAGAAATTATATCATACATGAAAGAAAACCCAACTACCCTCTGGGAAAAAAAACCAAAGAACACAGTTATACTTGTTTGCAGGTCTACATGTTATACGATGTATGTGTGTATGTGTGTTTAATTTCTGTGCAACATTGTTTAAGTGTGTAAATATTTTGAAATGAAAACTTCTATGTTAATTCAAAGCATCTATGATCTGGTTTCAGCTTTACTGACTCAATAGCTTGACCTCATTTTCTTTCTTTCAACTTCATTTCCCTTCCTCCCAGTAGACTACTAGAGAAACCCCACAATATTGCTTTCAGGGTGATATTACTAGAAGCCTTGCTTCTAATCGACTTCCTCTTTTTATATGTTTATAATGTGTGTATGTATTATGTGTATATGCATGTACAAATGTGTGTATGTATGCATGTGCATATGCTTCCTCTTTGAAGAAACTTTTTGTAGAAACAACCATTAGTCATGTATCAAGTGGGCTGAATCATTAGGGCTCACAAAGAGGAATGACTCCAAAAGAATTGTTTGTCTATTTTTCTTAGCTCTTGAGAAGAGTTCTATGTGTATCCATTCCATTCTTCAAAATTTTGTTCAAATATACCAGTCTGGTAAATGACATCACTGCACACTTTAGAGGTCCTCTGGTATAATAATGATGATGATCCTTGTAACGATGAGTACAATATAATGTTTAGCATCACCATCTTCAAGTTACATGGGACAAAAAGATTCTGAGATAGAGAGACCTGGTTGAGGATATCAAAACCATGAGGGGAGAGAATGAGATCCTTGTCTTTCCTGTTGTCCTATATACTTCCGGAGATGTACCAATGAAGTTTCAATGATGATACAAAGGTTGAACTTATATCATTCTAGTACTTGTATTCTCCTGTAAGAAACAGTCATTTTTATCCACCTATGAAAGAATCTGAAGAACACTGAATATAAAGAAATAATAGCAGAGCATTCACTTGTCTTCAAGCCATTTCTACTGGACTCTTGTTGAAAAAGATGAGAATGAGATAGTAATAATGATAACAATGATAACTTCCTCATTGTTGCTTCTGTAAGAGGATACATGGTGATGGAAAGGAGAAGAATGTTAGGAAGAGTGGCATATAAGAGGAGTTTTGTGTGCCCCAATACTATAATGGTAACTGTGAGAAGAAACTTTTGAATGCTGCTTAATTGCTCCTGAATGATAACACTGACTTAGTTAACACTGATGTAAGTGCTCCTAAAAGTCAAAGAAATAGATGGGGAAGTATAGGATTATAGGCTAACCCTGCTTAAAACTATTGTGATGATCAGCATGACATGGAAAATAATGTACCAAGCAATGTTCTTTCATGTCTGGTAACACAAGAAGTCAAGAAACACCAGAACACATCAAAAATAGTGATACCTAAAATATTGGAAATGCTTAAGTGACATGAAGCTCACCACTAAAGTGATCAAACAAGTATGTATGAAAAGAACTGAAGACATTATCATCTTCCTTATGTGGCAATATAATCCCATAACAAAATTAGAAACAACTCTTACTGGGTAGAGTTGAGGGCTTTATAACATTAGCCTGCTAGTGGGTCTGCCTGCCTCAAGTCTTTCTAATCCAATCCATCCTGCATTCAGCCAACAAAGTGATTTTCCTAAAGAACAGATCTGATTGCATCATGCCACCTCTCACCCACCACCCAAACTCAATTAACTGCAGTGGCAGGATCCCAATTGCCTTCAGGATCAAATACAAAATCTTCTGTCTGGCATTCATAGTCCTTCATAACCTAGCCTCCTTCTACCTTTTCAAGTGTCTTTAGACGTTACTCCTCGCTAGTGGTACTGCCCTCTTGGTAATTCCATAAACAAGACATTTCATCTCCTGGTTTCAGAAATTTTCTCTGACTATACCCATGTCTGGAATGTTCTCCCTCTTCATCTCTGCCTACGGGCTTCAAAGATTACATGGTGAGGAGTAGTAGAAGAAAAAATGGAAAAAGAAATGAGAGTGATGCAAGAAATTATGAAAAGAAAATTAAGTTTGGCAAAAGAGGCACAAAAATGCTAAAGAAAATAACACCTTAAATCACAAAATTTGGTCTAATGGTAAAAGAAATACAAAAATTTACTGAAGAAAAGAGCTCTTTCAAAAGCAGAATAGGCCAAATTGGAAATAAGATACAAATGCATACTGAAGAAAACAATTCCTTAAAAATTAGAATTGGGAAAGTAGAAGCTAATAAGTTAATGAGATATCAAAATAATCAAAATCAAAAGAATGAAAACATTGAAGAAAATGTTTAGTATCTCATTATAAAAACAACTGACCAGGAAAATAGGTCTAAGGGTGATAATTTAAGAATTGTTGGACTACTAGAAAGTTGTGATAAAAAAAAGAGACTAAACATCATATTTCAAGAAATTTTAAAGGAAAACTGCCAAAATATTTTGGATTCAGAAAATAAAATTGAAATTAAAATAATCCACCAATCATTTCCTGGAATGGAGCCCAAAATGAAAATTTCCATGAATATTAGAGTGAAATTCCAGTACTCCCAGATCAAGAAAAAAATATTTCAAGCAACCAGAAATTAACCATTCAAATATCATGTAACCAGTATAACATAGGATTTAGCAGCTTCCACATTAAAGAAGTGGAGGGATTGGAAGATATTGTGTGTACCAAAGGAGGTAGGATTACATCCAAATATCACCTACCCAGCAAAATTAAATATAATCCTTCAGGAGAAAAAAAAAAGGATATTTAATAAAACAGAGGACTCTCAAGGATTCCTGATGAAAAGACCAGAGCTGAATAGGAAAAAAAATTACATTCAAACACAAGAACTCAAGAAGTATAAAAAGGTAAGCATGAAAGAGAAATCATAAGAGACTCAACAGAGTTAAACTCTTTATATTCCCATATGAAAAGATAAGTATAATTCCTAATAACTTTCAAAACATGAAGGGATAGGAAAGAGGGTTGCACTGGGAGTAGGCGAAGGGAGAGGTAAAATGGGGAAATTATTTTTTCACATTAAAATAGGCATGCAAAGAATAGCTTTTATAGTGGAGGGAAAAATGGAGGGGAGGCAGGCAATGTTTGAACCTCAGTCTCACTAGAATTGGTACAAAGAGGGAAGAACATACATATATTATACACACTCACATATACATATATATACGCACACACAAATATAATGTATGTGTATGTCTATACATCTGTATATGCATATATGCACATGGATATGTACATGCATATGTACATAAGTATACATATTATGCATAAACATGTACGCATGTGTATGTATATATATGTATACACATTCAAAGTTGAGTATAGAAATCTATCGTACCCAATAGGTCAATTGAAGAAGAAGGAGATAATAGAAAGGGGAAGGGATAATAAATAGGAGGGCAGATTAAAGGTGGCAGTGTTCAGAAGCAAAACAAATTTTTGAAGAGGGACAGGATAAAAAGAGAGAGAGAAAGATAAACAGAAGATAGAATGGAGAGGAATACATAGTAACCAAAACTCTGAATGTGTATGGAATGCATTCACCCATAAAATGGAAATAGATAACATAATGGATTCTTAACCAGAATCAAACAATATGTTGTTTACAAAAGACCCAGTTGAAATAGAAAGAAAAACATATAGAGTTAAAATAAGGAGATGTAGCAGAATCTATTATGCTTCACTTGAAGTAAAAAAAAGGCAAGGGTAACAAATGTGATTTTGGACAAAGCAAAAGCAATAATAGATCTAATTAAAAGTGATAGTCAGGGAAACCACATTTTAATAAATGTTATCATAGACAATTAAGTAATATTTTTTATAATACAGATAGTTTCTCTGATAAATGGTTCTTTTCTTAAATATATAGAGAACTGAGTCAAATTTATAAAATTAAAAGCCATTTCTCAATTGATAATTTGTCAAGATATATGAACAGGTAGTTTCACAAAAAGACATCAAAACTATATTTAGTCAAATAAAAAATACTATAAATCAGTATTGACTAGAGAAAGCAAATTAAACAATTGAGGTATCACATCACCCATATCAGAAATGATAAATGCTAAAAGGAAGGAGGGAAAATAGGTGCACTAATGAATTATTGGTGGAGTTGTAAACTGGTTCAATCTTCCTAGAACGATGCCTAAAGGTCTATAAAACTGTGCATGCCCCCTGACCCACTGATACCACTAGGTCTGTTTCCCAAAGAGATCAAAGAAAAATGAAAAGGACCTATATGTACAAAAATATTTATAGCAACTCTTTTTAGGGTATCAAAGAATTAGGAACTGCAGGGACCCCCATCAATTGGGAAATGACCAAATAGATTGTGGCATATGATTGTGATGAGACTTTTTCTAAAATTGTCTCCCTCATCATTTCTTATAGTACAGTAGGACTTTGAAATGGAAATTATTGCTTATGATTACAGAGTTGGCCTATATAACCAGTCAGTCAAAAAACATTATTAAGTGCCTACTCTATAACAGGCACTGTGCAAAGGAGACAGGGATACAAATACAAGCAAAATTTTAAAAGATAGTCCTGTCCTGAAGTCCTTGTCCCTTGCACAAAAGGAAGCTGGAAATGTCTTTCACAAAAAATCATTAAGGTCCACTTTCTTATTTCCTTGCAGATACAAGCAGAATTTATTCTTTTTAGAAATTCAGCTCAGTGAAGGGAAGCAACTTTATTATATCATTTTTAGGGTTTCTAGATGATTTGAGATACATATTTTAACTCAATAACATTGTTAACTTATTAAATCTAAGAGCATGGAAATCCCTGCTGGGCTGCAAGCACCTAACAGGCATAAACACGTCCTGATACAAAGTTATTCAAAAAATGATTTACTCCAACACCCAATAGCTTCCTGCATTTTCCATTAGGCATGCTTAGGAATGACTGCCTAATGGGCAGCGTTGGACATGTCGGGCATTTTCCACCACTAGGTTTACACAAAAATCACTACAAGACCCATGGCACCATCTTGCAGACTTCACAAGAATTCTGTGCTGGTACAAGGGAAACTCCACTCCAAAGGTCTGATATCTATAACATATTATTCTGGATGGGTATTAGTTTTTTCATCCTCTTTGCCTGATGACCAGTGAACTTACCCAGGTTCAAAAGACTGGCTTTTATAGAATAAGATACTGACCATTAGCAGAACCCCCCCAAAAGGGTATCATTTTATTATAGTACTATTTTCTTTTTCTTTTTTTTCAGGTTTAAATACATCCTTTAATGTTGGATATTTGGCCCTATCAAATGACGTTCACCAAGAAAAGTTACGTAATTCTCTAAGCTGAGGGAGAAGATTCATCTGAAGTGTCTTGAATTTTCAGTGGTATTTTCGTCTCCGTTCATGTTTAAGCTCCTTGTAAGCCACACAATAATTGAGCAGGACATAAGCAGCAAGCACCATAGAAACACCACCAATCCCGCCTTTCTTCACATCGATGTACTTATTAAAATATGCATCATAACCTCTACGAAAAGCTTTGACAATTCCACTAGGGGAAAAATCCCGCTTCATTATCCAGGCTGGTAGCTGCTGCAGCTTGACATCTAGGAGTTTTGTTCTCTAAGTGGGGTTGAAAGTGGTGGTTGGGACGACATCTTGCCACCTTGGAGCCCAACAAGTCTAGGACGCTGCGTGGGGGCTGCTGGGAAAGAGGGCCAGCAGTACTATTTTCTAAATGTTTCTGTGACACTCATTTATACTTACATATTTTTTATTTATATTTCTATAATACACATGTTTACTTATTTATAATAATATGTACTTCTATGTTCCTTTTTTTCTTGTTCATAGAATATAAGAACTGAAAACCCTCAAAATATGTTGTCTTAAAACCTAAGGTAACTTTGTAGCTTATTTTAAAGTTTTATTGATGTTTTGTTTTTACGCAATGGTCATTTCCCAATATCCTCCTTCCCTACTGACATCAACATTGACAAGTTAAACAAAACCGAAATCAGTCCACATTGACTACATCTGACATCATAAACCACATCCCACAAATGATATCTTTCAACTTTCCACTGAGTTGAGAGCGTTTTGCTCACCACAGTTACAGTTTGGTTGGGATTTAGTGTTGTCCTCATTTACTTTATTGTTATTTTATTTATTATTCTGCTTGTTTTATTTTATTCTGCATCACTCCATGTATCTTCCTTTAGGTCTCTCAAATTCTAATATTCACCACTTTTGTGGCAGGGTAGACTTTTTTCTTATTGTTTTAAATACTATGAGTATTCTTAGTTTGGTAAAATCTATGGATTGCTTCTCACAATGATTCTTCTAAATGCTTAAAATAAAATACAAATGATTACAAAGCAAATAAATTATATTGAAACAAAGATCAGAACATCAAGAAAATTTCACAGAACTCAGATTAAGAAACCCTGTGTTATAATAATCTAACAATGCATACCACAGTTTGTTGAACTGTAAAATTACATCACTGAGCAAACTCTTCATTTCCAGATTTTTGCCACAAGAAAGTATTACAGTAAAAATTTTAGCATGTTTGGGTATATGCTTCCTCCCTTGATTTCCTTGGAGAATATGACCAGTAGTGAAAATGGTGGGTCAAAAGGTTCAAATAGTATATTGACTTTCTCACATTATTTCCTTCTTTCTTTCTTTTTTCCTTTCTCCATCTCTTTCTTTTTCTTTCTTCCTTTGTTTCTCCCTCTCTTTCTTTCTCCCTTGCTCCCTTTCTTTTTTCTTTTTTTCCTTCTTTCCTTCCTTCCTTCCTTCCTTCCTTCATCCTTTCTCTCTCTCTCTTTCTTTCTTTCTTTCTTTTTCTTCCTTCCTTCCTTTCTTTCCTCCTTCCTGTCTTCCTTCTTTCCTTCCTTCCTTCCTACCTTTCTTTCTCTTTATTTCTTTCCCAGTTTTCTGAGATTGAAAAGAAGCCTCAGATTTATTTTTATTTCCATTTGTCTTATTATTAGCAATTTAGTGTGATATTTTACATGACTGTTGATAATTCTCTTGTCTTCTATTGAAAATTATTCCTTTCCTTTGATCATTTATTAACTGGAGAATATTTTTTGGTCTAACATTTGTGTTAATTCCCTATGTATCTTGGACATAATATTTTTGTGATCGATATTTGCTCCAGAGATTTTTTCCATTTATTTTCTTGTATTACTTTAGCCACATTGATTGTGTTAATAGAAAAGCTTTTTCATTTCACAAAATTAAAAAAAATATCTCTTTTACCTTTTATTCTCCATTCTATCCCTTGTTTGGTTAAGAGTTTTTTCCCTGGTCAGGATTACAAAAGCTACTTCCTTCTTCTTGTCTCTTCTTTCTTTTTTGATGTGTCATTCTATGTTTATGCCACATATTCATCTGGAGCTTAGTGTGCAAGATATTGATCTAAACCCAATTTCTCTCAAGCTGCTTTCCAATTTTCCCAACAAGTCTTGGTCAATAGGGAGTCCTTCCCTCAGTAATTTATGGTGTTGGATTTATAAAATACTGTGGTGATGTGTTTTATTCTTCTGGATTTTCTAATTTAGTATTTTCTAATGATCTATTTTTCTTTTTTTTAAAGCCAGTAGTAAATCTTTTTGAGGATTGTTGCTGTAAAATATCTTAGGGGATCTGGTAATTCTAGGCCCTTTCATTATTATTTTCCTTTGTAATTTATCTCTCAAGATTCTGAGAAATGTGCTCCTCAAATGATTTTTATTGCAATTTCATACTATTCTAAAAAGTAATACCTTTAAATATTGATTTATTTATATGTATGTGGATTTTTAAAATTCATATACGTATATTTATTTATAAATGTGGATTTACAAATCCACTTGTAATATCTCTATCTATTGGCTTAGCCTAACCATGAACCCTTATTTTCTCTATAATTATTTTTCTATAATAAGAACTATAAGGGATCTTAGGTTCTTCATTTTATAAAAGAGAAAATTGAGAAACAAGAGGGTCAAGTGACTTGCCTGATGTCACAAAGGCATTATGTGGCAAAGCTGGGATTTGAAACCTCCTGCAACACCAAAATCAATGCACTTTTCTATGTAACATGTAGTTGTAGTTATACAAGACCACAGAATACCTTGGGAGGTTTGTTACATGGAATTTTATTAGTTTTATATTTATTTTGAATGGAATTTCTTTCTGTTATTTCCTGAATTTTTAGTTAGAAATGATACTAATATTTTTTACTGATTTTGTGAACAATTTTTTCATAAAAAAGTGTTTCTATAGTTGTCTTTAGACTTTTAGAGCAGATGAACATTTTGAAGGAAGCTGGGTTCAAGATTAGAAGTCTAGATTTTCCCCAAGTTTGGTAGATGTGCTAGTCAATCCAAACTTAACTGCCATGAAACAGAGTATTAAGCTTAAGTCTAAAGATATGATAATAAAAGGTTAGAATGCACTATGGCAGGCAGTTCTAACACCTCTATCTCTGCCTCAGCCAGAGCATTACTTATTTATAAGCTGTGGTCAACAATTCAAGGAACCTACACCAAGCAGATAGTGAAACATCAAGAGCAAATTGACTCATTTCAGAATCAGAAGACTGGGCTTGTTATTTTTGTCTTTAGTGACTTTCTGACCTTCTGGATTGGTGTCTATAGTAATAACCAGTTAATCCATGGGGTCTATACATGAGGCATTTGTAAATGGTAGAATTAGATGCTCAATGGACCCTTAGGACTTGCCTATTCCTCACTGCCTTAACTGACTTCCCAGGGTCAGCTAGGTGGTGCAGTGGATAGAGCACCAGTGCAGGGGTCAGGAGGACCTGAGTTCAAATCTCACCTCAGACACTTGACACTCACTAGCTGTGTGACCTTGGGCAAGTCACTTAACCCCAATTGACTCATCCTGGGTCATCTCCAGTCATCCTGATGAATATCTGGTCACTGGATTCAGATGACTCTGGAGGAGAAGTGAGGCTGGTGACCTGCACAGCCCTCACTCACTCAAAAAAAAGTCAAGTGCAAGTCCTGTCATTATTTCTCTGATGGCATGGTCTTCTTTGGCAATGAAGGATCGACACACACGTAAATGTATAACTGACTTCCCTGAACTTGACCATATTGATTTAAATAATTTTATCTACTAAAATCCTGATTAGCTACACGTCTTGTCCTAGCCTTCCTTGGACAGCTCCATCCTTCACCTATATGCTTCTCTTGGGTTTATACAATAGGCAGGTTAGCTATTTATATATTCTATACACATATACACATATGTATATAAATATGCAGATGCTAGATATTAATATAGCATATCACAACATACATGTATATGTGTATATACATGTATAATTCACATGTTCATGCATTCACACATAAAAGTTAAAGAATCACTGAATCTCAGAATTGGAAGGGATGTGAGGGGCCATCTAGTTCAGCTAAAAATTATATTAAGAATTCCCTCTCCTATATTGCCAAAAAATATTTATCTTGCTTTCAGTTGACAGCTTTCAGAGGTAGCCATTTCCATTTTTTGGAAAGTTCTAATTTTTACAAAATTTCCCTCATACTAAGCCCAGATCTATATTTTTTCATCTTTTACTGTGTTTCTATTTTAACTCTCTGGGGCCAAATAATATGTGTAGTCCCTCTTCCAAATGACAGTCCATCAAGTACTTAAATAATACTTGCACATAATATCTAAATCTTCTCTTTATTGGACTAAACATCCCCACTCCCTCTAAATGTACTCATATGATATAATCTCTAGGGATTACACTGCCCTGCTTATTCTCTGCTTCATCTTCTCCAGATGCCTAATGTTTTGTTAAAATGTGGCATCCATAACCAAACACTATATTCTAAAAGTAGCATGACCAATCGGGTTTCTTTACACTATGTTTTCCCAGGAAAGGTACTAACTTTATATTAGCTTATTTTATTTTAGTTTTATTTTGGCTGTCATATCTTACTGTTGACTCATGCCAATCTTACATTCCACTAAAATCCTGACAGTTTTTTTCCAAGGAATGGAATGGGTTTTTCAGCAACATCTCTCCACCAAATAGTTGTAAAAGTGGATTTTTTTTTAAGTCCAAAGGAAGGTCTTTGGGAAAAGTAATGTCTTTTAGTGGACAATTTGCTAGAGTTGGAGTCAGGAAAATATGAATTTAGATCCTGCTTCGGACACTTAGTAGCTACTTGCCAATGGAAAATCACCTAACCTCTCTGTACCTCAGGTTCATGATCTGTAAAACGAGGGGATTAGATGTGATGATCAATAAAGTTCCTTTCCACGCTGAATCTCTGATCCACTTAACAATTCTCTAAACTAAACTTCACTTTAGCAAATTTGTTCCATCGTTTTTGCTTATTAAAATCATGTTGGATCCTGACTGTCACCCAATGTATTAGTTCTCCTTCCCAGCTTTATGTCACTTCAAATCTTATAATCACACTGACTATGCCTTTATCTGTGTTACTAATAAAATAGTAAGCTGAATAATGATAGAATCATAGAAATTTTTACCTGAAAACCAACTTAGAAATAATCCAGTTCAATATCTATATTTTACAGAATATTACAGGTTACATCCCTGTAATTTATTTTACAGATATTTACAGAGGACAGAAAGAGAAAGGGACTTGCCCAAGGTCACATGCTTAGTGAAAGAGTATGAGCAAAAGGTGGAGCATAATTATTGTTTAAAATTCCTCTAGTATTAAACTGTCCACTTGTACATACGTCAGTCTTTGATCTCTGCCATATGGACAGTCCCTTACCCAGAGTAGACTAATCCTCCTATGTCTTTTCTTGTTTTTTATTTTATTGTCAACTTAAGAAATAAAACAGGAATCTCCATAACATAGTAGAATAAAAAAAAAGATGATTGCATATGAAACTGCTAATCTATTATATATATTTTGCTATTACACACATGTATATATATGCATATATATATGTTATCATTCATGTAACTCTCCCCCCCCCCCCCCGGGATGGCTATCATCAGACACAAATATGTATGTATGCTTTATATATATATATATATGTATATATATATATATATATGTATATATGTATATGTATGTATGTATGTATGTATATTTCTGTGTGTAGGGTATTTCTAATAGTCAAAATGATTAGTTACTCAAAGTTGTTCTTAAAAAAATATTGATGTTACTGTATATAATGTTCTCTTGTTTCTGCTCTTTTTGCCCTTCATTATTTCATGCAAGTCTATTCATGTTTTTCTTAGATCATTGAGCACATTTTCATCTTTGTGATCTCTACCCATATTTCCTTTTAAACTCACTATAGAGGAACTACCCAATATTATCTGTCTAACTCTCTCCCTTCCTTCCTTCCTTCCTTCCTTCCTTCCTTCCTTCCTTCCTTCCTTCCTTCCTTCCTTCCTTCCTCCCTTCCTTCCTTCCTCCCTTTTTTCCTTCCTTCCCTCCATCTTCACTTTCTCTCTTTCTTTCTGTCTCTCTCTTTCCTTCTTTCTTTCTATCTCTGACTTTGTCTCTCAGTTTCCCTTTGTCTCTCAGGGAAGGGAGGTACTCTTCCCCTCCCTCACTCTCTTCTCTGTAGATGTGTCTTTGTCTCTGTCACTGTCTCTCTTTGTGTCTCTTTATCTGTCCGTCTATTTCTCTCACTTTCTCCTTCCTTTCATCACAAAATAACAAGATACTTAGGCAAGTTGTCTATTGACTCTACTTCTTTCTACGTGCTAAACCCACCTTCATTCTTCACTCTTGCATTTTTCTTTTACACAGCTTCTCATGTGTAAATCATCATTGATTCATGCAACAATCTAGTTATACCCATGCTGCATCCTTCTTTTGCCTAAAAAGTGTCTTGTAATTTTGACTCATCCAAACAATGATGTTATGAGATTGCCAGCTATATAGCATCCCAAAAAGCGATGTTAAAAAGATAGAAAATTGTATTTGTGAGAAATTTGACATCCCTAACAATGCCATATAATTTATCTCCTTAAAAAGTCCATTATTAAGTCTATAATGTCATCTACATTAACTATAACAAACTTCCTTCAGTAGCAAAATTCTTGATGTGTCACAGCCAAATCAAAAAATTCTCTTTAAAGCATAGTTAGAGAGAGGTGAAAATACTATAAGAGGTTTTTTACCCCTTTGCTAATAATCCTTATTCAGACAGTCTTCCAGAATGATGCTACTGAGAATGTATTCCCGTAAGTCTACCATAGTTGCATTGATATTTTTAAAAACTGGGATAAAATGAGCAAAAAAGGTTGACTGATTTGGGAATTAGGTTTAATGAATCATAGTATCTTGAACTGGAAGATATTTTAGATACCATCTGGCTCTCTTTCATTTTAGAGATGTTGAAACTGAGGCCTATAAAAGAGAATTTACTTGCTTAAGGTCACATAGATCATGGAAGCAATATGAAGAATCCATACAGGCGTCTGCTGGTGTCAGCTCATAACCAGCTTCCAAGAACTGATGGTTAAATTTTCAATGTGAGCATTCATACCTCAGAAATTGACAAATGCTACAAATGAGGACTTGATTTAATGGTTGTCTAGACTTAAGAAAGCAATGGAAAACATGTTAAATAATGCAGATTAAATTCAAAAGTTTGTTGTGCATACATTTTTTTCTTTTTTTTGGAGTGCCCGTTAACATTTATCAGCACACTTACATATATAGGTGTTCTTATCCCAAATTTAGTGGTCTTTTACTTACATTTGTTAAAAATTTATAAGTTCCTCTTTCTTTTTTTAAATTTTTCATGGTTCTTCCCATTCATTTTAATTCTATACAACATAACTAATGTGAAAATATGTTTAATGAGAATGTACATGTCAGGCCTGTATCAGATTGTGCACCATCTTGGGGAGGTGGAGGGAAGGAAATTGAAGAAAATTTAAAACTTATGGAAGTGAATATTGAAAACTAAAAATAAATAAATTAATTTATAAAAAAAATCAGTGATTCTTTTATATCAAGATTAAAAAACAAATTAAAATTTAATTTTAAACACCATACATCACAGAGATCCATGCCTTCAGAAGAGAAAAATAGCAACATAATATTGGATACTTCTTTAGACAAAATGAATATTTGTATAAGTTGGTTTATTTAAAATAGAACTAGAATTAGAATTAAAAAAAGTGATTTCAAATTGTACCAACATTACCTACTAGTTTTGTAACCTTGGGCATATCACTTAATTCCTTTGGAAACTAACTATTCAGCTGTAGCCAATTTATTTGTTCTTGCAAATGAAGCCTTTGAGCAAAGGTTTTTAACCTCAAGTTTGTTGGATATGGATACACACACAACACACACACACACATACACACACACACACAGAGCAGACCCTTGTTTCAGAACCTGAGATAAAGGAAATATATTGAAGAGAGGGTTGACTTATCAGATATAAAAAGACATATTCTGTTAGCAGCCCTGACATACATACTTCGCATTGGGGAAAGGGAGGATTGAAGCTGCTATATCCTATAATGTCAGTCCATTAGGGAATACATCACATGGATACTCTCGAAGTAACTGACAACCAGAAATTTTTAACCTGAGAAGACCACTCATGAATTTTCAAATGACCCAAAGGTTAATGAAGAGGTGTGTCTTTGGTGCAAACAGGTTGCAGTGTATTTCAATGATGATGTGTGTAACAAGGGTTATTGTTTAGAAAATATGTGATATGAGAAGAAGGTGGGCTACATTAATAAATAAAGAGCAAGAGTTAACAGATGGATAGCCCATTCTCCTCTCCAGGACTTATGAAATGTCAAAATACCTGGAGCAAGACATCAAAATGTTTGAATGATCTTCTGTGGGGTATCACTGGAAGGATATGATAAAAATTATGTGGCATGGAAAGGTTTGGATGGGTTGTCACCTCTATGGATGAAAGGAATACTTGAATGTAAGCAACAAAGTATCCATTGAAGTATACACTTGGGTAGCATTAAATTTACTTTTTCTACATACAAGAATCATAAAATAGTTATATAATATTAATTGTAGGTTATATTTTTTTCTGTAGTTCTAGAAAGCCATGATAAAAAAGAACCTATTTATCATATTTCGAGAAATTATGAAGGAAAATTGCCCCAATATTTTAAGTGCAGAGGGTGAAATAAAAACTGAAAGAATCCCATGATCATTTCCTGAAAGAGATATTAAAATGAAAATTTCCAGGTATATTGGAGTAAAATTACAGAACTCCAAGGTTAAGAAGAAAATACTTTTTTCAAGCATCCAAAAAGAGATAATCCAAATACCATGGATCCACAGTCAGATTCAAGCGAGGTTTAGTAGGTACAGTTTAAAGGAGCAGAGGGTTTGGAATATAATATTCCAGAATTTAAGAGAGTTAAAATTAGAAGCAAAAATAACTTGTCTAGCAAAACTAAGTATAATGTTTTAAGGGAGGAAAATGTATATTTCATAAAAATGGAGGACTTCCAAGCATTTCTGAGGAAAAGACCAGAAATGAATGGGAAATTTAACTTCCAAATATAAGACTCAAGAGAAGCATAAAAGGTAAATGGGAAAGAGAAATCACAAGAGACTCAATAAGGTTAAATTGTTTATTCTTCTATATGGGAAGGGATACAAGTAATTTTAAAGAATTTTACCATTATTAGGACAATTGTATGGATTCTAGATAGAAAGAAGAAGCAGCAGTGAGTCAATTATATTGGGATAATGTAAAAATAATAGGCAATATAAAAAACTCACATAAAAGAATTGTGCAAAGAAGAGCTTTTATAATGGGGAGTGGAGAGATAGCATTTTAACCTCACATCTAAATTGGTTGAAAGAAGGAAAAATGCATATATTCATAGACACACATGTGTGTCTATGTATATATAGTGTGTGTATGTATGCATGTATGTATAACACACACATATATTTATTTATTATACAACAGGAAAATAGGAGGGAAAGGAGATAAGAGAGAGGGGTATGTGATAAAAGGTAAAAGGGAGGGAAAATAAAAGAAAACAGTGATCAAAAGAAAAACAGATTTTGGAAGAGGAATGGGATAAAAAGTGAGAGAAAAAGATAAAAAACTTAGATGGAGGGAAATGAAGAATTAGTAATCATAATTGTGAATGTAAATGGGATGGACTCACCCATGAAATGAAAGCAAAGAGCAGAAGGGATTAGAAAACAGAATGCAGCAATATAAGTTTTAAAAGAAATACACTTGAAACAGAGACGCACAGAACTAAAATAAGGGGCTGGAGCAGAATCTATTAAGCTTCAACTGACATAAAAAAGAGGCAGGGGTAGCAATCATGATCTCAGAGAAAGCAAAAGCAAAAATAGACCTTTTTAAAAGAGATAAGCAGGGCAACAACATGTTCCTAAAAGGCACCATAAACAATGAAGTAATATCAGTACTTAACATGTATGTGCCAAATAATATAGCATCCAAGTTCTTTAAAAAAAAGGTTAAATTAATTACAGGAGGATATAGACAGTAAAATTATAACAGCTGGAGATTTCAACTTTTCCTTTGAGCTAGATAATATAACCATAAATTAAATAAGAAGTTTAGGTGTTGAATAGAATCTTAGAAAACTAAGATATGATAAACTTCTAGAGAAAAGTGAATGGAAATAAAAATGTACATACCTTTATCTCAGCTATAAATTCCACCTTCACAAAAACTGACCATATATTAGGGCATAAAAACCTCACAACCAAATGCAGAAAAGAAGAAATATCAAATGTCATCTTTTGAGATTGTAATATAAAAAGTACATTCAACAAAGTGCCAGGGTAGCATAGATTAAATGTCAAATGGAAACAAAATAAATTAATTCTGAAGAATGAGTGGATCAAAGAACAAATCAAAGAAAGAACACATAATTTCATTAAAGAGAAGACAGCAAGGAGACCATGTTACAAAATATGTGTGATAGAGCAAAATTAGAACTAAGAGGAAAATTTATTTGGACAGAAAGTGAGAGACACAGAGAGAAAGCAGATCAATGAATTAAGTATTCAATGATATTCAAGAAAAAACAAAGACTAGAAAAGGAACAAGTTAAAAATCCAACACCAAAATGGAAATTCTGAAAATTCAGGGAGATTATAATTGAATTAAAATTGAACTAATGAATAAGTTTTATAAAAAAAGCAATAAAATAGATAAAATATTGGTAATTTTATTTAAAAAAGAAAACCAAACACTAGTATAAAAAATGAAAAAGGTAAATGCACAACCAATGAAGAGGAGATTAAAATAATAATTAGGAGCTTTTTTTCTATGCCAGTAAATCTGACAATCTTAGAGAAATAGATAAATATTTACAAAAATATAAATTGCCCAGTTTATCAGAAGATGAAATAGAATACTTAAATCACTCTATCTTAGAAAAAGAAAATGAACAAACTATAAAAGAACACCCTAAGAAAAAAATCCCTGGGACCAGATGGATTTATAAGTGAATTCTACCAAACATTTAAGAAACAAATAATTCCAACATTATATAAACTATTTGAAAAAAAAGTAGGTAAAAGGGGGACTCCTACCAAGTTACTTTTTTAAAAAAAAAATCACTAATATGGTTTTGATACTTAAATCAAGGAAAGCTAAAGAGAGAAAGAAAACTATAGACAAATTTCCTTTATCAATATCAATGCAAAAATTTTAAACAAAATACTATTAAGTAGATTACAAAATTTTATCACAAAGATCATTCTTTGTCACCAAGTAGGATTTATGCCAGTAATGTAAAACTGGCTCAATATCTAGAGAATTAACAGCATAATTAACCATATAAATAACAAAAAATAGAAATTAATATGATTATGTTAATAAATGCAGAAAAATTTTGTGAAATATAGAGCACTCATTCCTATTAAAAAACATGAGAAAGCAAAGGAATAAATGAAGTGTTTCTTAGAGTTATAAGCAATATCTACGTAAAACCAAGAGCAAGTTTTATCTGTAATGGGGATAAACTTCAAACATTCTCAATACAATGAGGGGAAAGCAAGGATGTCCATTGTCACCATTATTGTCCAATATCGTACTGGAATTGTTGGGTATAGCAAGATGATGGGAAAAGGAAATTGAAGGAATAAAAATAAGCAATGCAGAAATAAAACTATTACAGATGATATGAAGATATACCAAGAACCCTAAAAAGTCAACTAAAAAACTAAAGCAATACAAGTTGCATGATATAAAATGAACCCACTTCAGTCATCAACATTTGCACAAATTGCCAACACAACTCAGCAAGCAGAGAGAGAAATTCCATTTAAAATAACTATAGAAAATGAAAAATACTTGAGAATCTGTCTGCCAAGACAAAGTCAGATATTATATTAGCACAATGAAAAAACACTTATCACACAAATAAAGACAGATCTACATGACTGTAAAAATATTAATTGATTATGGAGAGGCTTAACCAATATAATAAAAATGACAATTCTAGCTAAGTTAATGTACTTGTTCAGTGCCATGCCACACAAACTACCAATGATTTATTTTATAGAACTTTAAAAAAAAGAATAATAACAAAACTTATCTAGAAGAACACAAGGTTAAGTAAAAATATCAATGAAAAAATAACGTGAAGGAATGCAAACTAGTAGTGCCAGATTTCAAACTCAATTACAAGGGAGTGATCATCAAAACAATCTTGAACTGGCTAAGAAATGGAATCTCTGATAAAGACCTCATTTCTCAAACATATAGGGAACTAAGCCAAATTTATGAAAATAAGAGCCAGACTCCAGTTAATAGTCAAAGGAGAATAGGCAATTTTCAGAAGAAATCAAAGCTCTCAACAGTCATGTCAAAAAAAAGGTTCTTTTTTGTCATGTTAGACCATCTGATAGATGTAATGTGGTATATCAGAGTTGTTTTGATTTGCATCTGTCTAATCAGTAGTGAATTAGTACATTTTTTTATATGATTATAGATAACTTTAATTTTTTCCTCTGAAAACTACCTATTCATATCCTTTGACCATTTATCAACTGGGAAATGACTTGTATTCTCCTAAATTTGATTCAGTTCTCTACATGTTTTAGAAATGAGGCGTTTATCACAGACACTGGTTGCAAAAATTCTTTCTCAGTTTTCTACTTCCCTCCTAATCTTGGGTTTGTTTGTGCAAAAACTTTTCAATTTAGTGTAGTCAAAATTATCCATAATAATATTCTCTATCTATTGTTTCATTATAAATTTCTTCATTCTCCATAAATCTGACAAATACACTATTCCTTGCTCCCCTAATTTGTTTATAGTATCAGTCTTTATACCTAGATCATGTGTCCATTTGGATTTTATTCTTGTGTAAGGATGGTAAGAGGCATTGGTTTATGCCAGGTTTCCTCCACACTGTTATCCAGTTTTCCTAGCAGTTTTTGTCAGTCAGTGAGTCCTTATCCCAGAAGCTGAGGTCCTTGAGTTTATCAAAGAGTAGACTGCTAAATTCATTGACTACTGTGTCTTGTGTGCCTAACCTGTTCCGCTGATATACTCCTCTATTTCTTATCCAGTGCCAAGTTGTTTTGATGACTGCTGCTTTATGATATTATTTGAGAAATGGTAGGACTAGGCCACCTTCCCTAGCATTTCTTTTCATTAATTCTCTTGATATTCAGAACATTTTGTTCTTCTGGATGAATTTTGATATTATTTTTTCTAGCTCCAGAAAATAGTTATCTGGTAGTTTGATTGGTGTGGCACTGAACAAGTAAATTAATTTAGGTAGAATTGTCATTTTTATTATATTAGCTCAGCGTACCCATGAGCAACTGATGTTTTCCAATTGCTTACTTATTTGTGCAAAAAATATTTTGTAACTGTGTTCATATAGTTTCTAGGTTTGTTTTGGCAGGTAGACTCCCAGATATTTTGTAGTGTCTACCATGGTTTTAAATGGGATTTCTCTTTTCTA
Source organism: Notamacropus eugenii (assembly GCF_028372415.1). Lineage (NCBI taxonomy): Eukaryota > Metazoa > Chordata > Mammalia > Diprotodontia > Macropodidae > Notamacropus > Notamacropus eugenii. The sequence goes on from NC_092872.1 coordinate 554,032,471, forward strand.
AACGTTCATACTCTTTGACCCAGCAATATTGCTTCTAGGATTGTATCCCAAAGAGATCATAAAAATGGGAAAAGGTCCCACATGTACAAAAATATTAATGGCAGCTTTCTTTTGTAGTGGCCAAGAACTGGAAATCAAAGGGATGCCCATCAATTGGGGAATGGCTGAACAAGTTGTGGTATATGAATATAATGGAATATTATTGTGCTATAAGAAATGAGAAACAGGAGGACTTCAAAGAGGCCTGGAAGGACTTATATGAACTGATGCTGGGTGAAATGAGCAGAACCAGGAGAACACTGTACACAGTAACAGCCACAGTGTGAGAGGACTGTTGCTGATAGGCTTAGCACTTCATAACAATGCAAGGACCTAAAACATTCCCAAAGGACTGTTGAAACAAAATGCCGTTCACAACTATAGAATCAAAATGCAAACTGAAGCAGACTATTTTCTCTTGTGTCATGTTTTGTTTTGTTTTCTCTCTTGATTTCTCCCATTCCTTTAAATTCTTCTATGCAACATGGCTAATGTGAAAATGTGTTTAATAAAAATGTATGTGTGGAATCCACATAAGATTGCATCCTGTCTCTGGGAGGGAAGGGGAAGGGAAGGGGAGAAAAATTTAAGACTTATGGGAATGATTGTTGAAAATGAAAAACAAATTAATTTATTAAAGAAGGCTCTAAATCACTACTGATTGGAGAAGTGCAAATTAAAACAACTCTGACACATCATACCTATCAGATTGACTAGCATGATAGAAAAGGAAAATGGGTGGAGCCAAGATGGTAGAATAGAAGCAGAGACTTGCTAGAGCTCTCCTCCCCAAACCCAGCCAAATACCTGTAAAAAATGCTTCTAAACAAATTCTGGAGATGCAGAACCCACAGAAGGACAGAGTGAAGCAAAATCTCCATTCTAAGACTGCCTGAAAGGTTGATGGGAAGTGTCTATTGTATCATGCTGGGAGCAAAGCACAGTCCAGCATGGGCCCAGGCAGGCACAGGCAGGACCTGAGCAGGTCTTGGGGCAAGTGAATCTCTGGCACCTGTGGCAACCACAAAATGCCAAGGACAAATTTCAAGGTCAGTGAAAAAAAATGGGTTCCTTCACCCTTTTTGCCAACGGAAGCAGAGAACTATATTGAAAAAGAGCTCAAAAGTGAAGTAAATGGCTGGTGAAATGAGCAAAAACCAGAAAAAAAATCAGACTACAGAATGTTACTTTGGTGACAAAGAAGACCAAAATATACAAACAGAAGAAGACAACAAAATTAAAGGTCCTACATTCAAAGACTACAAGAAAAATATGAATTGATCTCAGGTCATGGAAGAGCTCAGAAAGGATTTTGAAAATAAAGTAAGAGAAGTAGAGCAAAAATTAGGATGAGAAATGAGAGTGATACAAGAAAATTGTGAGAACCAGGTCAACTGCTTGCTAAAGGGAACCTCAAAAATTGCTGAAGAAAATGGCACCTAAAAATAGACTAACCCGAATGGCAAAAGAGATTCAAAAGGTCAGTGAGGAGAACAATGCCTTAAAAAGCAGAATGGGCCAGATGGAAAAGGAGGTTCAAAAACTCAGTGAAGAAAATTATTCTTTAAAGATTAGAATGGAGCAGTTGGAAGCTAATGACTTTGTGATAAATCAAGAAATTATAAAACAAACGAAGGGAATGAAAAAATAACAATGTAAAATATCTCACTGGAAAAACCACTGACATGGAAAATATATCCAGGAGAAACAATTGAAAAATTATTGGACTACCTGAAAGCAAAGATCAAAAAAAAGAGCCTAGACATCATCTTTCAAGAACTTATCAAGGAAAACTGCCCTGATATTCTAGAGCAAGAGGGTAAAATAGAAATGGAAAAGATCTACCTATCATGTCCTGAAAGAAATCCCAAAAGGAAAACTCCTAGGAATATTGTAACCAAATTCTAGAGCCAGGAGAAACTATTGCAAGTAGCCAGAAAGAAACAATTAGAGTATGTGGAAACACAATCAAGATAACACCAGATCTAGCAGCTTCTACATTAAGGGATTGCAGGGCTTGGAATATGATATTCCAGAGTTCAAAGAAGCTAGGATTAAAACAAAGAATTACCCACCCAGAAAAATTGAGTATAATACTTCAGGGGGGAAAATGGTCATTCAATGTAATAGAAGACTTTTAAGCAGTCTTGATAAAAAGACCAGAGATGAATAGAAAATTTGACTTTCAAATACAAGAATCGAGAAGCATGAAAAGGTAAACAGGAAAGAGAAATCATAAGGGATTTACTAAAATTGAACTGTTACATTTCTACATGGAAAGATCATATTTACAACTCTTGGGACTTTAGAGTATTAGTGTAATTGGAGGAATTATGTACATATAGACAGAAAGCACAAGGTGAGTTGAATATGAAGGGATATCTAAAATAAATAAAATTAAGGGTGAGAGGAATATATTAGAAGGAGAAAGGGAGAAATAGAATGAGGTAAATTATCTCTCACATAAAAGAAGCAAGAAAAAACTTTTCAATGTTGGAGAAGAGAGGGGAGGTGAGAGAGAAAGAGTGAGCTTTACTCTCATCAGATTTGGCTGAAAGAAGGAATAACATATACATTCCATCTGGTATAAAAATCTTTCTTATACTACAGGGAAGTAGGGGGTAGGGGAATGATAGAAGGGAGGGTAAATGGGAGGAGGGGGCAATTAGAAGTAAATACTTTTGAGGAAGGACAGGGTCAAAAGAGATAATAGAATAAATGGGGGCAGAATAGGATGGAGGGAAATATAGTTAGTCTTTCATTTCATGACTGTTATGGAAGTGTTTTGCATGACTACACATGAATAACCTATATTGAATTTCATGCCTTCTCACAGGGGATCCCATCTCAATGGGGATGAGTGGGGAGGGAAGAGGGGAGAGAAATTGGAACTCAAAATTTTAAAAATGAACTTTAAAAACTGTTTTTACATGCAAGTGGGAAATAAAACATACAGGCAATGGGGTATACAAATCTATCTTGCCCTACAAGAAAATACAGGGGAAGTGGATGAGAGAAGGAAGAGGTATGATAGAAGGGAGGGCAGATTGGGGGAAGGGATAATTGGAATGTCTTGGATGGGCAGAGGGGAGAGATAAGAAAATCTGGAATTCAAAATCTTGTGGAAATAAATGTTGAAAACTAAAAATAAATTGATTAAAAAAAGAAGAAAAGGAAAATGACAAATGATGGAGGGGAGTTAGAAAAATTAGGACCATAATTCAACTGTTGGTGAAGTTGTGAGCTAGTCTAACAGTTCTGGAGGACAATTTGAAACTATGTCCAAAGAACTATAAAATTCTATACACCTTTTGAACCAGTATTACCGCTACTGCATCTGCATCCCAAAGAGACCAAAGAAAAAGAAAAGGACCTATGGGTACAAAAATATTTGTAGCTGCTCTTGTTGTGGTAGTAAAGAATTGGAAATTGAGAGAATGCCCATTACTGAGGGAATGGCTGAGTAAGTTATGGTATATGATTGTGATGGAGTACTATTGTGCTATAAGAAATGATGAGCAGGATGGTTTCCAAAAAACCTGGTAATACTAATACAAATTCAAGCAAAGAGAAGTGAGCAGAAGCAAGCAAACATTGTACACATTAACTGCATAAGAATGATCAACTGTGATGACAATTCCAAAGGACCCACAATAAAAATAGTGCCCCCTTCCAGAGAGAACTGATGAACTCTGAATGCAGATAATCGCATGCTTTTTAAACTTCACTTTTTTTGGTCTTTTTTTTTTTGCAACCTGGCTAATTTGAAAATATGTTTGGATGATGTCACGTGTGTAGACACTATAAAATAGCTTGCTTTCTCAAGGAGGGTGGTGGGCAAGAAGGAGGGAGAGAATTTGGAAATCAAAATATTAAAAAATGAAAGTTAAAATATTTTTACATTTATTTGAGAAACATTATATACATTATATGTGTGTGAATACATATATACACATATGTATATTTATATACACCTTCCTTGCCACCCCTTTTAGATTTTTGATGCTTGTTATTGTTGGTTCATATTCATTGTGGCATAATTTGAGGTTTTCTTGGCAAAGACACTTTAGTGGTTTATAATTTCTTTCTCCATCTCATTTATTTAATAGATGAAGAAACTGAGGTAAACAGGGTTAAGTGACTTGCTTAGGTTCACACAGTTAGTAAGTATCTGAGTTTGAATTTGAACTCAGATCTTCTGACTCCAAGCCCTCTGCCCTCATCCTATCTAATAATACCCTTCTCCCCCCACCATTATGTCCAAGAAGTTGTTATCATAGTTCCCAATATTATAGTTTCAGAATTGTGACTAGTGAAAACCACATTTAATGCATGTAGACCAATGCAGATTTCTAAAGACCTTTGTATTTCTTTCACTTGGACAACTTTATTAAGGAAGAAAACCAACCAGAAAACCTAGTTTACATTTCTGGTTATACCATTTATTAAATATGTGACCTTGGTCACCACTCCTTTGGTCCTTAGGTACTTCATGTGTAAAATGGGAATAATGATAATTGTAATCCTGATTCTATAAGGCTGTGGTAATGGTCAAATGAGATAACTGTGTTAAAGACATTGTCAACTATTAAACAATATATATATAAAGATAAGTAAATAATATATAAAAGTATATAGCTATAGATACACAATTATAAAATTATGTATAAAGATAAATTTGTAAATTTAATACATGAAATAAATACATAAATTAATACATAAACTTGTAATGATAAATATATAAAGAGAAATTATTTTTCTTAGAGAACCACTTGACTGATTGTCAGAGGATAAGGGTTTTAAAATATTAAAATAATAATAATCTCACACATTTCTTTTTCCTTCAGACAGGCAGTGTAGCACCCTGGGAATAATACAACTGGACTTAGGATCAAGAGATGTATATTCTAAGGCCTGCTCTGACACTGACTAGATTTGTAAAGCTTCTCTGGGCCTCAATTTGCTTATCTCTAAAATGGGGATAATAATACTTTTTGTATTTGCCAGATGGTATTATTATAAGACTTCAATAAAATAATTCACAAAAAGCACATTGCAAATATCAAAGCACTGTAAAAATTTCATAATTATGGTATGTGGATTCTCATACCTGTTCTGAAATTAGGTGTGCGACCATGGTCATCTCATATTTCCTCAGCCTCAGTTTCCTCCTATATAAAATTCATATCATAATTACATTGTTTATGTTATAGGGTTGTTAAAAAAAAAAGATCTGTAACCACTCTCAGTCTTAATTTTCTACACTGTGAGAGGAAAGGATTGAATTGGTACCCTCCAAGGTCCCTTCTAGCCCTGGATGATCCCATGATTCTTGGATCCTGAGTACTATAGACTTATGAGTAACTCAATGATTTTTTTTTACAAAGGGATTTCACCATCATTGTTACATTCAGTTCTTACAACAATAGCAACAAAAGCCTTTAAGGTAGGCAGGAGCAAGAGTACAGATACCCCTTCAATGATGTTCTGAAGTCCAGGCACGTACTAAATATAATAGATTTCGACACAGATAAATTGGAGCAGATCATAAGATTTGCAGGTGGAAAAAGAAACTTGGAGGTCATCTTGTCTAAATCCCTTCATTTTATAGATCAGGAAACAGAGGCTCTGAGGTGTTTGTGACATGAACTGCTAGTAAAAAAACAGTTTCAGGATTTGAGCCCAGGACCTTTGACTTCAAATCTCATAGTCTTTATAGTACACCTCACAGTTATTTTGTTGATTATTAATTCCATAAACGGCTAGCATCAGAGTTTGTTTAAAAAATAAGTGCCCGCAGCATATTTAAAATACTTTTAAAAATTATAAATAACTTTAAAGAAACGTATCTATTGCATATCCACTTTCATTTGGGGCATAATAGGCTTTTGATACTAATTTCTTAAAGATGTGTTCCCCAAAAGGTGTTCATGGCATAACTTTCTTATAGTTGCAAAGTAGTTAATGGTTACTAAGGGAGGTTATGGAAACCTCCCCAGAGTCCATTTAAAAGAAGGAGGAATTCTCATTTGTCGCCAGAGTTTTTTATGGCACTTCTGCCTGAAGGTGTGAGCAAAGACTAGCTAAAGCTTAAATTCACCTCTTGCCCTAAAAGTCTATAATTCAAAGACTGATTCTCAGGAAACCTTTGGTATGTGAAAATGTTGGGGTTATTACTTTGAAGCAGGGGTGTGCTATGGGAGATTGGGTCTACATATGTATCATTCTATGGAGACAGGTTGAGACCCTTACAGTTTGGAATTGAGGAATGAAGGTTAACCTTGGCTTTGGAAGACTTGGGTTTTTGTTCTACCACCAGTATATACAAGTATGTCACATTGGACTGATCATTTAACTTTTCATAACCTATTTCTTCTCTTATAAAAGGCATTATCTACCTCTCTAAAATATCTTGGACAACTTACTTATTGTTGTTTTCATCAGTCTCTCCATGCCACCTTTTTGACAAAAATCTCTGATTTTTTTGGTATATGGAACCCTCGTTGAGAATACTCCCTCAATGTAGTAAGTACCTACTCTGCAACTTAGGGTCTTAGATAGTTGCCTAAGTAATAGGTTTAGAATCACACAGCCAGTATGTATCTGTGGCCAGATTGGAATAGATATCTTCCTAATTCCAAAAAACAACAGCAATAACCCAGTTCTCTATTCAGTACACCAAGCTTCATGACCTATTGTCATTATGATTGTTATTCCACCCTGTTTAATCTTTCTCTTTGCACATACAAGTGCCCAGAGTTGGTAAATGTTTCTCTGTTGGAATCTGTCTACTAGACATTTAACTTGAGCTTCTTCTGGTAATGCATGCATACCTGCCATTGCTTTTCTGAGGTCTACTGCCTCCCTGGCTATAGAAGGGTACCAGAAGAGAGGGGTTATTACCTAACAACACTCTTGCAATGACCTATGCTGGGTTAAGCCTCTTTCTTTTGAAAGGTTGCAAATTGAATTGATCAGTCTCCATCCTCTGTATTTAAACACAGAAAACAAATGATGTATCTAATATATGTGAGAAACAATGAAAGTTCTTGTAATTAAGTGTTGTGATTTGGTTAAAAAAAAGGCCACAAGAACTGAAAGCAAGACTCTTGGGTTCAAATTCCAGCTCTGACATTAACAAACCATAGACTATATCTATGTCATTGAATCTCATTGACCCATCATTTCTTCATCTGTCAATGAAAATAATAATACTTATTCTTGACAACCTCATGGATTTATTGTGAGAAAAGTGCTATGTAAGCCTAAAGAAAATTATATAAGAAGGAGTTAATTGTATAGTGGAAAGGAGAGATCAGTTCCTGGTCAACTATTGGGTCTCTGTCCTCCAAACTGGTCAATCTCAGAACTGATAAACCAAGGAAAAAAGGTCTTGAATATACTAGATGCTTTGTAAGTATTTTAATTGATTCAATATATTTATATCTCATTGAATGTTTCAATATTTTGCTAGTTTTCGATTAAAAATATGATTATATTTATATATTATATATGTATATATATAAAATAATAATGAAAGATGCTGGTTTGGTCAAAATCATGAAAACAAAAATCTGTTAGACTCTCTCTAGATGGGTTCACCCCTGGGTGCCATTCACAGGAGATGCTGAGGCTCAGATCCCATGAAGAAAAAAAAAGAAAACCTACAATTTGACTGTCAGATTTCAAAAAAACTGCTTAGTTCTCTGTGGTGTATCACCGCTTTCCATGGTGATCAGACAGATGTGATCTTTCTTTGTTCTCCCAAGGGAAGCACCAGACGCCCCACTGCCCAAATTACTTAAAACTGGACCAAAGCAGTATAGCGAAAATATACTAATGAGAAAAATCCTGACCTTAGCTTAAAGGATTTTTCCACTGCTAATTTCAAATGTCATTAAATAATATATTGAGATAACATTTCTTTTCAGGAAGTTTGAAGAAATAATATTTATTTCTTTTAAGTTTGCTGTAAAGAAAACCTTTAGTTTTAGTGGTCCTTAATCAATTGTAGTATTTATAGATTTTATCTTGTTTAAAAAATTAAATGGCAGGATGTATAAATGATAGCACTAATTTTCCATTAGAGTTAAATATTTCTTTTCTATGGTTTGAAGATTTTGGCTCCTACCACTATTCCCTCCCCGTTTTTTTTTTGGAGGAATGGGAGAGAATCCCCTTCCATCAAGGAAAGATATTATACACACACACACACACACACACACACACACACACACACACACACAAATTGCTGACAAAAATTTAGTGCTTTATGGATGACCATATCTGGTAGAATGGAAGGAAGCTTGACAGAGATCCAGGAGACCCAAGGTCAAACCCTGACATTGACCCTAAAAATGTGTATGACCTTAGGTAAATTATTTTACATTTCTGAGCCTTTGTGTTTTCCTCTGTAATATATGGATAATACTTTATAATGTGGATAGCACTTTTTAAATTTTAAAGAGATTCAGTCAATGCAAATGAATGATCATAGTGGTGATGAAAACCTAGGGTGTGGATTGGTTGTATCAGGGACATCTGGGGTTCTGCTATCTGTGTGAAAGTCATTTCTCTGTGCCTCAGGTTTTTTTTTTCCTATAGAGTATGTTGGATAAGAGGCTCCATGTATATAATCCTTCAATTTCTTAATTCTGTGACCCTATAGATTGGATTCAAAATCAGCAAACATTTACTAAAGACCTGTTACATGAAGGAAATTGTGCTTCAAGAAGAGGATGAAAGAGCAAAAAAGCGAGTCACAATTCCGGTCTTTGAAGAGTTTATATATTAACGAGAAGAATATATGTGTGTGTATGTGTGTGTGTATTGTGTGTGACTTTAGCATAAAACAGAATATAAGTGCATGAGAGATGAAAACAATATGTTATATGAGACCCAAGAAAAAATTATGTATAGATTTAGACCAGGGGATCCTAACCTTGTTCATGGGTCATAGACCCTTTTGACACTCTGGTGAAACCTATGGACTCTGTCTTAAAATAATGGATTTATTTTTGAATGCACAGAATAAATGCATAAAATTATAAAAGAAATTAATTATATTTAAATAATTATCAACATTTAAAAAAGTTTACAGACCTTCAAATAAAAAATTCTTTAAAGAATCCCTAAATTAAAAATGCAAGGAAAAAAAGGAAGCAAGCACTTATTAAGTGCCTACTATGTGCCAGTCATTATGTTAAACTCTTTACAAATATTTCATTTAAGCCTCAAGACAACCCTGGGGAGGCAGGTGCAATTATTATCCCTATTTTACAGTTACACACATTCTGTCACAGACATTCTCTAAGGGATTATGTAGCAGTAAAATGGAAGGCACTGTCTCTCTGTCTGTCCCTGTTTCTGTCTCTGGCTCTCTCTGTCTCTGTCTCTGTCTCTTTGTCTCTCTGTCTCTCTCTCTCTGTCTCTCTCTCTCTCTTATCAATGCTCCAATTACACCCAAGGAAATCATAAGTGTCACCTTTGGTTCCTTAGAGCACAGGCCTCAATACTTTATAAAGCAGAGATTAGCAGACACCTTGTGTGTATACACCTCAGCTAGCATTATAATTAGCCACAGGTGGGACTTAGGCAGTTGGCTGTTTCATATCAGGGGGAGTTGGAGTGAGCAACCTTCTTCCACCTGGCTTCACAGCTTCCAATCACTGCGTGACCATCATTGAATGCCCCCTTTTTTGTGTTTCCCTCAGGGGTCTCTGTAGCTCCCCTTGCCTTGTCCTTGTGTACCGAGACAACTAGCAGGATGGCCCTGGATGGCATAGCTCCAATACTTTGACATCATTTTTGGCAAGTAATTAATTATAAGACATTTTCTCCAAATCCTGAAGGTTTGTGGTTAGTGGAAAGAAACACACACACACACACACACACACACACACACACACACACACACACACACGGTGTAGTGAAGTAGAGTTAGTTGAAAGTATGTATTTTTATTTTGTTTCAACACATCTATTTTCCAGGAGTATGTGGGAATTATGGATTCCCTCCCCTCCTCCTCTGGCTTGGCGTGGCTTTCCTCAATAATTATAAAGCACAGGCAGGATTTATCATGAGGACTTGATCCAAATTCTAATCTGAAAACTGTCTTATTCAGTAGTGCAAATTGTGTCCCCACTCCCAGCCCCCTACTGAAGACTTCAAGTGAAACATGCTGAGAAGACTCAGTACAGCAATAATTCAGGATTAAAGAGCAGGGCAATGGCCAGTGGCCTAGGGAAGGGAAAGGAAGACCATATTACCATATATTAGACTGCAATGACAATAATTCAAGATGTCTGCTTTAGATGCAGCAGACATTTTGAATAATGTACCTGGGAGTTGGAAGGCAGGATGATGACTAAGTGATATTGGCCTCAGTTCTCTACTCTTCCTGTAGAACATTAGATTTATTTGTTTTTGTTGGTGTTTAGTGTCAGAGTTCATCTCTCTGCCTCTCTTTCCCTACTCCAGTCCTTCCTACACCTTGCTGCCAAAGTAATTTTCCGTAAACAGATCTGACCACGTGACTCCCTATTCTATCAATTGCAATGACTTCTTGTCGCTTCTAGAATAAAATATAAACTCTCTACACAACCTGCCCTTAACCTATCTTTCCATTTTAATTGGATATTAGTATCCCTCTTGCCCTTTGCATGCCAAGCTGGTGTTCTCTCTGAGTCTTACTAATAACACTCCGCCCTTCTTCTCTATGCCTTTTGTCCTGGCTGTCCCCCGGGCTTGGAATATGCTTCCTCCTTACCACTACCTTTCATAAAATCCTTCTCTTTCTTTAAGATGAGAGTCAGGAGCCATTTTCTAAATGAAGCCTTTCCTGAACCCCTCAGTTGCTAGTACCCTGCATCCCAAGTGACTTTATATGTAACCACTGTGTGTGGCTACTTATTAACATTATGTCAATGTGATATATATGTATATACACACAAATATATTAAAACATATACATACATATATATGTGTGTATATATAATTATATATATACATATAATTATACTTATTTTCCCCCATTAGCATATAAACTCATGGCAAATACGCATTATTTCATTATTTGTACATATGACCCCTGTGTCCTAGAACTGTACCTGACACAGAGTAGGGGCTTAACGAATAACTGTTAATTAATTGGTTCATCAGTATAATAAAATTCCAGTGTAGAACCTCCCTCCATCAATGCAGATTGCCACTCTTCTATAACTTGTAATCTTAGAGAGTTATCTAAGGACTGAATAATTAAGCAACTTATCCATGGTTACTATTTGTCAATAGATTTAGTCTTCTGGACTCCAGATAGGCCCTTTGTGAATATACCATGCTATTTCTCTACGCCTATCTATTGTTATTTTGAGATTCATACATTGGGTGATAGAGTTCTTTCCTGATTTTCCCTAGTTGTTAGCACATGGTTCATTTTGAAATTTTATGTTTTATATATTTTAATTTTCTTGCCTGTGTATATACTACATCTCATCCACATATCCACCCCAACTAGAGATGGGTATAATCTAATAGACAGTAGAATTACACACAATGCCTTGCACTAAATAGCTCACTAAATAATGATAGTAATATTAACAATAGTTAAAATTTATGTAACTCATTAAGTTTTGCAAAGCACTCTATGAATATTAACTTACGTGATCCTTACAACAGTCTTGGGATATAGATGCTATCATCTCTCTAGAAATAGGTATCTAGATTTACATACCTGTCTAGATTCAGATCTAGATACAGATGACTGCTAGGTAACACAGGGGATAGAACATGGGGCCTAGAGTCAAGAAGACCTGAGTTATCCAACCTTAAACACTTATGAGCTGTGTGCCTCTGAATAAGTCCCTTAACTTCTGCTTGCTTTAATTCCTTCAGTTATAAAAATGGGAATAATGACACCATCTACTTTCCAGGGTTATTGAGAAGATGAAATGAAATAATATTTGTAAAGTGCTTCGAATAGTTCTTGGCACATAGTAGGTACTGCCTACATGCTTATTCCCTCTCCTTCACAATTGAGACAGAAGTTAAATGACTTGACTAGAATCACATAGCTAGTAAATGTCAACTAGTGGATTAGAACATAGGGCTTCCTGACTCCAGGTCCACTATTCTACCCATTTGTTTAGTTAGCTGTATCATAGTAAGTGTTCAACTGAAATGAACTGGAGGAAAAAGCAAAAGAATTGAATAGTGAGAAGTTAGTACAAATATTGACTATTTTCACCAGTAGGGTTGACATCCTTCAAAGCTCAGCTCTTCCATGTTCTAGAGGGGGGGTCTTTTCTGATCCTCCAATTATTAGAATTCCTTCCATAATTATATCACATTCATACTGCATGTATCTTGTATTTGCTTGAGGTAGAATGTAAGCTTCTTGATGACAGGCAGTGTTTCATTCTTGACTTTATATCCCTAGTACTTAGCACAGGATCTGGCACATAGTAGGTGCTTAATAAATGCCAGTTGAAGGAATGAATGAGGGCTCCATGAACCCAATATAGATATTGCACTTATACCATGGCTAAAGATTGTTTGCTGTGGGAAAAATCCAGTGTTTCAGTGGTTATTGTTGCGCTCAATATATTCATTTCTCATTCTGAATCTGAAAGTCCTATGGGCTCACATTTGAGAGACCTGAGTTGTAATCCCATCTCTACCATTAACTTGCCTTGTGACTGGTCCTCACTGACTGTTGTCTATGCCTGGAATTCTCTCCTTCATTTCTACCTCCTGGCTTCCTTCAAGTCTCAGCTAAAACTATATCTTCAATGAGAAGCCTTTTCCCCTACTTGATGGACCTTTGTCTTGATTATTTGTAATTTATCTTGTGCGTAGTTTTACATGTTTCTCCTTAAAAGCATAAGCTCTTAGAGAGCTTTCTTTTTATCATCATCACTTAGCCTTGCACATAGTAGGTGCTTAATAAATGCCCTTGGTTGGAAGGTAGGTTGTGAATTCCAAATATCCATTTAAAGTGGGAGCACACCTCAGACATTTCTCACATGGCTATATTACTTTTACACTTCTCTCCTGGGTCTAGTTACTTCTCTTCCTCTCCTTTTTCCCTTTCCCCTTTCCCCCTCCCAGCTAGATTTTAAGTTTCTTGAAAACAGAGGCCGTCTTTCTTTTTTTTTCATGTTCACATTCCCAGACCTTAGCACAATGCCTGGCACATAATTGGTATTTAATAAATGATTATTGACTATCTGGAAAAAAAGTTTATTGACTTGTCTTGGCTTGACAATTAACTTCTCCTTAGTCCCTGCTTTCTTCTTGTTTAAAATTAAGAAGCTGAACCCTAAGGTCACTTCTAGCTCTACTCGACTATGAAGTTTATGCTTAAAACCTAACCCTCCTGACTCACAGTCCAATGTTTATTGTACCATTTGTACATATTGTCTTCAGAGCTATCAAAGACAAAATAACAATCAATTTATGATGCACAGCACATCAAGAAGGCAATACATACACAGGGTAACTTCAAGGAATTCTGAGATTGGCTTTGCTGAATGTTGTTCTGCCAACAACTACATTCGGAATTCTCAGACAAGACTGTGAACCTATTTCATCAAAAAAAAAAAAACCAACATTGTTTCTGATCATTATTGCATCTGCCAGTCATCCAACTGTCATAGCATCTATAATGTAGGAAGATCACCAATCCAAGGCCACAATAGGATTTAACCAAAGTAGGAGGGGATCTTAGTTGCTATCATTCTAACCACATCTGAATAAAGGTCTTGTACACAATTCCTGGCAAATAGTTAATTGTACTTTACTTGAAGACCTGTATGTATGATCAGTTTTCTTCAAGCATAAAGGAAGACAGCAGAGATTTCAGTTCCATAGGTTATCTTAGGTTATCTGTTCCAGACAGTGGTATACATTCATTTATACTCTGCCGTGTTTGGAGGGGATTAAAGTATAAGAAATCTGGAAAAGGTCAAAGGGACAGGTTATAAGGACTGAATATCAAAGAGGGTTTTATGGTTTGTTTTTCTTTTTCCAAAGGTAAAAGGGAACCACTAGATTTTATTGAAAAGGGGTGCTATGAAGCAGAGCCAAGATGGTGGGGTAAAGGCAGGAGAACACCTGAGCTCTCTCTCAAACCTCTGCAAATACCTTTAAATAATGACTCTAAACAAATTCTAGAGTGGCAGAACCCACAAAAAGATGGAACAAAACAATTTTCCAGTCCAAGACAATGTAGACGGTCATCAGTAAAGGACTGTTGCACCAGTCCAAAGACAGAGAGGAAATATGATGGAGGGAAATAAAGTTAACAATATTAACTGTGAAAAAAACTTGAAATAAATTTCACTGATAAAGATCTCATTTCTCAAACATATGGAGAACTGAGTCACATTTATAAAAAATAAAAGCTATTCCCCAACTGATAAGTGATCAAAAGTTATGATCACTTTTCAGATGAAGTCATAAAAGCTATCTATAACCATATAGCTCTCACTCTTCATTGAAGAAATGTAAATTGAAACAATTTTGAGGTATTCCTTCACAACTATTAGATTGGATAACAGGACAGAAAAGGTAAATGACAAATGGTGGAGGAGATGTGGGCAAAATGAGATTTAATTGCCCTGTTGGTGGAGTTTTGAATCAATTCAACCATTATGTAGAACAATTTGGAACTATGCTCAAAGGGATACAAAATCATGTGTGGCCTAGCAATATCACTACTAGGTCAGTATCCCAAAAGAGAAAAAAAAAGCAAACAGAAAGGAAAAGAACCTATATGTACAGAAATCCTTATAATAACTCTTTTCTGGGGGTATTTATAAGTTGAAGGGAAGCCCATTAATTGGGGAATGGCTGAACGAGTTCTGATATGTGATTATGATGGAATACTATTGTACTACAAGAAACGATGGCTCACTCAAATCAAAGTTAACTGCAAGTCATGTCATCAATTCCCTGATGTCACCGGACTCTTAGAAAATGCAGGACAATTACAACCTGCAGAAGAAAGACAAGTAAGGAAGAAATGCAGTGCCAGCAATGAGCTCAGAGGCTCTAAAATCTCCTGGTATGCAGTCTGTTGTTTGGACATCTATGCATGTTCTAGAAGTCCTTTGTTTTGCTCCTCAGTCTCCATGGCTTTCAAAAGGGTGGTGTCAGGGACTTCTTGGATACTCCACACTTCAGAGACAGATGATATAGGTCACTTTCCAGGAATGCAGGACTCCAAGCATTAAATACAGGAGGTCTTCATGCTGTGCAGTGATGTCAAGAGGAGACCATTAAAACTAGCTCTATGGGAGGAGCATGACCTTTTCTCCATCTGATTTTAGATTAAGGGCTGAAAGAAATCTTCAAAGTAATTTAACCCTAACCTTTCATTTTACATTTGAGGGAGGTGAAGTCCAGAGACAAGTGACTTGTGCAAGGTCACACAAGTAGTAGACAGCTGAACTAAGAATTGAAATCAGATCCTTTATCTCCCCGTATAGCTACATTTCCACTGTAGCATGTGGCTGCCTTGAGAAATCCAAGTGGTTTATTATGTGTGGAGAAAATTTTAAAATTTGGGAGAATGGAAAGAAGAGAGTTACATGATGAAAAGGAAATAATTATTTTATGTAACAGAAAACTACCTTCCAGGATCAAATGAGATAATAATTGTAAAGCCTACAGCACTGTGGATGGCACACAGTAGGTATTATATAAATGTTAGTTATTGTTACAATAATAACAATATAATTATTGTATCATCAATTATATTAAAATTAAATCATATATATTATAATGATGTATAATATAAATCAATATAAAATTGTAACATAATTATTACGCAATTGGTTTTAATAATCAAAATATTTTATTTTTCTTTAGAAAGAAGAAGAAATGATGAGCAGGATGCTCTCAAATAAGCCTGGAAAGACTTACATGGGTTTATGCAAAGTGAAATGTACCGTGTACAAAGTAACAGCAACATTGTATAATTATCAGCTGTGAATGACTTAGCTATTCTCAGCAATACAGTGACCCAAGAGAACTCTAAAGTACTTATGAAAAATGCTATCCATCCCCAGAGAAAGAACTGATGATCTCTGAATACAGATTGAAGTATACTTTTTTTAACTTTATTTTTCTGGAGGTTTTTTTTGTTTATATTTTCTTTCACAACATAACTACCATTGATATGTTTTGCATGACTACGCATGTATAATCTACATAGAATTGTTGCTTTCTCAGTGAGGGGTGGGGAGGGAGGAAGGGAGAGAATTTGGAACTCAACATTTTAAAAATGAATGTTAAAATTTGTTTTTACATGTAACAGTGGAAAATAAAATACGAAATAAAAGCTAAAAAAAGAAAAGAAATGATAAGCAGGATGCTCTCAGAAAAAAAAAAAAACGTGGAAAGACTTACATGAACTTATGCAAAGTGAAATGAACAGAACCAGGAGACTATTGTACACAGTGACAGCAATATTGTATCATGATATTCTATGAGTTACTTAGCTGTCCTAATCTATACAACAATCCAGGACATCTGTAGGACTTAGGATGAACAGTACTGTCCATCTCCAGAGAAAACTGGTAGAGCCTGAATGCAGATCATAGATTCTTTTTCTTCACTTTCTTTCTTGATTTTTGTCTGTGTTTTCTTTCATAGAATGATTTACATGGAAATGTGTTTTTCATGACTACACATGTATGTCAAATTGCTTGCCTTCTCATTGGAGAAAAGGGAAGGAGAGAATTTGGAATTCAACATTTGAAAAAAATGTGAAAATTATTTTTCTATGTAATTGGGAAAATAAAATATTAAATAATGAAAAAAAAGAAAGAAAAAGGAATACCATATTCTGAAGTGATGAGTAAAAATCACTTTGGTAGCTCAGTTGAGGATCAGTTTGAGTGGGAAGAGAAGGCAAGAGGACCGATTAGGATGCTTTTGGAACAGTTCAAATATTAGGAGATGAGGACCTGTACTAAGGTGGTAGCTATGTGAGTGAAGAAGAGATGTATAGGAAAAAACTGTTAAGTCAGAAATGAGAAGGTTTGATACCAATTTGGATATGAGGTCTAAATGTGGGTGAGGAATCTAGAAAAACACCAATGTTTCGGAGGAGAAATAACGTAAGTACTGATGTTCCCTAGAGGAAAACTATCTAAGTTACTTAACTGGAGGTCCACAGATGCCTCAGGGGTGCATGGTCAAACACTGAAGACACTAACGTCCTCCACTGCATCCTGAGCCATCACAAGTGAACTTCACTTTTGTCTTGCTCCTGGACATGGATGACTCTGGAAGGGAGAGTAAAGCTAACAAGGATGCACAACTGTGCCTAACTTAAATCTAATAAATGCTTGAGTCAAAAACTGGGAACTGTAGTCACAACCCTGCACCCAGATGGTCCAAGTCATAGGGTTGTCATCTCACTGGACTGAAGCAGCAATGGGATCTGACAGGCCTCTGTGTGTTAGAGCAGCCTTTTTGAAGGACTGCACTGTTCACCTCCTGCCTTCTGAGCTTTTTTTGGTCTGATCAACCACAATTGGACCCTCTGTACCTTGACCCTGGCATAGTGATGGGATTTTGGCTGTCTTTGAGCGTGAAGGACAACGACCAGCCAATCTACTGGAGAGTTGTTATTTTATACATGTATATGCACACACATGTTTGTCTGTATGTTGGGGATGGTGTATAGCTTACCAATTGATATTTTAGAGAAGGCCACATGTTTGGTTTAGTGGCAAGTGTTCTGAATTTAGAGTCAGAAGAATTGGATTAAAATCCTGACTCTGATAATTATCTATGTGACCTTGAGAATGTCATTCAGGCTCTCTGGAACTTAGTTTCCTCATTTAAAAAAGTTTCTTCATTTTAAAAATGAAGTGAGTTGTGTAGGGTGACCTCTAAATTCCCTTCTAGCTATAAATCTATGATACATATTATAATGATGACATTATATTCATGCCATAAGGGAAGCAATTTGAGTTTCATTTATTAAGCAACTACCATGTGCCAGATACTAAACTGATCCTAATTCAATGTCAAAAATGAAATAATTTCTGTCCTCAAAGAGCTTACATTCTCCTGGGAAGGCAGGAGTAGTTGGGACGGGCAGTATGGCATATTTGAAAGAGCCTATCTCAAAGCATCTAGGTTCGAATACTGACAGGTCACCTGACTGATTGTATTGATCAACTACTCTATTTAGGCTTCAGTTTCTTATTTGTAAAACACTGAGGTTGAAACTTATGATTCCTAAGGTGCTTTTCAACCTGATAATCGTATAATTCCATGAGATCTTTGGAGGACAATGAATAGCCTGGGACTTTGTACGTAATAGGCACTTAAAATGTTTAATTAATTAAATTGAGTTAAGTAATAAACTCCCTTGGATGCAACCCAAGATGATCCAGTTTGATACTTATTTTTCTCTTTCAATGATATTATAATGAAGTTCAAAGGTATTTATTTATTCTGTTTTATGAATAATCAATGGGTTTTTCTTTCATCACCAGCATTATAATGTAGTGTTGGTAACTTTTCTGATGTTTTTTTTTGGATGGTTACTGTTATCATAAACATGCTCACTGATAGAGGGGACAAATATGTCCACTAATACATACATTTCATTTCAAAATCCCAAGTCTATAGCTAATATCATACATCTTTGTGGTGGTAGCTTGCAGATGAAGATGCAGATTCTGGAAGCTAAATTATTTGGGGAATAAGAATAACTCATTACCAAATTCCTCCAAATCATTTTAAGCATTTCAAACCCCTTGTGAACATCTGGGTTTGTACTAACTCATCATATTCTTGATGAGAAGTTGAGGATTTTTACAGGCATGAAGCAACAGACCTGATTCCTTGATGGGACTGACCAGAGAGCCAACTTCACTCTTTCAGTCCTAGGCCCAGTATGGGTTTGTCAGTATGGTATACTGGATCTGATACATCTAATCAAGACTCTTCCATGGGCAAACATTCCAGTTTCAAGGCTCACAAGAAAGAATTTCCCTTTTTTTAAACTGTCTTGCATAACTTTGTCTCCCAGGTGTTGGCCCCTGATGAAATTCCCATCAACAAAGGCAGATTTAGCTCTCTTCTGCTCAGTTCTAGGCCTCCAGAGTATTTTCTTGGACATCTCTAGCCACATATACTCACCAAACCCCACTTTCCATCTCCTCTTTATGTGTTGTCTTCTCTCATTAGACTGTGAGCTGTTGAAGGGACATATTGTCATACTTTTATTCATATCTCTAGTATTTAGCACAGTGCTGGGCATATAGTAAGCCCTTAATAAATCTCTCTCTCTCTCTCTCTCTCTCTCTCTCTCTCTCTGTCTCTCTGTCTCTCTCTCTCTGTCTCTCTCTCTGTCTCTGTCTCTCTGTTTCTCTCTCTCTTCTCTGTCTGTCTTCCTCTGTCTCTCTTTCTCTGACTCTGGCTCTTTATCTCTCTGTCTCTGTCTCTGCTGTCTGTCTATATCGGCTTGCAATCTCTGAAAAAATGCATTTTTCAGGTTCAGTTTGATTTCTAGGAAACTGCTGGAGCCTTGAAAATGAAACAGGAGAAAGGAGTCCCTGAGCATTCTCAGTTCCTCAACACTGTACAATGTTGTAGTGGTCCTTTGCTGCCTGACAGGTAAATATGAAGTTCATTCCTGTAAGCCCTCAACCCTCAACCCTCAACTTTCTCTTTATGCTTTTTTCTTAAGGTACTACCAGCCCTGAAAGGGTGACAGGGTAGAATACCAAATTGGCAACCTCAGGAACAAGAATTACAATGAGTAGCACTTGAGAGGCTATGTGGCATTGGAGATAGTGGGCCAGCCTTGAAATTACTAGGACCTAGGTTTGTCCTCCCTCAAATACATAATAGTTGAATGAGGGCAACTAGGTGGTCAGTGGATAGAGCACCAGTGCAGAAGTCAGGAGGACCTGAGTTCAAATCTCACCTCAGACATTGATACTCACTAGCTATGTGACCTTGGGCAAGTCACTTAACGCCAATTGCCTCATCCTGGGTCATCTCGAGTCATCCTGATGAATATCTGGTCACTGGATTCAGATGGCTCTGGAGGAGAAGTGAGGCTGGTGACCAGCACTGCCCTCCCTCATTCAAAACAAAGTCAAGTGCAAGTCATGTCATTATTTCTCTGATGGCATGGTCTTCTTCAGCAGCAAAGGACGAATACAGCCAACTAGTTGAATGACTACTAGTAAATCACTTAACTTGTCTGTACTAGCCAACTCTCTAAAACTGTAATTTGCAGACAATCACCTATCTGTAAATGAAATGAAAGTTCCAGTCCCCTCCCCTCAAAAGAAATTTGATTGATTGATTTTTCTCCAGCATTCAGGAATTTAGTGTGTGATCATGAATTGAATAGTTGCTTCAGTTAAGAAGGTGTGACATAGTACTTCTATAGTTGGGTACATTTTGAGAGAGGGGGTAAATTGGGATATAGGTTGCAAGTAAAATTAAAGAATGAGACAATAGATTGAAAGGATTCACCTCGTTACCACTGCATTTCTGCTTTGTAAACAGTGAACCCTTTTAGATTTGAGCATAACATTTTGCACCTTGAGACAGCTGATGTGAACAGTGAGTAGATCACTGGGCCTAGAGTCATCAAGGCCTGAGTTCCGATCCAGCTTACTCAGACACTTACTAGTTGTGTGACCCGGAAGAAGTCACCAAACTTCTCTTTGCTTCAGTTTTCCTCAACTGTAAAATGGGGATCATCATAGCACCTACCTCCAAGGGTTTTTGGAAGAATCAAATGAATGCTTAACACAATGTCAGGCACAAAAGTTGGCACTATATAAACGTTTATTCACTTCACGGCCCTGTAAAGTATATGATGTTTTAAGTGGTATATTAAATGGTCATGATAGCAGCTGCAGTGGGCCTAGATACAATTCATTTGCCCCCAGAACATAGTTTGTGACTATGCCTTTTTTCTACATGCATTTGCATGACCCAAAAGAAGAGTTAAAAATGAAACAAAATTGGGGAACCCTGGATCCTAGACCTATTTTCGCATGTTTGGGCAAATGGACCCAGACCAGTTATGGCTTATCATATGAAGATGATGATTTAGGAAAAATGCTGAATAGTCATGATAAAAATGGCAAGGTCTTTTACCAATGTGACCCAACCCTGTATAGTGAATATTTGCCCAAAGGAAAAATTAAGTCTATGGCCATTATTTTGCCTAAATGACCCAGCTCTCTGATCTCCTACATGGGAGGTGACCACCTGGAACATAACTGAGTAAACTTCTTCCAACCTTAACCAATAGTTCCTATTCTTTTTCAAACAGCACAGCAGTACCCCAGCCAAGTTGCTGTTCTATTCCATCTGACCCCATTTTGGATTTTCTTGGCAAAGATACAGGAGTAGTTTGCCATTTCCTTCTCCCACTCATTTTATAAATGAGGAAAGTGAGGCAAACAGGGATAAATGAATTTCCCAGGGTCACACAGCTATTAAGTATCTGAGGCTGGATTTGAACTCAGGTTGTCTTGACTCCAGGCCCAGAACTTTATACCCTGTGCCACCTAGCTGCCTTCCCAACCAAGGATTATAGCTAAATTGAAAGATGGAAGCTGGAAGTGAGAGGTGGTAGAAACTATAGGTGCCCAGTGAAGAATATGCCTTGGTATTCCAGTAGAGAGAGCATCTCTCCCTAAGTACTCTGCCTTTCCTGCCCCCATTCCTGGTGCCATCCCTGGTGAGAACTAAGCCCTGCTTTAGTAAGAGAAGGAGGAGGAAGACCTCAGAACACTGTCTCATTGAAGGCATGAGTTTGTTGTCTTGGTCATATGTTTTCCAGACATGTATGGCTTCTACCCACTGGAATATTCCACACACATTCCCATTCTTTATTGCCACTGGTGTTATGTTTTGTTGGTTCATTTGTGCTTTTATTTGTTGTTGGTTTGTGTGTGTATGTGTGTGTGTGTATGTATGTGCCAGGATGAAACTCAGGTTTATTGATGGAGTGTTTACTGTCCTGTCTCAGGAAAAGCCTTTGTTTCAAACTAATTTTGCCAAAGGCTGACTATAAAAGTAAGCTCATTGGTGGGGTCTCTAGATCTATACTTTTACAAGTATGAACCCAAGAATGCCTTGAATCCGATATAGCTATTTCCTTGGGGAAGCAAGCCTGTGAATAAGAGTGGAAAAGAGCTGCCAGAAGGAAATCTATGTCAGAACTGTCAAACAGGAAAACTGCAATATTCCCATTGGCTGCTGCATCAGATTAAAATTAAGAAATTCTTTTAAAAATAAGTAAAAATGCAATAGAACAGAGAATGGAAGAGAGAACACAGAGTTAATGTGTGTGTGTGTGTGTGTGTGTGTGTGTGTGTGTTTCAACAGGAATCCTTATGTATGACTTTGGCCCCTGTATAATTTGATTTTGAAACCGCTGCCAAAGCCAGAAAGCTAACAACTCCTCACCCTAACCACAACACACAAACAAGTAAGCACTGAACATTCATACATATAATATATTTCATGAAAAATTAGCTGCAATGGGATACAAGGTTTTTGAGGGCAGGGCATTAGAAAAATACTGTATTCCTGCCTTCCCAACAGATAAAATAAATTTAGTGCTAGTCCTTGGCATTAAATGCTGAATATTTAACACCTACTTTCCGGAATTGTCTCATAGATTTAGTTTGACCCTGACCTTGACCTTGGAGAGGATGAAGTTTGAGAGGGAGGATCCTTCTGTCTCCCTATGCCATTCATCTTTGCCTTCTCTGGCAAGGCTTCCTGAAAAAGTATTAATGAGTTATTAGGTGTTTTATGAGGTGAAGAAGGACTGTTCACCTTGGCAAGACAGGAGAAGAGAGTTGGCATATAATAAACAGTCCTTAGGCCAAAAAATACATAGTTTTGCTGAGCAAGACAAGTTGTTCTGTGGCCAAATATAAATTAGGTATAGACTTAGTTATTACTATAAATTTCCTGTCACTAACTTAACAGCAGCTATGATTTAAGTTTTGTGCTATCGGAAGTATTGACAGAAATAATTTTGCATCAATATTGTATTATAAAGTATATTTCCAATTACCTATTAGCATCTAAATATTTTTAGCAATAAAACTATCCATTCAAGTGATGCTGTTTCTACAGATGCTTATAGAAACAGAGTTTGGGGACAGACTTATTCTTTGACATTTTCTACCACTGTAAGAACAGAGAGCTTCCCCATCCAGGAAATGTAAGTTGTGGCACAGATCCACAGTTGAAGCGCATTCAGGAAAATGAGGGAATAAGGGCATTTCCAACAGAAAAGGATGCTGAACTTGGGGTCACAGCACTTGATTTCTAATCTCAGCTCTGCCACTTGCTAAGTGCATGACTCTGGACAAGTAATATCCTTTACTTCAGTTTCCTCATCTGTAGAAGCTGGATATAGGATTAAAATATGTACCTTTAAGTCCCCTTTAGCTTCAGAACTGTGATTCCAGGACAACAGGAAATTTTGCATGCATTGAATCAAGTGGGAAATATTCCTCTTGTGTGACCTCCCAGTCATTTGGATAGCCAATTTCTTGCACTCTTAGCTGGATATTCTTGGGCTCCAGTGCCTTCAAACCCTCAAATTCTGTGATTCAGATCTGAGAGCACATCTTTTGCTCTCTGAATCCCAAAGGTGCTTTGCCAATCTCCACTTCTTAATCTTGCATGTGCCTCATGACCCTGGCCTTTGCTAACCTTTTACGTCGTCACACAGCAGTGGTTTTCAACCTTTATGTATCAATGCCTCCTTCTTTTACCCTACTCTCTTCCCAAAAAGTTACGTTCCTTCTTCTTCCACATATACTTCTAATAAAGTAATCTATTCAAATAATGTTTTTGGCTTATATGTTATGAAAATAAAATTAAGAATTTATTACAACTTTTACAACATGAAATCAAATCTTAAACATACCATAAAATGTAGAATCATAGACATAAAAAGTGGAAGCAACTTCAGAAGTCTAATAATTCAACCTCATTTTATAGTAGAAGAACAGGGGCTTCAGAGGTTGTGACTTTTTGCTGTCAAGTGGCTTTAGTTGCATCTGACTTTTGGTGACCCCATTTTAGTGGGGTTTCTTGGCAAAGATACTGAAACAGTTTGTCATTCCCTTCTCTAGCTGATTTTACAGGTGAGGAAACTGAGGTAAGCAGGGTTGAGTGACTTGGCCAGGGACATTTAATAAACATCTGAGGTTGAATTTGAACTCAGGTCCTCCTATCTCCAGGCACAGAATGCTATTCACTGTGCCACCTAGCTGACCTAATTGAATTTTCCAAGTTTAAAAATAAATGATAAATGGCAGCTCTATGATTTAAACCAACTGTACATCTAGCTTTCTTTCCATTATCCTTGTAAGTACCAGGTTGTTTTACTAGTGATTTTGTTTTCAGTGATTGGCACAGGGCCTGGTATACAGGAGACACTTAAATGATTCTTAGTTGATTGATTTTCTACCATATCATGTTACATCTAAAAACACAAAGAGAAAAATGGAAGGTAGACAGATGTGTCCCTCCCTACACATTTTTTTAAATTCTGGATCTGATGTTCTGGGTATCTGAGACCAACAAGAAGGAAAAGTGCAGACTCCCAAGAGTCATGTTTCAATGTGGTCTTGGTGGTTGGTCAATTGGAGCTTCCAAGAGTCTCTTAGAGGAAACAGCATGGGACAGTCCCAGAAGGACCTTTGGAGCAATAGTAAGTACCCTGATGCCTTACTTACCACGGCGGCTTAAATTCAGAGTAAATATCAGAGGTGATGTGGGCTCTGATCCCTTTGCCAAAGGCTAGTGGGGGTCATAGTATAGAGATTAAGATACCCTGTTGCCATAAATATCTATCTCTTCCTTGCAACAAGTGATTCTAGACCTTTTCTTCTATGTCAGAACCTCAACTGAAAACACTGGGACCTATGCAGAAACCATATTCAGAGTCACCCAGGGTGGTAGGGAAAGGTAAGAGAAGAAGGAATGATGGCATCTATCTCAACTTACCGGCTGGTCTACCACCCAGAGTCCTGTGCCTATGCCACCTCTCCATCCAAAACAGAGTGAATTTTCTACGGTCAACCACTTCTGTTGGTTTTGATTTGAACTTTGTGGGAGTTGTACTCAAAAAACTCAGTAATTTTGTCTATCACTATGTGCCTGAGGGGGTCTTACTTTCTTTCTGGACTATAGGTGATATTCTGTACAGTTAAAAGCATTCCATGAGAAAAGAATTTATTAAGGATATGATATTTTTATCAGTTAATGAAGCCTCCTTCAACAGATGCAGTTCTGGGCACTTTCCTGAGGTTTACAGAGCTAAAGTTACTTACCCAAGGTAACATAGTAACTTCTGGAGACATTTAAATAGATACCTTTCTAACAGAC
Organism: Notamacropus eugenii; assembly: GCF_028372415.1. Classification (NCBI taxonomy): domain Eukaryota; kingdom Metazoa; phylum Chordata; class Mammalia; order Diprotodontia; family Macropodidae; genus Notamacropus; species Notamacropus eugenii. The sequence goes on from NC_092872.1 coordinate 554,057,926, forward strand.
TGCTTCAGGGAATCTTGAGATGACTGTCTCTTTCACTTCAAAGGGTCTACCCACCCTTCTAGTCCCTGAAAGCCCATGACCACGGCCAGGCCTGGGTGCATTCTCATTTAAGGAGACTTTCACTTTAGTCCTGCTCTGGATCTATCTACCCTTGCCTCCACTCCAAGGCAAGATGTGGGGGGATTGTACAAAATTGAAACAAGGGTAAATAAACACAATAAAAATATGAGATATTTTGACAAAGTGCACTTCCTCTTAAGTAACTGATATATTTATTGGAATTAATAATGACGAAATATGTGTCCAAGCCCAAACAACTGGTTAGAAGGGGATTATGCTGGTCAGGTCAGAAACTGCTACAGGGACTAGACTAAAGAAATCAGCTCCTATGTATCTAGCAAGTATATATTACCTGTAAATTTCACCCAGAGCATCTACCCAACAGGCTAGAGATCTGCTTTGTAAATTTTTAATATGTTGTAGGTGTCAAGGAAACACTTGGGCTATCCATTTATTATCTCTCTCTTACCACATGATCATCTTTTCTGCTCTTAAATGTTCTATTTGAATTTTATATCACTTCTCACATTAAAGTCATTGCTTAAAATATACTGCAACCTATTTTTGCCCATCACATACCTCTATGTTGTCTTTTGGGAAATCATACATTTTGGATTCTTCTTCTAGTCCAGTTTTTCATAATTTATAGTCATATAATATTACCAGAAAAAGATTCATCTGAAAATGATGGGCATTTATTCTTCAATAAACATTTATGAAAGGTTAACGATGTGTCAGGCTCTGTGCTGAGCCTACAAACACAACAATCAAAATAGTTCCATTAAGGAACTTACACTCTATTGGGTTTTTGAAGAACATTTCAATTCATTATGAAAATCTGGGGGAAAATACTTTGCTACATTCCTGGGGATAACTGAGGAACCCCTCTCCAAATATTACAAAACAGCCTTTGGGAAATCAGTGCTTTAAAAAATGTATACACCACAGTTAATTTTCTCCCAAATTCCTTTTCCTCCAACTTGTTTCTTTCTCCTTTCCTTGCTCCCATCTTTCCTCTCTCTCCCTTTCGTTCTTTCTTTCTCTTATATCCTTTCTTCTCACTTCCCCTTTCCCTCTCTCTGTCCTCTCCTATGAATTACAATGATCTTCCATACAATTTTCCCTCTCTTCTCCTTCTATCCCTCTCCTCTTCATATTTTTGTCTTGTGTGTCTGGAAGAAGTTAGGAAATAATGATTCTAGTTTGGCAAGGGTGAAAATGTTGGCTAGGGTAAGTAGCTGAGAAAAAAAAAACCTGATAAATGTTCACAAAATTTACTGCTTATATAAATACAACTAACACTTCACCTCCTCCTTTGCCTGACTTTGGAAGGAAAAGGTGATCAGTGATCATCTCTCGTTTCCAAAGCAGTGTGGGAGGAGATATCAAATGACAAGAACTGTGTTCTATAGGCAACCACAGCCAAAGCTAGTATTAGATCACCATTTTCCAAACACTCCAGTGTATTAGGCCTAGGTTGTTTGGGCTTTTGTTTTTTGTTGGATAAGTACCCCTTTGTTAGTCATCCACAGCTTACAGATATACCTATCAATCTGGAGATTCCATTTCAGCTGTCAGCAAGCAAATAAATGAAAGGGCCTCCTACTTAGATTGTTCCTATACAGAGAATCACTTGGTAAGAAAGAGAAAGAATCTTTCTTCTTTATAAACAGAAACTCTCATGTATCTTTTTACAAGCCCGACTTATTTATGGGTTTTCTGCAACTCATACTATTGACTTCCTGATGGTTTCTCTATTTTCTTTTTCCTTAAAAAGGTTTCTGGAAAGAAGGCGTGATCCAATGAGACATGCTGTATTTGGAATTCGTGTTGTACCTTGGGACATTTATTGCTAATTCGACCATGGGCAAGTCACTTTCCCTATCAGGATCTCTGTTCCTTTTTCTATAAAACGAGAAAATTAGATGAAATGATCGTTAAGGACCCTCCAATAGTAAACCCAAGATCCTAACCTAACCTAACCTCTAATTATCTTTGTCTATAAAATAGGGATGATAATATCAATAGTACTTCATAGGGTTTGGGGAAAATCACATCAGATGATGTATGTAAAATATATTGTAAATTTTAAGGCACTGTATAAGTGCTAATTATTACTGTAATTATCATTTGACATTATTTGTAGAGTTTAGATGAGATAAGTCAGTGTCCTAACTATAATACATAATATTCTTATGCAGAATCTAGGTGGCAGAATAGATAGCGATCTGGATTTGGAATCAGGCAGATTGGGCTCAAATTTGACCTCAGACACTTTCTAGCTGTGTGATCCTGGGCAACTCATTTAGCCTCTATCAGTCTTAAATCCTTCATCTGTAAAATAGGTATAATAGCATCTACCTCCTAGGGTTCTTTCAAGGATCAAATGAGATAACATATATGAAGCACTTCGCAAACTTTAAGGTGCTATGTAAATACTATTATGAGGATCAGAGCTTTAGAGTAATTGGATCTATAAAGCACTGTTAGGAATACAACAGGTAAAGAAGGAGTAGGATGGGTATGTCTTTATTATGATGGATGTGTTACCTTCAGGTTTTTAGGAACATCTAGATATTAGAACAATGTGACATATTACTGAGGTAACCCTTTGTTTGGTGTTCGAAAGATAATTGGTGTCAGATATTTTTACTGTTTCCAGCAAGGGGGCAGGTGCTTAGAGAAACATCTCCAAAATATGTATTTTTCAGTCATAGTAGGTTCGAGGTCTTGTGCTTTTAGTTATTCCCCCTTTTCCATCATAAAATTCTTAAAAGTCCATGTGTTTTTCATTTGGCCCCTCCAACTTAATTCTTGACATTTTTAGACTTTTAATTACACACAGACATCATGATAACTGAAGTTTTCTATTTCTACTCACCACAACGCACCCCTATCTCCTACTACACATATACAACACAGACATGTGGAGTGGTAAAGATGATTACTCCCCACAATTGGGACTATCATTTTGGTCCCTGGGAAAGAGTGATTTAGAATTTATTCAGTCTCTACCAAACTGAATCCCATAAGACACAAATAACTAAGACAGAAGTCTTTCTTTAACATTGAAAACACCTACATATAATAACATATAAGAATGTGTTAATAATAAAAATAATCTATATACATATATTATCTCATTTGATGCTAGAAATACATCTGAGATATAAAAAAATTAAGTGACTTGCCTAGGTCTTTCTAGGGGTAGGGTAATAGAGTAAACGTAGTGCTGGGAATAAGAAAGCCTGTATTTAAGTCTCAGTTGTCTGGTAAAGTCTGGTATCTTTTTCAGCACTGGGACCATGTATCTATCTCTCTGTTTCTTAATGCCACTCCTTACAGCTTTACCAACTTTCACTGCCATCTTCTGCCTCCTATGACTCATCTTCTTAGCTTCCCAGTCTATATTACCACCTAATCCTATCTGTTATATAGTAGTCCTCCCACATGGAGAAAGGAATGGCAAACCAACTCTAGTATCTTTGCCAAGAAAACCCCCAAAATGTGCTAACAAGGAGTCAGACACAACTGAAATGCACTGGACAACAACAACAAAAGTCCTCCCAGGATGTCACAAGAATATAATATCTGCTACAAGGTAGGACTTTGAACAATCTAGTTATATACCTGCCACTAAAGACCTCTTTATTAACACTGATATACTTTCTGGTTATCATACTCCCATCTCTATATATTCTCCCCATTTAATGATTCTGTATCCCTGTTCAAATCCTGTAACCTATCCCCAACTACGTACTACCCTACTCCCATCCATCTCAGCCACATTCCTTCATTGTTCAACTGCAAGATCTGACTGTTCTTTTCACTGTGCCCTATGGGATTCCTGCTCCATAATTAGCAAATTTCCTTTCATAATGAACATTATTTTTCTTTCTCCTTTCATCTTTTGTACTATTTGAGACTTGGTTACCTCCTGATGATACTGCTTGACTAGACGTCCTTTCCCATTGCCCTCCTCCCAACTCATTGGTTATGGTAGGGAGTTGAAAAATTCCTTGTTCCCTGTTGCCACTTCTAAACTCCTCCCCTCTACTACCATCACTTAGCAGATAATCTCTCTTTCTTTGAGGTAATGCTATCCAAATTTATTATTTAATCAAGATTCTGATGACCTTATTCTATAGACCTTCCTGACCTCCCTCAAGACCTTTACTTTCCTGCCTCAGTGAATTCAGTGAGTAGCTCTCAATCTCAAATTCTACATTCATACTGGGGACCTTAACTCATCACTTCAAACAGTTCTGATGATCTATTCCTATATTTTATCTCAGCTACATGGAAAGAAATGGTCATACTCTTCAATATGTCATTATCCACATATGCTTCCCTTCCAGGTCTGGGAAGTTTGAAATTTCTTCCTTTGATAATTACTTTTTATCATTCCATCTTGCTTTATATCCTAGAGGCCCTAATCCTGTTCTTTGTTCTCACTGAAATCCATTAGCTTATCCTCCATTTTTTCCCTTGGTCAACAACTCTGCACTGATTCTCTCTTCCCTATTTTGACACCTTGGTGAGCCAGTTCAATTATTCTCTCTACTTTCAAATTCTGTCCCCATTATCTTATTGATGATCATGACTTGCCAAACCCCAACTCTGGATTAATCCTATGATGTGTCTCCTTTACTTCTATTCACATGCTATTGAATAGAACTGAAGAAAATTACAAAATTATACTGCCTGGGCCCATTATGAGTTTATGTTCTTTTAGCTGAGTTGGTCTTTCAGTGCAGGGCATGATTCCACTCCTTCCTAATGTATTTGCTGTTCTCTTCTCCACAGCAGCTATTCAAAGGCTATTCTTCTGGTCTCAAACCTTCCAAAGCAATCTCTCTTCTTACTCTTTCAGTGGACACTTTGACCTCACATGTCACTGAAAAAGGAGTCCACGCACTGAGAGGTCTCTCTTCTCACCAACTCTTGATCTCATATCATTTAAACATCTTCTGTCACTATCTCCACCTTCCCTCCTGTCTCAGATGATGAGGTGGCCCTTTTTCTTGCCAAGAATAATCCTTCTCTGTGCATTCTTGTTTTCATACTCTCTCATTTCCCTCAGCAGATTGCCCTGCAATCATCCTTTATTCTCTCTCTAAATATTGAATTTCATTACAGCCTACAAACACAACTATATTTCCCCATTCATAAAGAAACCCACTCATTTCATCTATTTCTGCTGGCCACTGTGTTACATTTCTCTCCCCTCTCCTCTTCTTGGATAAACTCCTTGAAACAGCTGAACATATTAGGTACTGCCACTACTTCTCTGCTCTCTCTCTTCTACATCCTATGCAATCTGACTTCTGATCACATCATTCAATTGAAACTGCCTTCTCCAAAGTTACTAATGATCTAATAAACGGCAAATCTAATGGTTTTTTCTTCCCCCAATTCTCATCCTTCTTGACCTCTCCACATCATTCAATACTGTTGATAAATTCTTCCTGGATATTATTTCCTCTGTTTTCATGACACTGCTCTCTCCTGATTCTACCTCTGTCTGTGTATAGAATATAGCTGGATTCTAAGAACAATATGAAAGGGTTTGGGGAGTTTTCTTCTCTAATTCTATTGTTTCTTGTTCACTGGTTGTTTCTCCCCACTGTTGCCACTAGTGACCAATTCCATGTGATCATTTAACATTAATTAGCCTTTACAAAAAATACTTTGAAGATACAGAATAACAAAAGTACAAACATCCCCCACTCCCACCCCAAACACACACATGACAGACACATTCTCTCCTTTACCAGCTCGGTTTCTGGGGAGAGCAAGCTCAAACTAAAAACAGTTCCTACAAAGCTTTGGTTTCTACAATCCATGTCCCAGTGCAGAATCTTCCTGAGTGTTTATCTCAGCTACCACTTCTCTGAGACCTGAATATAACTCTTTGTTTCTTGGAGAATTAATACTGGGAAAGCTGTAAAACCTGAACTATGCTAGACTACCCAGTCTCCCAGATTCCTAGATAATATTGTCACCCTCCTGGCTGTTCAGAAGTCATAAGGTCAGAACCCCCAGATTAATCTTGACTTAAAATGAAGAAACAAACATCATAACAAACAAATAACCAAGGACCACATTCACAGGGTGGCCTATTGGCCTTGAAGAGAGAGGGCCCAAGGCGTTTCTCCTTATAGCATGGTCTCTCAGTGCAGTCAGTGAAGGAATTTGACTAAGAGGAGATCTGATAAGAAACAGAAAGAGGCTGAAATTGACTAAAGCCTTTTGCAAGTCTCCTCAATTCCAGTCCTGAAACTGAACCCTATCAAAGAGGTGACTGTCTACTACCTAACAAAAACAGAATGTTGATGTATGTTCCCAAACTTTTGGAAGCCATTTCCATTTCATGTTATCCCAGTTCTGCAGGCAGGCTTTCCAGCCTCTTGATGCACATTTTACAGTCTCCACTATGCCTTTCTGACCTCTCCTCAGTCATTTTTTGTTGGATCTTCATCCATGTAGAAGTCTGAGGAAGCTCCTTTAAATGCATATAAGTTGAATGACTTTCTCAGGATCATATCACCTTTAAATGTCAGAGGGTGGATTTTATCCCGTGTCCTCCTGAGTATCAGTCCAGCACTGTACATCTCTGTTGTCCAGTTGTGTCTGACTCTTCATTACATCGGACAATATCATGCCAATACTGTCCATGTGGTTTCATACTAAAGTGGTTTGCCAGTTCTTTCTCCGTTGCATTAAGGCAAAGTGAGGTTAACTGACTTGCCCAGGGTCTACAGCTAGTTAGTGTCTTGGGCCCAATTTGAACTCAGTATTTTCAGACTCCAGGCCCAGCACTCTAGCTACTGACCCAACTAGCTAACTCACTATACATCTCTACCTTATTGTTAAAAACAGTAACAACAACAATCCATACTAGCTATTTTCTAATCTCTCCCTTATTTTGTCTAAACTCCTTAAAAAATCCAGCTGTTTTCATTTCCTCTACCCCCACTTCTAAATCATCTTCAATATTCTCTCTGATGCCATCACTGACAAACCTGATGGTTTGGGTTTTTTTCGTTTTTTTCCCCCCTTGATTCTCACCCTTTTTGACCTTTGTGAAGGCTTTGACACCATTAATCACTATCTCCTTCTGGATACTCCCTTTTCATGATACTGTTAATCTATAGTTCTCCTTCATGCTGTTTGATCACCTTTCTTAACCTACTTTTCTGTGTCTTCCTCCAGGTCTCACTCATTACTTGTAGGTATCTTCCAAGGATTTTCATGGGCCTTATTCAGTTTTTGACCACATTATCTCACTTAGGATCTCATCAGCTTCCAAGGTTCAGTGATTATCTCTAGACTAATGATTCTTCTTAGATTAATATATCCGACCATAGTCTCTCTCCTGAGCTTCATTTACATACCACTAACAGCTTTTGCAATATTTTAAACTAGATAGGCATCTCATAAGGTTACAAACTTTAAACTGGAAGAAAACTTAGAGGCCACTAATGACAAGCTCCTCATTTTCATATGGGGAAATTGAAGCTGAAAGAGGTAAAATGACTTAATAAAAGTTGTACAGCCTTCAAGTGTCAAAAATCAGGATTTGACCTCAGGTCTTCCTGACTCTAAGCCCAATAATCTATCCCATGTGCCACATAGCTGGTACAACATGTCCAAAACAGAGCTCATTATCTTCTCCACTAAAACCCCAGTCCTCTCCTAAATGTTTCTATTAATGTTATCAATTAATTAATTAAATATTAATTGATCTTACCCAGGCTAGCCACCTGACTTCATCTTTACTCCTTATTCTCTTTGATCCCACATATCCAATCTATTGTCAAATCCTGTCAGTTCTACCTTTCTGAAATTCTTATTTATATTCCCTGCTTTCCACTTTCATAGCCACTACTCTAGTTTTATAGGATCAGTATCTACCAGCTTTCCCCTTTGCAATCTCCAATATTCTCCCTTCTCTCCCCTTGACACTGTCACCACTCTTGTGTTGGCCCTCATCCTCATATTCTCATATTCCTATCACTTGCTGATATGTCTGCCATAAGTCTCTCCCTGCTCAAGTACCTCCTCCACTCAAAAAAGTGATTTTCCTAAAGCATAAGTAGGATCCTTTCACCCCCCCCCATTCAAGAAATTCCAGTGACTCCCTATCACTTCCAGAATCAAATGCAAAATTCTCAGTTTGGAGATTAAAGTACCTCAGAACCGAACCCTTTCCCCTTCCTTTCCAGGCTTCTTACATTCTACTCCCTGGTAAGTCCTCTCCAAACCAGTGGCACAAAGAACTTGCAGTTCCTCGAACAAGACATTTCATCTCCTGAGTGAGCATTTTCACAGAATGCTCTCTCTCCTCATCTCTACCTCTTGACTTCCTTAAGCCCTAGTTTAAAATTCCACATTCTTCAGGAAGCCTTTCTCAACCTCACATAGTACCTACCTTCCATCTCTTGATTATTTCTTATTTGTCCTTTATATAGTTTATTTGTGCATAGTTTTTTGTTTTTTGTTTTTTTGCATATTGTCTCCCCAATTAGAGTGTAAGCTCCTCAAGGGCAAAGTCTTTTTCCTTTCTTTGTATCTTTGCCACTTGACACAGTACCTGGCATAAAGTTGGTACTTAATAAAGGTTATTCACTATCTCTACTCATGCAGATGACAATTTATCCATGACATAGTATACGTTTCCATGAGCTGCTTTGAGCCAAAATAATTATCATATTGGGGTCAACCTTTGTTCCTGAGTCTCACCTTGACTGGTCTTTGGATGAGAGAAATACTATACATCTTCAGAAGATAGTGAGTTCCTTGAGGGCAGGGCATATTTTCATCTCTATATTCTTAGCACAGAGAACATCCTTGCTACTTAGCACACATTTAACATGTATTGACTTGATTGATTTATGATCATACCCCATTCACAAAAGTCTTTCTGGCTAGGTTGGATCTCACAAAGGTTGTTCTATGAAAGAAAAGCCTTCAGGGCATGTCAGCTCTACACCATCAAGAGACATTGAAAAAATTTTAGTGAAAGATCACTGTCATCACCGTTGTTATCATTGTTAGAAGCAGCTTAAAGAGGTGGATTGAGAGTTAGTTAGCCTTGGAGTCAGAAAGACCTGGGTTCAACTCCTGCGTCTGATATGTTGTTTGTATGCAACTTTGGACAACTTTTAAAGACTGAAAGTTGAAGAATCATTGTCAAATTATTATTGCTAATGGGAATGTCCTATTTGGAAGGTTTCCCACCCCCCTCCAGTGACATCACATGTCTGGGCCAAAAGTAAACAAACAAAAAATCATTTTTTAATTGCTTCATCTTTAAATCAAGCTCTCTACCAGCGTTTGTGGAAAGTGGGATGGAAATCATGTTGGTTAGACTATCTGATTACTCAGAAGCACTCATTTTTTCTTACTTCTCTCACAGGTGGTTAATAGTAAGATATTTTTATTCTTCCCCTCTGGCAAATACAGTTTTTGCTAAATGCGTCACCTTATTTCAGCTTTGGCGAAAAGTCCTGCAATAAGGAATGGTATATCCATCTAGGAAAGCAGGTCTGTGGCAGAAGTTCAACTCTGTGTTATTAAAAGTAATCAGTCCTCTCTGTGGTGGATATGCTCATTAAGAAATATAGACATTTATTCACCAGCACAAAAGAAATGTGTTTTCTATGAGATCCTCAGGGAGGATGCAGACTTCACTTTTTTATGGAGATTTATGCTCATGATAGTTTGTGAAGGACTAGTGATTTGTTGTAATGAAGTCCTCTGTTTATCTACCATTTGGCTCCAAGGATTTTCCAAACCACTGTATCAGTTACCTGGGGGAATATGTCACCTCTAATGGGTAGTCTCTTCAGCCTGAATTGCCCACAGTTACACAGCATTTTTATCGAGTATCATCAAGTTCTTTTTCAGAATTAGGATTTGGAACATGATACCTCATAAACTGTTTTTGGCATCATTTCCCTGGCAAACATCTGAACCTGACTCTAAGAGTTTATTTGTGATAATGAGTGGAAAGAGTTGAGGAAAGAGCCAGAAGGCCTAGGTTCTAGGGCCTGGCTTTCCTGTTGTTCCTAGTTGTCACTCAGGAAGACGACTTGCCTCTTAATTTCCTCTTTAATCAAATGAGGTAAATGGGTTCTATTTCTTAAGTTCTATCTAACTATATGTTCCTTTGGTAGGAAATTGAAACCATGTACATTGACAGACCAGGTTACTACATTCTTCAGGAAAGTCATGTAATCATGATAATGATTTTAGTGGAAAGGAAGTTAATCAGAATGCACATGATCATTTGTGATTATTTAATCTGCAGCCACCTCCACTGAAAATATACGATAAAATTGTTGAAAGGGCCAGTAAGTGGATGAGTGACACTTCATTACTCTCATCTTATCTACAGAACGCAGATATAGAGCTGGAACTTACAAGTCCTTTCTAGTCCAACCCCTCATTATACCAAAGAGAAACTGAGGCTCAGTTAGATTAAAAGACTAACCCAGGGTAACATAGATGCCACGTGACAGGGCCAGGATTCAAACTCATCTTCTATAGCATTCAGTTCAATGGTCTATCCCCTTTCACAGGTGAGCTGTGTTTCACATTAGTGAGCTGACAGACTTCCACAATTGTCAGTCATAAAGGAAATAGTACTAGGAGAATGATCATTTAAGAGAAATGAGCTCTTTATAGAAAAGAAAGAACAGACCATGTAGGATCTCATAGAAATGAGAAAGTCAGACTTACCCAATATTAATGAAGTCTTGGCTCAGATCATGAAACAAGGCCCTGAGCCAAGAAGCATAACTATTTGGTAACCTCCTACAGACAATCATATTTATTTAATATAAGTCCTCCTCTAGTCTGCTGTCTTTAGGAGGAATTCTTTAAATCATGGCTAGAATATACCATGGAGATGTCAAAGAGTGGCAGTAACCCCTATAGAAAAATGGAAGAACTTTCTAGATGTCTTAGGGATAACTCAAACTCAACATATCTAAGAAGAACTCATTATATCTTTCCTCCCAAACCCATCCTTCCACTGAACTTTCCTATTTTTTTTTCCAGGGCATCCCCATTTATCTAATAACCCAGTTTTATAACTTTGGTGTTATCCTTGACTCCTTCTCTCTCACTTTAATCAGTTACAAAATATTCAAATTTCCAAAACATCTCCTGCAATTAACCCCTTCTCTTTACTAACACAATTACTACCTAGTTCAGTCTCTCATTAACCTTTGATTACAACGACCTCCTAATTGGTCTAATTGGTCTCAAGTCTCTCCCCACACCAGTTAATTATCCACATAGCTACAAAAGTAATTTTCCTTAAGTGTAGATCTGACCATGTTACACCCTTACTCAGTAAACTCTGGTGACTCCCAGTTGCCTCTAGGATAAAATATTAATTATGATTTTCAAAGTCATGATCACATGATCACATTCATCACATATTCCAAGAAATTCAAGACTTCAGTCTTTCAAAAGAAGACTTCTTATGTCATAGCCTTAAATTAGTATGGAAAATTGTGCTCAGTGAATACACCATGGATGCTCGAAGAAGTTATAACCCTTTCCTTTTCCCAGCTCTTTTGCCATGCTAAAGCATCTTCTAGAAGTTTTGCGTCAAATGGCCAGTGTCTGTTTATTTTGAAAGTGACTCATTGATTTTGAACTAGAAAAAAATTGTAGAGATCACTTATTCTAGCTCTCATTTTATAGATGGGAAAACAAAGGCCAAGGAGAGTGACTTAATCTAGGTTACATGGACAGTAAATAGAAGAGCCAAGACTTGAAGCAAAACCATCTGACTCCAAATCCAGGGCCCTTTCCATTGTACTGCCCTGCCTCCTTTTATGAGTAACAGCTACAAAGAAAACAGTGTTGATGCCATTAGCAATGTCAGTCCGCAGTGTTTCACACATGAGTAGTTCAAAGGCTAAATGGAGAAGAATTTTTCCAACCCTAGCTGAAAATTTCACTGTGTGGGACAGAACAAGTGTCTGGAATTTTGGTAATAAAGCTTGAGCACTGTGAAGCTAAGAAAACCAATACTTAGGGGAAAACAAAAAATAAAACCAAACGTGCTATCTCAGCAGAGGCACAAAGACTCTCTCCAACCCTACTTTCCTTCACACCTGCGTCTATGGAGTTTAGTTGTGAAGCTGGAAACCAGGTATACAGACTACAAAGGATGGTTGTTCATTATTAGAAGGGCAGCAATTGAGACTGAAAGGCATGAAATCAATGAAGTCAGGGTGGCCATTCATGTGTATGCTTTTAGATAGGTGTGTTCAGTTCTGACAGAACTATAGTTATATTTATATTTACATGCTTCTATTCACTGAATTTGATGCATTTTTTTTTTGTATTTTATTCAAAGTTCTCAGAGGCTCTTTACTTTTTCTTCTCAACATCTTGCTTTGCAATCTCCTTGGCTCATTTTTGTGCGCATTCCAAAAAGATGGGCATTAGCCTGGGGCCATTCGAAGACTAGCAAATGCCTTGAAATTCTTCTCGTCTTCAGCAATGACACCAGTTTTCTCTTTCTTGTAGACACTTCTGATGGGCATAACTGGTCCTGTAAGCTGGGTTGCCAATTTGACTTCTTCAGCAGAGCTATCTCCCTTCTTGGGTGCAGATGGTTTTCTTGGGAAGAGGATCAGATTGGAACGATATTCTTTCAGCTGCTGCACATTTGCTTGGAGAGACTCTGTAGACTTATTTCAGCGTTGAGGATCCACCAATGGTCTGTGGCACTTTTTTAAGGATACCAGCCAACCGAAGCTCTTCCAAGCTGAATCCTCTACTTTGGTGTGGAATTGGACAGTAGGGCATGTCACAATGGGGTGGATAGGACCAGATGCAAGATGAGGAGCAATTAGATGGGCTTTTGCTTGATGAGCCTTTTGCCTTCTGATCTTCCTGGCTTCCTGGTTAAACCATGTAGAAACTCTTCTTTGCAGTCTTTGTGGAAATGGGGCTTCAGAATCATGCCATTTCTGTTGGGAACCATGGCTGATTAGAACCCTCCTCGTGGGCACCTCAGCTGATTGGAAAGGCCCAGAGTTTGACACATTTTAAAAAATGGATAACGAAGGCTTATTTCACAAGAATGTAAGCTTCTTGAGGCCAGGAGTTATTTTACATTTTTGTATTTATATCACTAGAACCTGACACATAGTATATACTTAATAAATGTTTGATATTGATTGATTGATACTAGAATAATAGGGTTTTAGAGACAGGAGGAAGTTGGGAATTATTGAGACTCTCTTTGTCACCACTATTTTAAAGATGAAGAAATGAGATTAATTGAAGGAAAGTCATTCGTTCAAGTTCACACAGTATGAGTTAATCAATCCAAGAAGCCAGGTTTTCCGAGTCCTAGGAAAGTGATCTTTCTACCATTCCTTCCTTACTATTCCTTTCTTCAAAGAAGACCATGACATCAGGGAGATGATGATATGACTTGCAGTTGACCTTGATTTGAGTGACGGAGGGCTGTGCAAGGTCATCAGCCTCACTTTTTCCTCCAGAGCCATCTGGATCCAGTGGCCTCATATTAATCAGTATGACTAGAGATGGCCCAGGATGCAATGGGAGACCCTGGCCCTTTTAGGCTAAAGTTTTCAGGATTTCACTTTGAGTGAAGTAATGCCCATTCAGTGAATAGGACTCTCTAAGAAGTAAGTCAAGGGATGGCCCCTTTAATTAAAAAAAAAAAAAATCAAACTGTGAGGGGAAGACCCTCAGGGTTGCTGGCCAAAAGAGAAACAGTTACTACTTGCATACAATCTATGAATGTTAATCCAGAATGGAGAACAAACACAAACTACCAGTAGTCTTCCTCTCCCTCTCCCTCTCCTCTTTTCTTCATCTGAGGGTGCTCTGCTCAAAAGAAGGTACATCTCGTTGGCTCAAATCTACCTCATTAACTTGGGGTTTACTGGTTAGACTTCTTTCTCAAAGACTAAGCCTTCAACCCAATTCACTCTGGAGCTCATAGATTGGTCCCTGCCCTCCTAGCACAGAATGAATTTAAATAGTAAGTAGTAACTGCTTCTCTTTTGGCCAGCGGCCTTGAGTGTCTTCCCCTCCCAGTTTGATGTTTTTTTTAAATTTTTGATTAAAGGGACATCCCTTGACTCACCTCTTAAAGAGGCCTATTCACCGAATGGGCATTTCCTCAATCAAAGTGAGAACCTGAAAAAACATTCTAAAAGGGCCGCTGCATCCTGGGCCATCTCCAGTCATCCTGATGAATATCAGACCACTGCACCCAAATGTCTCTGGAGCAGAAAATGAGGCTGGTGACCTTGTACAGCCCTCCTAAACTCAAATCCAAGTCACCTGCAAGTCATGTCATCATCTTCCTGATGTCATGGGCCTCTTCGGAGAACTAAGGATAAACACAGCAACAACAATTCCTTTCTTCAACACTTTAGAGAATTGTGACTTCATGATTGAGGATACTGCTTTCACTTTGAAACTTCTCTTTGCCATAGGCAGTCTTCAAAGGCTACTGTAGCCTTAAAGTTCTACTGAACTGTGACCTCAGACACTTAATTTCTTAATTTAGATAGGGTGGTGTTCAGATGAAAGCCTTTGGCACCATCTGTTGCCAGCTCCATATCTGAAATCCTTCTAAAGTGGTGGGACTTTGCAAAACTTGTACTGTTGGAATAACTTTTGAGATGTCAGGTTTACATTCATACTATGTTGAGGTATAAGGGTAAGATTTTAGTGTAGTTCATGGATTCTTTAGGTCAAAATGTTGATTATTAAAACTCATATGGACAACTTGTTAAATCATATGGTTTTCAACCTTGGAGTCATCCTCCACTCATCACTGTCCCTCGCCTTATTTGATTCGACCTCTATAGCATCTGCGGCATTTATTTCCTGCTTTCACATTTTGGTCTAATTTAGACCCTCATCACCTTTTTACCTGGATGGTTGCTGTAGTCTCTTAGCAGGTTTCTCTAGATCTAGTTCTTCCTTTTTCTAATCTATGCTCCACATAGCTGCCATGTTGATACTCATAATGTACAAGTTTTACCACACCATTTCCTGCTCAAATATCTGCTATAACTTTTTCTACATCTCTCAGATACTTTATATGTTCTAATTTGTATTCTATTTATTTGAGTACATTTAGGTCTTCCTTGCTGTAGGCTCTTGAGGAGCAGCATTCCTTTGGGAATTTTTGTTTCCAGAGCCTGTGGAAACTATTTCTTATATACAGTAGGCACTTTATAGATAGTTGGTAGGGTCACAGATTTAAAGCTAGGAGCTGAGTTAGAAGTTATATTCTAGATCAACTCATTTAATCCTTGACCATCTGGTGTTGTGGTTGCTGTTTTCTCCAGAGGACCCAAATTCAAATCTCACCTCTGAAACTTGTATATATGTGATCTTGGGCAATTCTCTTTACTTCTCTGGTTCATGTCTTCTTCAGTTATAAAATGAGGGGTTTGAACTATTTGGCTTTTTAAATACCTTCTAACTCTGATCTTAAGAACCTATGGTAATTAAACTGAAATATTAGGAAACAGAAGCAACACAGGCTTTGAGAATGATTGCCCATAGATTGAACAGTTCAAAAAGAGTAATTAGATTGAGTCATGTTAAGACTAAATAAAAAGACCCTCCCACCATGGATACAATCTATTCCAGTGCAGTTCTGACTGCTATGATTACAGAAAAGTATTCAACAAGTTAAATTTGACCAACTTTATTAAACTCTTATGGTATATATGGTAGCATATTAGATCCTGGACATATTAAGATAAACAACAAATTTCCTTCCCTTAAAAGACATTAAAGGAAAGAGATATGTATGTAAATAATTAGGTGTAATATGATAAGTGCACAGGAGAGGACCCACCAGAGTGGTCTAATTTAAGATATAATTTGATATCTAATTTAAGACCATAAATTTAGATGTAGAAAGAAGGATTAGATCATAAATATGACAATAAGTAATGAGCATTTGTGTAGCACTTTAAAGTTTTCAAAACTCTTTGCAAGTGTTATCTCATTTGGGTCTCATAAAAACCCAGTGACTTAGGTGTGGGGCAGAGAATGATGAAGTGGCTCACCCTGGTTGGTGAATTCATGTCTTTCTGACATTAAGAGCCCAGCATTCTATCCATAGTTCTAAGCTATCTAGTCCAAAACCTTCTTTTTACAGCAGATAAAACTGAGACCCAAAGAGGCTTAGTGAGCAGAGGACACCCCAGTGAAAAAACCTTATTCCCAAGCACATTTCCAAATAATATCAAGTAATATTTGTAGCAATCTTAGGATAGATAACTGTAATATAATGATTGGAGGATTGGATGCATATTCAGAAAATCTGGTGTAAAATCATAGATTCTGGAATGGGCCTTAGAATGAAGGCAACAACTTCATTTGAATATGATAAATCTGAGGCCCCAATTGGTTAAAATTTAGCTCCTTACTTAACATCACACTGGCTTTGAATGGCAGAGCTTGGATTTGTTCTCTTTCTGTAATACCAATCAATGCTAGTCCTAAGTCTTCCACTGTCTGTATGACTGGGAACAATTCATTTCCTCTCTCTGAGTCTTTCTGTAAAATAAGGGATTTGGACTTCAGGGATCAAACTTCAGAGGACCAAATCTAGCTTCTGCCCGTTTTTGTATACCCTAGCAATGAGTGTTTTTTACATTTTAAAATACAATGAGTTTTAATTTAAAAATGTAAAAAAATATTCTTGGCTCCATACATGATGTCTAAGGTTCCTTCCAGAATATGATTCTATCCCATGTTTTCTGTACCCAAACACACTATACTACACACACACACATACACACACACACACACACATTTATATATACATACATACATACATATATGTATGTATAAAATAGCTAAAAATAACACTCAATATTATTCAGAAATGTTGTTTGGAATGAGATACTTTTAGCTGGTTACCCACTCCTTGTATGGGCCATACAAAAACAAGCAGAGTACTGGATTTGGTCATTGGCCAAAGTTTATCTGATCTCTGGACTAGATAGATGAACACAAGTATACTTTCAACTCCAACATCTTATTGATACCATACAACACTACTTGTGTTGAGTTTTCTAGTGTTATGAATATAAATCCTGCTTCAGTTACTTACTACCTTGAGCCTTGAACTTCTCACTTAAATTCCCTGAGACTCAGCTTCCTCATATGTAATATAAGGGGATACAGTTAAATGGTTTTCCAACTCTAAATCTATAAATCTATGTTTGAATATAATTCTGTGCCAAATAATTACTTGACTGTTAGAAATAATTCATAATTCTTTTTTTTAACCAATACCTGGGAAGGATGAAAGTAATTTCATGATATTTTCATTCAGAGAAAAGGAAAAAAAAAAGAGAGAAGGCCTGGAGTCAGTCCGGCTGCAGTTGTACTACACAATCACATCTCCCTTTAAATTTTAAATTCAGTCCTTCAGTGAGATGCTGCATGGTGTTCTTGGAACCCGAAGACAAAAATTGACCAGAATTTGTGAAGAGGTAATCAACTCTTTCTCGCCTACTGAAACTGGTGAATGTGTGGAAGCGTGGCTTAGAGAACCTGTTCTTTTTGTTGGGGAACAGATGTCTGGGAGCTTTTTGGCAGGCCCCACTCCGTCAAACAGTCCAGTTTTGACAGTTAGTTGCTTGAGGGACGGATGAAATGCAAAGTATTTCTGATCAGAATATCATATTCATCTGGATGTTAATTACTGTGTCTGCCTTGGTATAAATAATTAATTATGCAAAACCCACACAGCTGCGGACAGAGTTAAGTGACTGGCTGTCAATGTCTCACAGTTCTAGGAAGGATAAAGAGATTTGGAGAATAAGCTCTTTAACTGGTGGTACTTGCTTGTCCTGATCAGCTAAGATAGCATTGAAATTGAGCAAACTCACTCTCTCTCTCACTCTCTCTCTCTCTGTCTCTGTCTCTGTCTCTCTCTGTCTCTCTCTCTCTCTTCTTTCTCCTCACCCCCATCTTTTCCTTTTTTTTCTACATAAAGAAAAACACATCCCCCAGTTTAGATTGTTCAGGCCTCATAACACTAGTTTTCTTTTTTTCATAGATGTTGCTGTGGCAGACTGAGAATTCAGTCACCTCAGCTTGTCCATCTGAGTCAGACCCATGGTGTTCTTTGGCTCTGTCATCATATCCATAAATCTCTCAAGCTTCATGTGTCTCTGGAAGGCAATAAGTGAGTCACATAGAATCCTACTATGTCCTTTTTTTTTTAATCAGGGGAGGAAAGCAGATGCTAGGTTTTAGTTTGAAGATTGGTGATGGTATACTTGAATGTGGTTAATCATGGATTCTGCTTATGCTTTCAAACCAATTACATTTCAGAATGTAGGCTAGAGTACCTAAGTAATTCCTGGTTCTGCTCCTTAGTGTCTATATAGCTTAGGGAAATCATTTAATACCCCTGGATCTCAATGTTGTCATCTGAAAGAGGAGGAGGTTGGACCAGATCATCTCTAAGGTCTCTTCCAACTCTAAATCCTATGAAATATACCTCTCTTTCCAACTTCACATTTATATTCGTTGACCTAAGTGGAAAATCATATTGCACATATGTAGGAGTAGTATGATAGAGTAGAAATTTATCTCTCTTGTCCATCCTCCACAGATGTGAAAGTGATTTTCCTCACATACAGGTCTGACTACGTCACTTACTTACTCAGTCAACTCTTGTGACTATTGCCTCTAAAAGAAAATAGAATTTTTTTTTTTTGTTTTGGCTTAGAACTTCATAATTTGGTCACAGCCAACTTTTCTACCTCTATTCTATATTACTTTCCTTCCTGAATTCTATAGTCCAACCTAACTGGCCTTCTTTCTCTTCTTCACAACTGACACTCCCTCACACACATCTATAGCTTTCCTTTGATGGTATCTGATACCTAGAATGCACTCTATCCTACCACCTCTAAGTATTCCTTATTTCTGTCAAGCCTCAGATGCAGCAACACTTTCCACACAAAACATTTCCTGATTCTCCCCAACTATTCATGCCTTCCCACCCACAATTACCATCTACTTACTTTTTACACTTTTTGTGTATACTTACATATGTACAAGTCTACCCTGATTTAATGAAATTTCCCTGAAGGCAAGGACTCTCTTACATCTATCTTTATATCTTATAGCTTAGTGTCTAGCACATAGTAAGTGCTTAACAAATGCTTATTGATTAATTGATTTCAACAAACATCATCAGAGGACCAATGTTCACATTCTATCTCTGACATTTACTAATTGTATGATCCTGTGCAGTCCATTTTTCCAATCTGAATCTCATGTATGAAAGGAAAGGATTTCATTCCATCTCTAAGGTTCTGCAGTTCTCTAAGTTTTCTAATATTATCTGGAACTATAAGCAAATAGTGTGACTTAGACTATGACAGACTTAGTCTATGAGATTGTGGGCAAATAAATTCCTTATTCTGTGTTTCTCCTCTCCTGTAAACTAAGCAGGACTAGCTTTATGATTTACAAAGTTCTTTCTATCTATAAATCCCATTACTTTAAACATTCTTTCCCAATTAATCAAGTTTGTCATAACACTGTTGCCTGCTGTAGCAGGACTAACCTCAGTAGTTAGAAGCATTTTCACCACTTTCTACGTGTAAAAATATTGATATCATTACAGATGCCACAACAAAAATGAATGTTGTTATGTAGGAGTTGTGGCAAGTCACTTGATGCAAGAAGAATAGACATACAAAATGTAGTAGATCTCTCATGGCCATGAAATATCTATAGAGTTGTAGCTAATAATTATTTTCACCTGTAGAGTGGCAACTGAAGCAAAAAGGACAGATCTAAACTGTCTCTCTATTGATGCTACAAGGGACACAAAATGGGATGCCATAAAGATCGCCTATGGTTGTTCTATTATTTGGTGGTGTTGAGGTAATTATTGTAATGAGGAGAAAGATTCCCTCCTGCCCAGTGCTAGGAGGTACATTCTAGCATAAAGTATGTATACATTTAGTCAAATAACTTGGAAAAAAAAGAAATGGAGACTAGAGAGAATTTTGACTTTGGTTAATATGCATTCAGCAAGGATTTTTTTTATTAAGTTAATTTATTCAATTTTAGTTTTCAATATTTGCTTCCATAAGTTTTACATTTTACCCCTCCCTCGTCAAGCCATCCTGCAATCTGGTATAGGCTTTACAAGTACATTCCTATTAAGCATATTTTCATGTTAGTCATATTATATAGAAGAGTTATAATGAATGGGAGAAACCATGAGAAAGAAAAAACAAAACGAAACAAAAGAAAAAAATTGTCTGCTTCACTCTGCATTCAGACTCCATAGTTCTTTCTTGGCATGTGGATGGCATTTTCTATCATGAGTCCTTTGAAATTGTTTTAGGTCCTTGCATTGCTGAGAAGTGCTAAGAATATCAAAATCAGTCATTGCAGACTGTGGCTGTTTATTGTATACAATGTTCTCCTGGTTCTGCTCACTTCACTCAGCATCAGTTCGTATACATCTTTCCAGGATTTTCTGAAGTCCATCTTCAACAAAAATTTATTAAGTATATCTTGTGTATCCCACACTGTGTCAAGTTCTGGTTGTGTATAGGGGAGAGTCAGTTAATCAATAAGCATTTATTAAATACTTGCCATATGCCAGATAATGTACTGAATGTTGGGGATTCAAAGAAAAGCAAAAAAACCCAAAAAACAAAAACCATGGTCCCTGCTTTCAAGGAGATCACATTCTAATGAGGGAGTCAAAATTTGAGATACATAAAGAGTTCATGGAAGGTACTTTCAAAGAATTGTCATTCATAATGGGGATGGGGAATTATGATCAGAGACTAGGAAGAGGTCTCCTTCAGAAGGTAGGATCTGAGTGTCTTGAAGGAATCCAGGAAAACCAGTAAATGGGAGTGAGGGTGCAGAGCATTCCAGGTATTGGACATAGCCATTGAAAAAGTAGGGAGCTGAATGGAGTATTCTGTGCTAGGAAGAAAAAAAGTCAAGTGTTACTAGATTATAAAATTTCCCTTTTAAGTCATTTCTTGCAACATTACTAATGAGAAGAGAATATTTTTGTGGTACATATATATCTCTAAATATTTGAAAGCTATCATATCACAACTCATTGTGGTATGGAAGCAATGCTCAGTTCTTCTTCTTCTTGAGGCAATTAGTGTTAAGTAACTTGCCCAGGGTCATACAGCTAGTAAGTGTCCGAGGCCAAATTTGAACTCAGATCCTCCCGACTCTAGAACCAGTGGTGCTTTATCCATTGTACCACCTAGCTGCCCCATAATGCTGAATTCTTGATCATTACTCTAGAGGCCTGTTAGCTGTAGCAGATTCTATCATTCTCAAAAAAAAGTTAATTAAAACAATAATTTCAACAAAGTTACAGGATGTAAAATAAATCTACGTGAATCATCAACATTTCCACATATTACCAACAAAAACCACCAGGAAGAGCTAGAAAGATAAATTCAACTAAGAGTAACTAGAGAATATATAAAGAAAAGTATGTTTCACCAAACACTGGCCTGCTTACCGTGACAAGTAGAGATCCCATTCTGTGGCCAAAACATTAAAAAAAAATGCACAAAACATTTTGTGAAGATGAATCCGCTCCTCTTTGGTACATGGAATATGCACACACTTATGAACAACATGAAATCCAGTAGACCTGAAAGATGAATAGCTCTTGTTGCTAGAGAACTCAGAAAGTATCACATTCAAATAGCAGCCCTGAGTAAAACAAGGCTGCAAATGAAGGCCAACTCACCAAAGTCGGAGCTGAATAAACATTTTTCTTGAGTGGCTGCAGTGATAGGGAGAGATATAAAAGTGGTGCACATTTTGAAATCAAAACTAATCTATTCGATAAGTTTGTATGCTTCCTAAAATAAATGAATGACAGGTTCATGACAACACAATTGCTGCTTGCAGGAAAGTGCCATGTCACCATTATCAATACATATGCTCTCACCATGACAAACCCTGATGAGGTCAAAGAAAAATTTTATGAATACTGGAGGCTCTCATTATCCATGTGTCAAAAGAGGTCAAGCTTGTGATTGTAGATAACTTTAATGCTAGAGAAGGCACAGACTATCAAACATGGCAGGGAATCCTTGGGAGGAATGGAATCCCTTATGTTCTTCTATATAAACTGTAAACTACTACTTAGTAATTTAAAAAAAATCAACACCTTTTCTCACTATTCCCTTTGTGGGGTTTTTTCTTTCTCCATACTTTTTCCACCCCCCAAAGAATCCTTGTCTACTGTCCAGCTATTAAAGTATATCTCAAATGCCCTTACCTCATAGATGGCTTCCTTGATCTCTCAAATTAATGATGACCTTTTCCCCACTGAATCCCATATAACATTTTCTGTGCTTATTCTCTCATGCATATATCATAAATGTTTTAATTTTTCTTAATTTCTTAGAACATTTTGGATAGTTCCTTTTCCCTTTATATTCAGATGTATGGCTGTATAACCATATTATAGGATCATAGAATCTGAAATGCTAATGCAATTAAATATCTTCCCCACCCATTAATAGGCCTGCCCATTACTGGAAGCTTAATTAGGGGAGGCCCACACCTTTTGTTAATTTTCTAATGAGGCATTGGTTCTTAAGGGTTGTGATGCCCTCTGTCTCTGAAAAATGTGTAAGTACCCTGAGGTGAGGTTTTACTTTGGGGCATGTTTTTTGGAAGAAGGTTTGTGTGCCAGATGAGAGTCTGGGAAGCCACTAAGCAGCCCCTTCCCTTTGAAAACCCAGATGTTGGTGCTTCTCTCTCTGTAACTATGTATGTATGGTCAGACAGTTATCTGTCGTTTTGAGATGCATGTATCGCTTACTGTCAGGCAGTTGGAAGCCCTGTCTGTTGATTTTGATTTCTTTATGTTTTCTGTGAAGTTCAGGGTGCTGACTTTTTTTCCTGAACTAAGTGAATTGTACATGTTCTTGATTAAAGTGATTTTTGACCCCTCAAAAGTTGCTTTCCTTTTAGAAAAGCAGATCTAAGAACTTGTGATAGCAGACCTTCCTGTGCATGTCAGGGTGCTTGCTTTTACAGGATCATAGGATTGTAGAATTAAAGTAGGAAGGGAACTTAGAGGTAATATATTACACCCTTTTCATTTTGCAAATGAGGAAACTAAGCAGACGCTAAGTGAGCTACTTAGGATCACACAGAGTATAGTAACAGAGAGCTAAGATCATTCTATGACACCACAAGCTCCTTGGGCACAAGGACTGTCTCACCTTTTCCCCTATCTCTGCATCCTCAGTTCCAAACACAGTGCAATAATATACATTTTTTGATTTGCTATTGAGTTGTGTGTCAAATCACTAACAAGACTATAAAGAACATGGGAGCAAGGGCCATGTCTTATCTTGATATCTTCCTAGCATGAATCACAATAGATTCTTAATAAATATGTGGTGATTTGAATTGACTTCACTATGTTCATTGACTTTTAAAAAACTTGTGACAGAATAAAATAGTGTTTTGAAGATACATCTAAGATAAGATGTCTTCCATGCAAATATTAAAAATATATCAATACCTTAATAGATTGTAGATTTAAAGTTGAAAAGAACTTCAGGGATTTCATAATCTGATACCATCACTTTATAAATGATGAAGACAAAGCTCACTGAAGGGAAGTTCCTTGCCAAAGGTCATGAAGGCTATGAGTAGTAGAACTAGAATGTGAATCCACTTACCCCAATTCCAAATCTAATACTTTTTCCAAGATCCCATAGTGGATGGCACTATAGAGGCATCTTTGTCAACTTAGTGTGGTAGCCAATGAGCTATAAAATAGAGGCATTGTTTGCTACTGTGATGAAGGTTTTGCTATGAATATTTTAACAACAATGGGAGGATTTCTTACTGATTGTGAGGTTTGTCAAATGCCCTTCCTTAGGGACAGGGGCCCTGGGATTGGTCTTATGATTTCAGTAGCATAGAGAACTCCTGGATGGAGAAACTCTAACAACCAAAAGATACTGGCCCTTTCTCTGCAATTAATCATCTTAGAGAATAGCCTAGAACACTGAGAGTTTGACTTGCCTGTCCTGACTTAACCAGTATGTGTCAGAGGCAGGACTTAAATCTAGCTCTTCTTGGCCCCAAGGACAACCTTCTGTCCCAATTGCATATGGCCTCCATAGTCACATATTATTATATGTGATTTTTTCCTATTATTAGTCTATTACTGTTACTATTACTAGCCTCTTCCCATTGATGATAGATGGCTAAGAATCATTGAATACCATGGTCTTATGATAATTCAAATTATAAGGAACTCAAAGAGTGATAGAAAGTACCACCACGTAGGCATTATTACAGGACAACATGTTGCCAATAAAGAATTGCATATAAGTAATGATTACATATAGATAGAGAGATAGAGATAGAGAGAGAGAGAGAGAGAGAGAGAGAGAGAGAGAGAGAGAGAGAGAGAGAGAGAGATGGAGAGATAGAGAAATAGATAGAAATATATAGATATATAGATACACATTTAAGACATGTAAAACTAGAAAAGAAGTGTTGGTTGGTCATGTATCAAGAATCTGAGAATTCACGGGATCATAGATTTATAACTGTAACTTGTAGCTTAAGCAGGCTAAATTTCCCATTTTATAAATGAGGAAACTGAAATGAAAGGTAAAATGTCCTTTCCAAGGCTAGGACAGAAATAGTGACTCATTGATACAGAGAATTCTCAGACAAGGAAACTCCCTCTACCATTGAAGCACCTTCTCTGCAATTTATAATCTTAGTTGCCCAAAACACTGAGAAGTCAAGCAACCAGCCAAGGATCACATCAATGGTATATTCTAGAGACAGCTTTGCATACAGATCTTTTTAAATTAAAAGTTTCTTATTTATTCACTACCTTTGATACTTACTCCCTGCCTGGCCCTAGTTAAGTCACTTAACTTCTCTTGGCCTTAGTTTCCTTCCCTGTAAAATGAGAACATTACACCAGATGGCCTTTAAAGTTCCAGTTCTAGATCTATGATCCAATAATAATTTCTAGGGCTAAATTATTCAAATGGATCTGTGATCTATCTCATCCACTTGGACCTTTCCTTCAAAGATGCATTTTATCACCTACCCATCTTGCATAATTCATACCTATGTCCTCCCATTAATTCACCACAGGAAGACCATCCAAAATACTACAAGCCTTAGCCACTTTTATTTTGACATTGTCTGGGTACCAGTGGAGCAGTCTGGTGATTCACCAGTGATCTCTCATCCTTGCCAAGTGACTAGTCTATATTTCTTTAACATTTATGCCTGTTTTCCTCCAAAGGTCCTCAGTGGATATATATTGCAGACTGCTCACTCTCATCATGCGACTTTCAATTATCCTCAATATGATTGTAATTTTCAATTTTCCACAGACTGTTGTTACAATCCTGATAGGCTGTGAGTGCAGAAGAGAAAGTCAGGCCTAGCATATCTCAGGATTAACACTGGACTGACCATATACTGGGTTACCTAGGATTTCAAAAGAAGGACAGAAGGATGACTAGTGCATTGGACGTATCCTCTTGAAAAGGTTTACAAAAAGGTCGGACCAGAATTGCAGAGGATGAAAAGGTGTAGTATGGGTTGAAATCTGCACTAATGTACCAAGCACTAAGTGTTTTACACAATTCTGGGTGCTGGAAGTGGGGTTAAATGTGTATTATGCCTTCAAGATATTTGCACCCTAGTTTAGGGAGATAAAATCAGAATATATCCAATGTAAAAGAAACACAAATCTTCAGTATTTTATTGAGTTATTTGTACATCATCCCGAACTCAGGATTTCATACATACAAAGCAAAGTATGTTAAATAAGAATGATATCACATTTACATAACATTTTGCTTTTAACAAGTCCCACATACATAATTTCATTTGATCCTTTTAGAGAGAAAACTGGATTTCTAGGAAGTAAAGGGTTTATTCAAAGACAAACAGCTGATACATAATGGAATTTGCAAAAAACCTATTTCTTTTAGCCCCAAGTCCACTACTTATTCCACAGACATGTTTCAATTCAATTCAACAAAGATTTAATAAATACCTGTTACACAGAAGGTAGTATGTCAGGGGCCTGGGATAAAAGCAAAATGAAGATTAGTGAACCTCAAGAAGCTTTCATTCCACTAGGAAAATGAGTATATGCATAGGTAAGTAAATACAAGCTTAACTGAGTCAGGCAACATTTATTAAGTCCCTCCTATGTTTCAGACACTGTTCTAGGGATGTTAAAAGAAGCAAAAGACAGGCCCTGCCCTCAAGAAACTCACAGTCTGTTGAGTGAGACAGCAAGAAAACAAGCAAGCACAAATAAGTGATATAGAGGATAAATAGGAAATAAATAAGGGAGGGAAAACACTAAAATTAAAAGGGCTTGCAAAAAAGTTCCTGTGGAAGATTAGATTTTATTTGAGACTTAAAGGAAACTGAGGAAATTAGTATGTAGAAACGAGGAGGGAGAACATTCCAAGTATGGGGAGAACCAGTGAAAATGCCTGCAGTCATGAAATGGAGTGTCTTGCTCATGGAGAAGCCAGGCCAGTGTTACAGGATCAAAAAGTATATGATGAGGAGTAAGGTATAAGAAGACCAGAAAGGTAAGAGGGGGAAATGTTATAAAGGTCTTTGAACACTAAAGAAAGGAGTTTGCATTTGATCCTAGAGGCAATAGGGAGCCACTGGAGTTTCTTGAGTAAGAGGATAATATAGTAACTTCAGGAAAATCACTTTGGTGGCTGAATGTAGGATATACTGGAGTGGCGAGAAATTTGAGGCAGTAGACGCACCATCAGGCAACTGAAATAGTTAAGGAATGAGGTTATGAAAGTTAGTCCCAAAATATGACAGTGTAAGAGGAGAGAAGGGAGTTTATTGGAGAGGTGTTGCAGAGATGAAATCAGTGGGCTTTGGCTACAGACTGGAAATGAGAAAGGGATGGGAGATAGGGAGAAGCTGAGAATGACAGCTAAGTTGTGAGCCTGAGGGAGTGAGAAGTTGGTGTTGTCTTCAATAGTGATAGGGAAAGTAAGCAGTGGAGAGGGTGTAGAGAAGGTTAATGAGTTTAGTTTTGGACATGTTGAGTTTAAGATGTGTACTGGACGTCCAGTTCAAGATGTCTGAAAGGCAGTTGGAGATTAGAGGTCTGTAGAGAGATAATGGCAGGAAAGATAGATTTGAGAATTCGCAACATAGAGATGGTAATTAAACCCGTGGGAACTGATGAGATCACTGAGGGAAGAAATACACAGGGAGAAGAGAAGAAGACCCAAGACAAAACATTGCAGGATACTACAGTTAGAGGGTGACATGTGAATAAAGATTCAACAAAGGAGTGGTCAGTTAAGGAGGAAGAAAGACCCCCCTCAATGTAGAGGAACCACTCAAGGCTTCTTGAAGGATGTGTTACATGCATTCCATGGTGTGTTTCTAAAACATTTTTTAAAAGCCTCCTCAGACCTGCCAAAACAGATTACTATTATCTGGTGATTCATGTTGGCACAAATGATACTGTGAAAAGAAGTCCAGAAAACAATGCCAAAGAATACAAAGTCCTATGCAAGAAGCTAAATCATAGCGCACATGCTGGGTTTCCTGCCCACTGAATGAATGGAAGTGTTGCAGAAGATAGAAATTGATTTAGGAAGTTCCTAGCTGGCTATGGGAATTCTATGGGAATAGAACATCTCAAGACCATGACTTTAAATATAATTATGACAGACCACTGGTCAGGGATGGAGCCTACCTAATATGATAGATAATTAGATAGATAAATAAATAGATAGATAGACAGACAGATGGACGGACAGACAGACAGACAGACAGACAGACAGACAGACAGACAGACAGACAGATAGATAGATAGATAGATAGATAGATAGATAGATAGATAGATAGACAGATAGATAGCTAGCTAGCTAGCTAGCTAGCTAGATAGATAGATAGAAACACATACGTACAAAGATGGGTGGATGGATGGGTGAATTTACCATGTGCCATGTATTTTGCTATGCTCTGAAGAACAAATGCACAGAAACAGGACAACCCCTGTCATCAAGTTGGTATTCTAATGAGGGAATACAACACAAGGGGGAGCTGAAAGAGGGAGAGATACATGTAGGGTGATGTGGTATAGAAACGGTGTCCTGGAAGTAACATGAAGTCCTTGTTCTATGTAATATAAAGTGAAGGCTCACCTATTAGAGGTCAGGATACCAAGGGCAGAGTCCAAAGTTCCAAAGGGGGTGATGATGGAAGATGAAGGTTATGACTGATGAGTGAAACAAAAAGCATTTATTAAGTATTTACTATGTGCAAAGCACTATGTTAAGCTCTGGGGAAACAAATAGCAAAGTAAAGTAGTCCCTGATCTCAAGGAGCTCATATTCGAACAGAGGAAACAACATAATTATGTTACAAGTCAGACAGAAATGTTCCATTATGGTACAATTGTGAAGCAGATGGTACTGCCTCTTGTTTAATGCCATTTTCACTGATAAAATCACACCAGTTTCTGATATTGAATCATTTCATTGTGCCAAGGATGTAGTGATAAGAACTTTCTTTTCTGTCTTCAGTAGCACCCACAGAAGAAGTAGTCAGGCTGTATCTCCATAGTGGTTTGATTTCTGGGATAATAAATGTAGGGGTAGGGTAGAAGCACAAATTGGGGTTGGGAAGAGTGGATTGCCACTCCTGAAGCTCTCCAGTTTACTGGACAAATCAGTGGTGGTTGGTCAGCATAATAAATAAGAGCTGTATGATATGGACACATTTAGGAAGTATGGATTTCTTTTCATATGAGCAAATGTAATAAAAAGAGTTTTTAAATAAAAATAGAGGAAGGAGAAAACAAGCTAAGAATATTCACAATCTTAGACACCATAAGATTTAACACAATAAAGGAAGACAAGCATTTAAAACACTAGAAGTTCCCAATGACAAAGCCCAAAAGGCGAAAAAGCTGCAGCTTAAAGTAACGTATGTTGCAAATCAGAATGTAATCATCAAGGGAAAAAAATATATTGATTTTTAACAAATAAGAGAGATTTGAGGTATTCCCCTCAAAAAAAACCCACACATATATAGAGGTAAATAGGTTATTCAATTCTCAATCATCCCCAAAAAGAGAAAAAAGAAAAGTTGAGTACAATTGTCAAGAAAAATACTTACTAATGAAATCATTTCATGTTTATAATTTATTACTTTGAGAGAGAGGATAGAGGAAGAGAGTGGGGGAGAAACAGAGATGAGAAAGAGAAAGAAAGAGTTTAGAGAAAGGGAAAGAAGGAGAGGAAGAGGGAGGGAGAGAGACAGAGAGACAGGACTCATAAAGACCTTTTTACAAAAACTGTCACGCATGGTAGTCACTTAACCTCTCAATGTCCAAGGCAGCTCTCTAAGATAGTAAATTGCAGAATGAAGTTTTGTCTGTCTTGGTAGCTGGGATTTCCTCATCTCAAGCTCCCTACCATGGTAAAAACACAAAATTAAAAAAAAATACGTTTGCATGTGTATATATTATATGTGTGTATATTCACACAATGTATTATAGTATATTTTTCTCAATGATCTTTAGGTCAACAATATGTGATAGGTAATGGAGAACCACTGAAGAGGTTTGAACAGGGGAAAATAACTTTTCATAAGGAAGATTAATCTGTCAACCGAAGGAAGAAGAAGTTTGAAAGAGGAAGATGAGAAGCAGAATCCAGCTGGTACAGCTGTTTCAAAGACAGAATAATTTGGAATTTATAATAAGGAAGGGATAGATGCCAGGGACTTTGCTTTCCTTATGCCCAAACAAATTGTAAGGGTGCACAATGCATAGACTGAGGATGCCAAAGACGAACTTTGCTTACTTTATTATTTTGCCAACCCTGGTCATCAAGTCGTGTGGTCTTGGCATCCGATCATTCACAGCTTGTTTCCTGGAGTGCTTGCCCCCAGGAGTATGCTGGGCTACCCTAATATAATCACATTCTTACTCAACACCCCCATCACTAACAGCCTGTATGTCCAGATGGCTGGATAAGGTTTGGGGGTGTGAGGGTAGTCATAGAATTATAGGATCATAAGATTTAGAGCAAGAATAGAACTTAGAAATCATGGAGCCCAGTTCCCTCACTTTAAACAGGAGAAAGTTAAGCATCAGGGAAAGAAAGTGACTTACATAATAATAACCAATTTTTGTTCTTTTAATGTCTAGTGTCAAACAGGTGGCCCACTAACTAATAGCGCTCTGGGAGTTCCTCAGAAGCAGATTAAAATGTAACTGGGAAATATTTAACAAAATAAATAAAAATAATGAAACAAATAATGCCATGTTTTAAAACTAAGCCAATACGTGTCCCATAGGAATTCTGATGTGTGAATTACTGTCCAACATTCTTATTTGAGTTTGACATCACTGGTTTACATAATACATTAAAGTTTGAAAAGCACATTATATACAGTATCTTATTTGAGCCTTGTAACACTATGAGGGAAATTGTACACATGTTACTCTCCTGATTTTATGAATAAGGAAATGGAAGCTGTGAAGGGTTGTATTAAATAACTTGCCCATGGTCACACATCTAGGGTAGCTAGGCCCTGAAGTCAGGAAGAATTCTCTTTTTGAGTTTAAATCTGGTTTCAGACACTACCTATGTGACCCTGGGCAAGTCACTTAACTTTGTCTCATCTGTAAAATGAGCTGGAGAAGGCAATGGCAAACCCCTCCAGTTTCTTGGCCAAGAATAACACACATCTAGTAAGTGTCTGAATTACGCTTCAAGTCCAGGTTTTCTTACTCTAAATCTTGTACTCTCTCCACTTTATAAAAGTGTCTCTCAGTAGTAAGTAAAAAGCTAGAATGTGAATGCAAATTCCCAGACTCCAGAGTTAGTGCTCAGTATATCAAGCTGCCTTGGTCAGTGGATGAAGAATAGGCTTTCTCTGGGTGCCCTTCTTAGCCATAAGCAGAAAATCCCTGTGTCCTCAACTGCATTCTTGATGTTGTTTGGCGAACAGCACTTACTACCTGTGAGATTCTGGAGGGCAAATGTCACATTGTGGTAATTTTGTTGTATAAAAGGAAGGGGTTGGACTAAATCAGGAGCTGTCTTCTTGTTTTTCAAGAACTCTTTTAGCAGTCTAGTTAAATCTCTAGTTCCTTTCTTAAGAATAACATTTTTTTTTAATAAAATTAAGTAAAAATGCATGGGAAGGAAAAGGAAATCAATCACATTAAAATAAAATTTCCAAAATATTAAAAAAAAAGTTCATAGACACCAGCTTAAAAATCTCTGGAGAGGGGTTTGAATGTCCATTCTCTTACTAAATCATATGATCCGATGATCTACCTTTATAGACTGAAGGTCTAAATAGAGCGCTAAACCTGACTTCGAATTCAGTCTCACATACTTGCCAACCTCAACAAGTTACTTAAACTGTCTGTTCCAGTTTCATCAACTATAAAAGGGCAACAATAATGGTTCCTACCTCCCAGAGTTGTTGTGAGAATCAAATAAATTAATATTTGTGAAGCACTTAGCACAATGTCTGGCATATAGTAGGTAGTTTTAAAAGGCTAGTTCCCTTCCCTCTTCCCAGTTTGCTGTCCTCTTCTGACCCAGAGGTTATTAGTAGTCCTAGCCTGCTCAGGGCTCTTCAGCACTATTGGGTGCTTCATCATAAAACCACAGCGTCCCTATCAGACATGGCGGCTAGGGTATCATTGCCAAGATAAATTCAATCTGCTCAGAACCTTTATGTGTCTGTCCTCATTTTCTAAGGTCACACAGAGGTATTGACCCAGAAGGTGGCAATAAAGTAGATCAAAGAATTCTCCCCTTCTAGTTTATTTTGTGTATTAGTCAATATATTCATGTGGAAACTCTGTTAGAATAATTAGAATAAGGGGGATATTTCTGTGGTTCTGGAAAATTCCACTCCTAACCATTATCTTCGGTGCTTACAAAGTATTTACTATTCAGTACAGGGATTCAGTATCGATTTTTGTTCAGATGGATTATTCTGTAAATGATTGTTGTAAATATATCCCTTTTCCATCCCCTTAACTATTTATTTATTTTTTTGAGGTTTTGTTTGTTTGTTTTTCTCCCTATATATTAGCCTTGGGAGGCCTGCAGTTATAGCCTGAAAAGTGCCTTGCCTAAGACCTTGTTCATAACGGTTGCTAAACACGTATTGGTTTTCTTGAAAGCTCAGATCAAGCTTGAGCTTTTTCTCACAAGAGGTCTGTCCTTATAACCCTTAGCTACTATTGTTTCTTTCTTCCCCTGGGAAATTACCTTGGATTTATGATAGGATCATAGATTTAGAGACAGAATATTCAGAGACAGGGAGCTAACATAAGATGATAGATTTAGTAAAGGAAGAAACCATAGAGGTCACTGAGTCCAGCCTCTTTGTTTTATAGATGAAGGCACTGAGGTCTAGAGAGATCATGTGATGTTGTGCCTACCCTGGCTCCCAATCCAGTATGCACCAAACCATAATGCTTCTCTCCAGATGGGCAGCTGATTATTTTAACTAAACTGCCATAAGTTACGTTAGAAGTCATATAGTCCAACCTCATTTATAGTTAAGGAAAAATGAGGCCCAGAGGTTGTTATTTACCTAAAGCCATAAATAACAAGTAACAAGATTAGATTTGAACCCAGGTCCTTTGACTAAAAATCAATACTCTTCCCACCTACCCAACACTACATCTTCTTTTATTTTCCATATATTTTGTTTTACTTCTAGGCATATGCATTATTTTTGCCAATACAGTGTTTTTAATAAAATTTTAATTCTTTTCTTAATTACATTTGAACAAAAAATTTTTAATATTATTTTTTAAAAAATTTCTGAGTTTCAAGTTCTCTCCCTGCCACCCTGACCTCCATCCTCCTTGAGAAGGCAGGACATTTAATATAGATTATACATGTGAAGTCATTGAAAACATTGCTATGTTAGTCATTTTGTGAAAGAAAAACAGACCCTCCTTCCCCCAAAAAAGAACCCAAAACAAAACCCAAGAATAATAAATTTTTTAAAAAGTGTGTTTGAATCTACATTCAGATTGCAATCAGTTTTTTTTTCTCTACAGATGGATTGTGTTGTCCTCATGGATCCTTTGGAATTATCTTGGATCATTGCACTGCAGAGAATTGTGAAGTCATTTATTATTGACCACCATATAATATTGCTATAACCGTGTAGAATGTTCTGTTTCTGCTCACTTCATTTTGCATCAGTCTTCCGAGGTTTTTCTGAAAGCATCCTACTTGTCATCTCTTATAGCACAATAGTATTCTATCACAGTCATATACAACAGCCTACCATTCCCCAACTGATGGGATGTTTTCAGTGCCCCTCAATTTCCAATTCTTTTCTACCACAAAAGAGTTACTCTAAATATTTCTGTATGTATAAGTCCTTTTCCTTTTTCTTTAATTTCTTTGAAATACAGACCTAGTAGTGGTGTTACTGGGTCAAACACATGCACTGTTTTATATAGCCAGTATATAGTACCAAAGTACTCTCTAAAATGGTTGGATAAAATTCACCCCTCCACCAGCAATGCATTTTCCCCTCCAACATTTGTCATTTTTCTTTTCTGTCATATTGGCCATTCTAATAGCTGTGAGTTGGTATGTCAGAGGTTTTTTGTTTTGTTTTGTGTTTGTTTAAAATTTGTATTCCTTTAATCAAAAGTACTTTAGAACTTTTTTTTGCATGACTGTGAATAGCTTTGTTTTCTTTGTCTGAAAGCTACCTGTTTGTTCTTTGACCATTTATCAACTGAGGAATGACTTTTAGTCATATAACTTCGACTCATTTACCTATATATCTTGGGTGGAGCCAAGATGGTGGAGTAAAAGCAGGGACTTGCTTGAGCTCTCCCCCAAACCTTTCCAAAATACCTATAAAAATGACTCTAAAAAAATTCTAGAACAGCAGAACCTATAAAAATGACAGAATAAAACAAATTTTCAGCTAAAGACAACCTGGAATATCAACAGGAAAAGTTTGTTGTGCCAGCCTGAGAGAAGAATGCAGTCCAATATGGGCCACACCAGTAGAGATAGGAATGAATCACTGGCAGCTGTGGGGGTTTCTAGACTTCTTAACCCACAAACTCCAAAGACAACTTAGAAGGTCAGTAGGAAAAATTTGTTGAACCTGGGTGAGAAGGCCTCAAGGTCTGGCCTGACCACAGATCACAGCCCCAAGGTAGTGGCAGTGGTATAGTGGTAGTGGCTGCTTCTGAAACTCTCTGGCCCACAGATGGTAGAGGGATCTAGCAGCTGATCAGAGGTGGATTGCAGGGATCTGTTTGGTGGTATTGAGGCAGTATTTTCTTGCTTTTGATTATGCTTGGATCTGGGTTGCAGTCCTGGGGTGAGGAGAAGCACTGATGCTGCAGAGCTTGTGGTGTCATTGGAGAAGGAATTTCCAAGTTCCAAGTTCACAGTTCTAAGACAGAAAAAGAATGCTTGTGGTCACTCACAGACCAGAGAGAGCACAGGCCAGAAGAGGAACAAACACCTCTTCTTTCATCATACAACCTTGGAAGAACTGAAAATTTACAGGTCCCTAGAAACAACTCCAAAAAACAGCTTCACAAATCCCTGAAGCTTGGGACAGCATACCTTCCACACCGGAAGCAGAGGTAACAAAGAAATAAAAAGTCAAGTAATTGGCTGGAGAAATGAGCAAATAGAGGGAAAAAAAAATCAAACTATAGAATCTTACTTTGGTGGCAAGGAAGATCAAAACATACAACTAGAAGAAGACAACAAATCGAAGCTCCTATATCCAAAGCTTCCAAGAAAAAATGTGAATTGGTTGTAGGATGTAGAGGAGCTCAAAAAGTATTTTTAAAATCAAATAAGAGAAGTACAGGAAAATTTGGGAAGAGAAATAAGAGTGATGCAAGAAAATCATGAAAAACGAGTTAATTGCATTTACCTAAACATTTGAGAAATGAAACCTTCATCAAATTTGATGTAACATTTCTCCCCACTTTCTTGCCTTTCTTCTAATTTTTGCTGCATTGGTTTTATTTGTGCAAACCCTTTTTAACTTCAATTAATAAAAACTGTCTGTTTTATATCTTGTAATGTTCTTTATCTCTTGTATGGTAATCAATTCTTCCCTTATCTGACAGATAAAATTTTTCATGCTCTCCTAATTTGGCTATATTATCCTTTATGTCTAAATCACATATCCATTTTGACCTTATCTTATTATATGGTGTGAGATGTTTGTCTATGTCTAGTTTCTATCAATTTTTTGGGGGTTTTTAGTTTTCCCAGCAATTTTGTCAATTAGTGATTTCTTGTCCTAAAATCTTAGATTTTTGGGCTTGTCAAACACCAGATTACTGCGGTCATTCACTGCGGTGTATTGTATACCTAATCTATTCCATTGGTTTACCTCTCTACTTCTTAGCAAATGCTAGATTTTTTTGATGATTACCACTTTATAATACAGTTGAGATCTGATACTGCTAAGTGACTTTTCTTCACATTTTTCCCACTGATTCATTTCATTTTCTTGATCTTTTTTGTTCCAGATGAATTTTTTTAACTCCATAAAATAATTTTTTTATAATTTTCAATGTTTACTTTTATAAGATTTTGAGTTCCAATTTTTCTCCCTCTTTACCTTACCCCCTTCTCAAGATAGCATTCAATCTGATATAGACTATACATGTACAATCATATTAAATATATTTCCACATTAGTCATGTTGGGAAAGAACAAAACTGAAAAACCATGAGAAAGAACCAAAAAAGAGAGAAAAAAAATGTATGCTTTGATTTGCATTCAAACTCCATCATTCTTTCTCTAGATGTGGACAGTGTTTTCCATCATGAGTCTTTTGGAATTGTCTTAGATCATTCTATTTCCAAGAAGGGCTAATCAAAGTTGGTCATTGCACAAAGTTGCTATTACTATGTACAATGTTCTCCTGGTTCTATTCACTTCCCTCAGCATCCGTCTTTCCAGATAAGCCTTTACAGGTTTAACTGAAGTCCATTTGCTCATCATTTCTTATAGAACAATAGTTTTCCATTACATTCATTCATTCATGTTCAGTCACTCCCCACATAATAGGCATACCCTCAATTTACAATCCTTTGCCACAAAAAACACTGCTTCCATAAAATAAAGTTTTAGTAATTTGATTGGTATGACATTGAATAGGCAAATTAGGTAGAATTGCTGTTTTTATTATATTCGTTCAGTCTACTCATGAGCAATTAATATTTCTCCAGTTGTCTAATTCCGACTTTACTTGTGTAAAAATTGTTTTGCAATTGTTTTCATATAGTTTTAGGTTTTTCTTGGCAGGCAGGCTCCCAAGTATTTTATATTCTGTACACTTATTTCAAAAGGAATTCAACATTCTGTTCCTTTCTGTTGGACTTTGCTGGTAATATATAGAAATGTACATATTTCTATATATGAAATATTCTGGTAATATATAGAAATGCTGATGATTTTATGGGTCTATTTTATATTCTGAAATGTTGCTGAATTTATTAATTATTTCAAATAGTTTTTAAAATTGATTCTCTAGGATTCTCAAAGTACACCATCATATAGTCTGTAAAGAGTGATAGTTTTGTTTGTTCATTGTCTACTATATAATTCCTTCAATTTATTTTTCTTGTCTTATTGCTATAGTTAACAGTTCTAGGACAATATTGAATAACAGTAGTTAACGGGTATCTTTGCTTTACCCTTAATATTATTGGGAAGGTTTTTAGCTTATCCCCATTGCTGATGAAGCTTGCTGATGGTTTAAATGGGTATTATATTTAAATGAGTGTTATATTTAGATGGATTTTATCAACACACAAAAGGTGTTGTATTTTGTATTGTTGTATTTTGTCAAAAGTATTTTCTACATCTGTTGAGATTATTATATGATTTCTGTTGGTTTTGTTATTGATATGATCACCTATATTTATAATTTTCCTAACATTGAACCAGTCCTGCATTCCTGATATAAATCTCACCTGTTCATAATGTTTCATCTTTGTAACATATTGTTGTAATCTCCTCACTTGTATTTTATTTAATTTTTTTTTGCATTAATATTCATTAGGGAAATTGGTGCATGGTTTTCTTTCTATTTTTGTGCATGCTCCCAATAGAATATAAGCTCCTTGAGGGCCAAGACAGTTTTGGTCTTGTGTTTGTATCCCCAGAATCTAACACAGTTCTTGACACATAGTAGAGACTTAATAAATGCTCTCTATTTTGCTTAATTGAATTGATTTGAGCCGAATTGAATTGTAGCACGGGTTTGAAAATGATTTGAAAATCAGAGGGCCTTGCTACTAGATTGTATTTTCCATTGTCTCATGGTATGACCTTAAGCAAATCACTTCCCCTCTTGATTATCCTATTCTCTGTAAAATGAAAGAGTAGCATTAAGTGATCTCCATATTCCTACTCTATCATTGTGTGTTAGATGAAAATATTTTTGGATCATCATGCTGTCTTTCCTACCACCTTCTCTTTTCTGCTTCCACAGCTGAACTCTGTGGGTCCATGTACTTTGTAGTGCATGACAAGGTAGACAGGTGGCCATTAACCACAGGCTGTGCATCAAGTTCAATTACATTCAACCAATACACACTGGTGGTGCTTACCTATCTTGTCAGATGGAATACCTGGCAGTCTTGACAAAAGGACTTTCCAGTAGAAGTAAATGGAATTGTGAGTGTCTGACTAACTAAAAATTCCCTCCTAAATGGACTGTACCTGAGAACACTGAAGCTACCCTTCAGGAAGCTCTTATTAGACCCTGTGGGTTTCTTAGCTAATTCTCTGCTCTTTCAAAGAAAGATAAATTACCAGTCCATGTTCCTTCCCTGGGGGTTTTCCATTTGTACTGATCACATTGTCCCCTCACCCCTGCAGCATCCTCACTCATAAATCCTCTCTGTTCCTGAGGAAAACACTTTGGGGTTGCTGGGACTCAGTAAGCTTAATTATTTCCCTTCCTTTCTAGGGAAGTAGACATGTCTTAGGTGAAGTCTCTCTCATAGTTCCAATCTTAAGTGCTCTCTTCTTTCTCAGAAGCCAGCCCCACCCCCAGCTCTTTGTTTATACCTCTCCTGTGCATTTTGGTTTCATAAGATTTAGAAACCGTAGAGACCCCAGAGACCATCTAGTCCAATTTTCTCATTTGAAAGAGGAGGATACTAAGGCCCAGAGAGAAGAAATCAACTTAATATCATAAATTTAGAGCTAGAACAAATCTTAGAGGTCACCAAGTCCAGATTCCTCAATTTATAGGAGGGGAACCTAAGGCCTAAAGCAGGGATGTGATTTGCTCATGATCACATAGGTAGTAGGTGAGAGAGTCAAGATCTGAGCCCTGATGTTCTGATCGCAGATCCAGTATTCTTCCCACTATACCATTATCCTTCTCTGCCTATGTGATACTTCTCCGACTATTTTAACTGAAGTGAAAATTTAAATTTTTTTCTATTTTCTTTTTGTTAGCTTTGGTCCACCATTCTAGACTGTCAAAGTCTATTTAGATCCTTATTCTATCATTCACTGGATCAGCTATTCCTCCTAGCCTTGAGTCATATGCATTTTTTAAGTTTGTCATCAATGTCTTCATCTAAGATATTCACAACAATGGCGAAGACAGACCTCTGTGACACTTCACTAGAGACATCCGTCTAGGTTGACACCATTCTAGGGTGGGAATTTAACCAGCTTATTCTTCTAAATAGTTAATCATAGTACGCAGTATAGTGGCCTGAGCAAATTAGTCCTTTTAATCCATTCATTTTGCCCATCTATGCTCATTGGAAAAGGAACTGACTCATTGGAAGATGTGATTCATTCATTGAACAAGAACTTCACTAAGCACCTTCTATCTGCACAGCTCCTTTTAAGAGGTAAAGAAGATACAAAAGATCTGTAAAACCTCATCTTTTCTCTACAGCTGTGGCTTATAGTCTAGCTAGGGTAGAAGAAGGTAGGGCAGCAAAAGATTTTCTTCCTTTAATTGCAGGGAGCATGTGATGCAGGGGGCAGATCAAGCTGATTAGGAAGAGGCATATCCAAAGTAAGTAGATAGAATGTTAGATCAGGAAGAATTTTATTCCTGTCCAGGCTGTCCCCCTCATTTTATAGAGGAGGAAATGGAAGCTAGAGAATGGATGTACTGTTCAAACTCATGCAACTAGTTAATGAAAAATCCAGAATGAATTCATGTCTTTACAAACCTGGTCCTGTACTCTTTCCACTATTCTATTCTATATTCTATTACCATGAACTAGTTATGTGTGTTTGGGCAAGTTATGTTCTCTCTATGTGCTTCAGTAGAAATTAGGAATTAAGTCATTGGTATAAGAGATACTGGTAGAGAGAAAGTACATAAACATACATGTGTCATATACAGAGGCAGACAGAGAGATAGAGACAGAGATAGAGAAGCAGACATATAGGGAGATAGAGAATGAGAGACAGACAGGAACAGAGAGAAAGAGACAGACAGAGAAAAAGAGACAAAGACAGAAATAGTGAAGAAGAGACAAAAACAAAGAAAGACACAGAGACAGTCAGACATATATTGAGGTTTAGGGGTATTGGGGACTCCAAAATACAGACAAGTCGGGTCCTGCCTAAATGAATTTGTCTCAAGCCTTCTTTGAGCCAAAGAAAAACAAAGTTTATTTAAGATCCACCATATTGGGTAGACTCTTAAGGAATCTGAACATGTGTGATATGGATAAGTGGGCCAGATAGAATCTGAGCTAGATTGAATCTGAGAGCCTTCATGGAGGCAAGATGGATCCTATATATAGAAAAGATGTGGGAGTGATCTAGGGGTGGCCAAGTAGTCTGGGGTGATGGGAGAAGGGATACAGGGAGGATCTTGAAGAGGAGTGGCTGATGAACTGGGTTTAACTAGAGGTCAGATTCCAGGAACCAAAAGAATGTGATTAATAGTGGGCATGTAGCTGAAGGCTACCTGGACATGTGTGTATTCATCCTTCATTGTTGAAGAAGACCATGCCATCAGAGAAATAATGACATGACTTGCATTTGACTTTGTTTTAAGTGAGGGAGGACTGTGCAGGTCACCAGCCTCACTTCTCCTCCAGAGTTATCTGAATCCAGTGACCAGATATTCATCAGGATGACTGGAGATGACCCAAGATGAGGCCACTGGGGTTAAATGACTTGCCCAAGGTCACACAGTTAGTGAGTGTCACATGTCTGAGGTGAGATTTGAACTCAGATCCTCCTGACTTCTGCACTGGTGCTCTATCCACTGCACCACCTGGACATAATAGACAATGGAGAGCTAGGCTAGGTTAAGGGTAAAAAAGAATCAGGCATAGTGATAATGGAAGGCTTATGGCCTCAGGCAAACGCCAGATCAAATGGGAAGATTTAAGGAGAGTTCAAGGGGGCTCCCAGAGCCTAGATCCCATTTCAGAGAGGCAGAGACAGACAGAGACAGAGAAATAAAGAGAAAGGTCTTTTGACAGACCTTTGGAGGACTCTCATGCTTAGGTTGCAGGAAAGAGAAAATGATTTATCAAGAAAGTCTGGGAAGGAGTAGTCAGACAGGAACCAGGAGTCCACAACCGGTGTCACAGAAACAAAGAAAAGAAAGAGTACCCAAGGGGAAGCGGTAATAGACAACGTCTAAAATTACTGCGATCTCAGGTAGGGTGAGGGCTGAAAATGCCAATAAATTTAGCAGTTAAGTAATCGTCATTAATCACTTGTAGAGAGCAGTTTCTGCTGAGTGGTTCCATCAGAAGCCACATGACAAAGGGTTGAGAAGTGGGTAGGAGGTGAAGTGGAAACAAACATAGACAACCTTTTCCAGGAGTGTGGCAAGGAAGTGAAGAGATTTAAGACAATAGCTTGTTACATAATAACAATCATACTAATCATAGTATTAACACTGGCTAGCCCTTCTAGCACTTTGAGATTATAAATCACCATACATAGGTTATTTCATTTGACCCTTCCAACAACGTGGGGAAGTTGGGGCTGTTATTTTCTCATTTTATAAATATAGAAGAGAAGTTAAGTGAGTTGCTGGGAGTTACAAAGCTAGGAAGAGTCTGAAAGAGGATTGGAACTCAAATCTTTCTTGTTTCAAGTACAGTGCTCTTGTCCACTCTGCCCTCCTCCCCCAACTGTCTCATTTACATGCACATTCACAAACATACAGAGTTTTGATTAAAACTGCCCTGACTTTAACAATGCTGTGTATGTGTGTATAGGTGCATCTGTCTATCATCTATCTATCTATCTATCTATCTATCTATCTATCTATCTATCTATCTATCTATCTATCTATCTATCTATCTATCTACCTATCTACCTACCTATCTATCTATCTATCTATCTATCTATCTATCTATCTATCTATCTATCTATCTATCTATGAAGTGACTATGACCAAAAATAAAATATGGATCACTCAGTAAGAGGAAAAGACAACCAAAACACAGGCCCTATATTTCATTGTTATCTATGGAAGGATATGGACAAGAGTTGTACAATATGGACAGTTATATTCTCCTATGGTATGTCCCTTATGGTTGGTAACCTGTAGAGTTATTACACAGAGCATTAAAAAAAAGCACTACTATTATTTCATCCCAATATCATGAATAGTTCAGTATCTTCATCTTCTAAAGTGATCATCCTTTCCTTACCCTAGATCTGCTACTGAGTTGTTTAGATGGGCAAGTAACTCCTTTTGGTGACCTTAATTTTCTCATGTGGATCATGGGGGAATACTAAATGATCTCCAGGTTTCCTCCAACTCTGAAAGTTTATGATTCTAATGTTCTGCTCAAGGTGCCTGAGAGCAATGTTAATAGATTAAAGAAGAATTGTGTGTGCACCCTCAGCTATATCTGTTCAGAAGTACAAGAAATAAGGGAATCAGTATTAACCTGTAACTGACACCTAATTGATTTTTGACTTTTATATCAATCAGAGCTTACAAGTTCTAATTTAAAAATGAATTCACTGCTTTACCCATAACACCATGCATGGGCAGTTAACACATTCCATCTTAAAAATAAAAAACTTCCACGTTACCCTCCATTTTTTACTGATATTGTTCTATAGTGTGGGGTCCATTTAAATTTCCAGTCAGGATGCCAGTGGACTTAATAATCTAACTTGAGAATCCTCAACATCCCTGTTGTACTACACACTTCTCAGAGTCCTCAATAGAGAATTCTCAGACCTGAAGTCATTTTGGGGTTGTTTTAATGAGGTAGCATTTGCTAAAGCATGACAGACAGAAATAATAAGTTACCATTTATAAGGAAAACCTCAGAACTGGAGCTGGAGCAGGCAGACAGCCAACAGAAATTGTTTCGTGGATGAAATATTTCCTAAAAATAGCTCTCCCAGCTCAGCCTAATGCAATTAAAGTTAGTGATGTACATAATATGAAAACTGGGAGCTCTTTCTGCTAATAACCACTGTGTAACTGAGGCAATCCATTTCGTTAATTTAATATATACTTTCATAGTCCCTTGATAATAGATGTATAATTAAAATGATATGCTTTGATAGGCTATTCTTTCTGAAATGAAACTTTGTAAGTTCAGGTCTTGAAAAAAATATTTTTTTCTGTAATTATTATTCAGCATACATTTGGTTTTGCTTGTCCCCTCTTTGGCTTTTCTTCTCCCCAACAAATTAAAACACTTCTTGAAACTCAAAGTCATCGGACATTTGTGTTGATAAAGATCTGCCCTGGGATAGCTGAGACAGAGGGGTGGTGGGAAGGTGAGCTATCAAGAGACCAAGAGGTGACTGCTGAAGGAGGGCCACTTCTAAATTGAATTTGAATTCATTTAAGATTCATACTTATTTCCAAAGACACTTGAAGTGACTTACAGATTAAAACATAGCAGAAGACATTTCAATGTACAGAAGAACAGAGTTCCCTGGGAAAAGGACAATATAAAAGAATCGACTCACAGCATAGCAAACTGGATCAATGCACAATTGAATATTTCATCTTCTCATGTGATTATTTTCTGTTTAGACTGAGTTCTTGTCCAACACAAGAGTAGTATGCTATACTGGGGATTTGGAGTCAGAGGACCCAGCTCCTCCATTTACTACTTAAATGACCTTGGATCTCAATTGTTTCATATTCAAGATAAGATGATCTTTTAAAGTTCATTTAGCTTAAATCTATTAGTGTATGATGCTGCAGTTCCTGATGTAGTCATCTATTTATTCAATATTAGTCATGCATTTACCATATGAAGCTAATATGAAGTTATCTGATGGAGAGCTTTAAATAGTAGGCCAAGGAATTTATATTTTAGCAAAAGGAAATAGGGAACCAAAACAGATATATGAGCATGAAAATGACATAGTCACTCCTTTCTTGCCCCCTTTTTTAGGATTAGATCTCTGATTTCATCAGTGTGTGAGAAACTTTCTACCAAAGCAGATCAGTACCTGTTCTGCATAAAAATCTTAAAGAAGGGCCTTCAGGCAAGGAAAGATTAAATAACTTGCCCATGGTCACAAGATCAGTATGTGGCAGAGGAGGGTTTTGAACCCAGGTCTTCCTGGTCTCATTGGCTGCTCCCTTAACACTTTGCTACTCTACCTCTTACAGGATTATTTTGGCTGCTAGCTGAAGGACTTCAACATCCACTGAAACTGGTCTCTCCAAAGTCACCAGTGATCTCTTTACTTGCCTAATTCATTGCTTTATTGTCAATTCTCACTTTCCTCAATCTCTCTATATTCTTTGACATTATCAACCACCTTCTCTTTGATACTCTCTTCTCCCTAGGTTTTCTGAATCTCCTTATTCTCCTTCAGATCTGATGACTCCTTCTCAGTCTCCTTTACTAAATCGATAGTTATCCAACTTATACCCTCTTTTTTTCTCCCTTTGTTCTATTTCACTTAGTAATCTTACCAACTTCCATGGATTTAATGCGGAGGATTCTCAAATCTACTATCCTACCCTAGTCTTTCTGTTGACCTCCATT
This sequence comes from Notamacropus eugenii, assembly GCF_028372415.1. Classification (NCBI taxonomy): domain Eukaryota; kingdom Metazoa; phylum Chordata; class Mammalia; order Diprotodontia; family Macropodidae; genus Notamacropus; species Notamacropus eugenii. The sequence continues at coordinate 554,102,120 of NC_092872.1, forward strand.
CTAATATTTCCAACTGCCCTTCAGATATCTCAATCTGAATGTTCAGTTCAATTTATCCCAAACAGAACTTTCCCTCCAAATCCTCCTTACCTTCCTGCCTTCTCTTTTACTATAGAGGGCAACATTATCCCCCCCAGTCCCTTAGGCTTACAACTTAGGTGTCATACTCAATTTCTCACTATCTGTCACCACCACCACACCTTCGCCAACCAATCTGTTGCCAAGGTCTACCAATTTCACCTTTGAGACATCTCTCCAAAACACCCTCTTCCCTCTTCTCATACTGCCATACTCTGGCACAGGCCCTTATCTCCTACTGCCTAGAATAATGCATTAGCCTACTTTGGGTTTCCCCTGCCTCAAGTCTCTCCCCAACCCCCACTCTTCAGCCACCAAAATGATTTTCATAACATGCTAGGTCTGACCATGTCACACACACACTACCCCTTCAATGAACTCCTGTGCATCCCTATCCCCTCTAAGATTAGTGATGAAAAAAAAGAATAAAATTAATGATGAATAAAATCCTCTGTTTGACATCAAAGCCCTTCATAAGCCAGCCCCCCTCATATCTTTCTAGTACCTCATTCTCTGTCCTGTGTATTCTTTGATTAGGTAACAGTGCCCTCCAGGCTTCTCCACAAATAGTACCTTCCATCTTTTGACTCCAGAAATTTTCTGTGGTGATCTCCATACCTGAAATGCTGTCCTTTCTCATCTGTTCTCAGCTTCCTTCAGGTACCAAGTAAAACCCTATCCTCTACAGGAAGAGTTTTCCAATGGCTCTTAATTCTAGGTCTATTCCTCTCTTATTTATTTCCTATTTGTCTTGTATCTAGCTTCTTTGTACAAACGTGTTTGCTTATTTGTCTCCCCTATATGATTATGAGTTCTTGAGAGTGGGGACTATCTTTTGCTTCTTTTCATATCCTCAGCACTTAGCAGAGTCCTTGGTATATAGTAGGTGCTTAATAAATGTTTATTGACTGACTGATGCATTAGAAAGGAGAGCAATTAGATTCAAGGAGATCAATTTGAAATCTATTGAAATAGTTGATTCAAAAAGCAACAAGGGTCTGAACCAGAGGGTAATTATGCGACTGGAGAAACAAGGACAGGTAGCAGAGCTATTGTCATGGTAGAAGTGACAAGACCTGGCAGATGATTGGATATAGGAGATAAAGAAAGGGAGAAGATTTCAAGCCTGGGCCACTCAAAGGGTGATAGTGATGGTAATAAACAGGAAAAAGGTAAGTTTGGAGAAAGGGGAAGTTTGGAGAGGAAGATAATGAATGTTGTTTCAAGAATATTGAATTTGAGATTCCAGTGGTACATCCATGTGGAGCTATGTAGTAGCCTATGTAGTAGGTAATGTGAAACTTACATTCAGGAAAGGGATTAGAGATGGTACAGATTTTTAACTATAGTTTACAACTACAGTTAAACCTATAGGAACAAATTAACTCAGCAAGGGGGAACAAAGATAAAGAGAAGAGAAGATGTCATAGACCTATATTGACCTTCATGACTATATGCTTGTAGAAATATATTGAATTAACAGGGTAGCCTAGGGGAGTCTTTCAAGAAGGAGGAATAAAATTGCACAGAAGCCAAGGAAGTAGGAAGTCTTCAGGAGGGTGATCTGTTTGACAGTGTCAGAAGCTGCAGAGAAGTCAGGTTGAATGAGAACTTTTAGGGTTCTAGTGGTAATCTTGAAGGATTCTATGAATTCTTAGACCAAGGAATTTAGGTGTGAAGAGATCACTGGCAATTGATTTAACCATTCTGGAACTCTATCTATAATTATGCTAAGAGCATGTCTAAAATATTTAAACCCTTTGATGTCAAAGTTCATTGCTATGCATAGGAGCTAAAAACTAGACAGGTTCAATGTAAACCAAAATATTTAGAGCAGTATTTATTGTAGCATCAAAATACTGGAAACAAATTAGATGCTCCACGATTGGAGAACAGTCAAATTGTGGCCCAAGAATACAATGGAATGTTAGTGTGATGAACATTAATATCAAAAAGGAACAGTGAGTATGAACAATGCTGGAGACATGGGAAGACATGAACAGATGGGGATGAGCACCAACAGGAAAACAATTTACAGAATGACTACATCTGGAAATAGAAAGAAAAATAACAACGTTGACAACAACACAAATCAAAACTTAAGACTGATCATTATAATTATCAAACTTGAAACTGAAGACAATATTTGGGAATACACCTACCTCCCTCCTTTGCAGAGGTAGAGGAGTGGTTTATAGGTAGAATCTAGAATATACTGGATTTGATTTCTGTGTTGGTTAGTTTGTTGAACTGTTGCTATCCCCCACTCCTTTTAAAAGTTCTTAAATATATGGAATTGCTCTCAGGATGGGGAAAGGGGAGAAATGTGTTGGAATATGAAGGTTATCTAATAACAAAATATACATTCACATGTATATATTTATAAATATATTTATTTATATTTAAATAAATATATTTATAAATAAGTATATATGTGTGTATGTATACATATATTGGTTTTCCTAAAAGGATCATTGCAAACCTTGCTGTGAGCAATTTTACATGAGAGTTTTAATCAGAAGGCAGATTTTCAAGTCTTAAGAAGTCAATGATGGGTGAAAAAGTGGAAACAAGGAATGTACAAGCCTGTTTCTAGGAATCTCATTGTGAAAGGAAGAGACATATGGAAATAATTTGAGGGGATAGATAGTAGGATGAAATTAAGAACTTTTTTTTAAAGATAGGCTATACCTGGAAGTGTTTGTGAGTAATGCAGAAGAAGCCATAAGTAATAAAGATTGAAGATGGGGTTGGAATGGGGCAGAGGGAGGGGATCAAGGGATCCTGCTCCCAGAAGAGATGGGAAGGGATGCAATCAAAGGCAAAATTAAAAATGTAGGCCCCTGCAATGCGTGGGCCACCTCTTACTCACATACTAGAGCAAATGAAGACAGCAATGTAGATGATTCAGAGGGGTTGGAAATGTGGCCTAGGGAAAAAAGGGAGGTAATATCAAGTGGTCTTGATTTATTCAGTAAAGTTGGAGGTAAGGTCTTAGACTTAGAGGGAAGAGAAAAAAGGTGGAATATAGGACTTGAGAGCAAAATTTTGCAACAACTACTTTTGGGAGGATGATAGACAGTCGGTGAGTAATAAGAGGATTGATGTGCAGAAGTGACAATCCATCTGAGATTATATGACACAAATGTATAGTGTAGCTAAATGGAACAATTGTGTTGTTTCTTCCAGTAGCATTTAGTAGCATACTAGTAGGAGCAGGAAAGATGGGTCTAGTAAGACATGAATAGCAATGTGAAAAAGAGACAAGGGATTCAAAGGTACAGGTGATAGTGTACTGTTTAACTGGTCAATTATAATTTTCAGACTGTGAAGACAGTCAAATGTGAGGTCAAAGTAGAGATGATTGTTTAGAAAAGAGAACAGATAGGAATGGGGGATTGGAGCTGTGGGATGTGTGATAAATAGATGTGAAAAGACCAAGGCAAAGGAGTTGAAAAAGGCAGAAGGTTATAATCAGAGGGGAATTTCAGAGTCCAGGATCATGGAAGTAGAAGTTATGAGTTATGAGAAAATTGAAGGTATGGTCATCCCTGTGGGTGGTTGAGATGGAAAGAATATTTAGGTTAAGGGAGTTTAGAAGTTTCATTAAATGGGACACTAAAGTGTTTGAAGGGAAATTGGCATATGTGCTGAGGTGCCTGAAAATAAGGACAGGAGTTTGGGAATGGAAAAGAAAACTGTGTCTGTTATTCCACTCCTTGGAAAATAAGTAATTGAGAGTAACCTGGAGGCTAATGGGTAACTGAATTTTGTGAGAAGGGTTGGAATGAAGATGAAGGCTTGGGAATCATGTTTGTAGATTACTAATCTACCACTACCATCATTATCCCCCCAACAACTGGAGAATGTCACTTCTTCAAAAAGTACTTAATAATGAAGATGTTATAAGATTTCCTCATCTTTACAGAATAGATTAGCACACTTTAGGAATCTTCCATTGAATATGACTAGAATAATTGAGTATTAGAACTGGAAGGATCACTAAAAAACATTCAGATCAGACCTTGATGCTACATATTAGGAAACTAAAGCTGTGAGTGTCATAGAATTAATCATGGATACTTACTTCCTTCTATAGCAGCCCATTTGACATTTTTGGAGAACTCAGAAATAAGTCAACCAAATCTCATTTAAAAAATAAAACATTTTTTTAAGCAGTGCTGGATTTAGATAAGAAGGGTTTTAAAAAATAGCTGACAATGCATAATGTGAAAGGTCACATGTTATGACCATAAAATCTTGATTCGTGAAGTTTGTGAAATTACTTGAGGGATTCATGATTTCATCATTTTAGGTTGCATCCTTCTCTGATGCAGATCACCATCTCTCCATGCTTTCATATAAATTTTCTTGAATTATTGTGACCAAAATCTTTATGCCCTGTCCAACATTCTGGTGCTGAACCTCTTTGAACTTACCAAGTTTAATTCTCAGATAACAGACATAAAGCATTGTTGAGTCATAACCTTTGAAACATTAACTGAAGAAATCCAAGTCTAGAGTAGTCAAAAGGCAGATTTTGAAAACTTAAGAATCCAATGATTGGTGAAGAAGGGAAGACAATGAGTCTAAAAAACTTTCTAGGATCTTGACTGTGAAAGGAAGAAAAGACATATGGAAATAGAGCCATATGGAAAATAGAAAAACATTAATTTTATCTTTCCTGTTTCCCTTCTTCCACTAAACACCTCCTCAGATGCCTCAGTGGAATGGTATTGATTGGTGGTTTTAGGAGTCTATAGCAATAAGCAGAACTGAAGTATACTGAAAGTCAGGGGACCTGGGGTTTCAAGTTTGGCCCTGATATGATCATTTTCCTCAGCCATAAAATGAAGCAATGATATTTGAACCCCTCACTTCTAGTCACTTCTCTCTCTCTCTCTCTCTCTCTCTCTCTCTCTCTCTCTCTCTCTCTCTCTAAGGTATATTGGGGGTGGAAGAAAGAAGTGCATGAAAATAGAGATATTTAAAATACAGCCCTTCCTTGACATTTCTCAAATTCATCAATAAAATTGATTGATTTACAAAAAAAAGAACATTCCAAAATCCAAGGAAATTATCAAGATGATGCTAGATGTAATTAAAACCCTACTCCTTCTGAAAGTCTGTTTGTTCAGTCACATTTCAAATTCACAAACATTTATTAAATGCCCACTAATTATATGCAAGGCAGTATGTGAGACTGAAATAGTCCTCATCTTCAAGGAGATTACATTCTACTGTAAGTATAAAACATACATAGAAGTGGTCAAGTATGAATTCATTCATTATTAAACATTGATGCTGGTCACATGGCTATTACAAATCATAACTTATCTAACTTTTATGATAAAATGAAAATATTCTGGTAGCATTTCCTTAGTTAAGTACATAACTGATTAATGATGGTGACAGTCCATTGTTCTGCTGCGTATCAGAAAAGCACATTTCCTGTAATAGATTTTAGATTTTGTACATATAAAATTTCATATAAATATACATATTTATACACACATATTGATCTGTACACATACATATCCTTAAAACTTAACCTTTTTTGCATTATCTTTTCACTTGAATAATAATCTCAAATGACCATATCTTTTTTTATGAATTGGTAAGTTTTTTTTTAAGCTTGTTCAAGGTCAAAGGAGTTTTCTCTGGTTGAAAAGCATTTCCAACTTCTTAAATTAACATATGAAATGCCATTTGTAACACTATTTTCTTTCCTTTAATAAAAACATAATTGGCCTATTTGACAGAAGTATATTCACACAATAGTGGTATTTATAATTCACTTATTCCATTTATAATCATTATTGAGAGATATTGCCTATTATGCCAATGAAGAAGTCCTTTGGCATAATTTACAAATTGATGTGACATTTCTTTCATTGTTGGTTGTCTATTACATGGAATCCTAGAATGATGAAGCTAGAAGGGGCCTGAGGGATTGCCTAATACAGTGACTCCTCACCTCTTGTGAACTCTCAGCAATTCTCACAATTGACAAATGTTTTAGTACCAAAGATCCATGCTTCTTTCCAAGAAATAACAGGGTATATTAAGAAGCATGTTGGACTGTGAAGGAACTTTGAAGAATAGGAATAAAGCGGTTGTAGGGCAGAAAGAGATGCACCTATGCTAATATCCTCACTTTTATGAGATCACAGATACATTTGAGTTGAATTGAATTGTTACACCATTAAGTTAGGAGACCTAGGTTTGAATCTTGACTCGGATATCTAGCTCTTAGGAATAGAGAGAGGACAGGGAATTCTTATGGAAAATACATGCTTTAGGAGAGAGGTTTGAAAGAAAGCTTGAATTCTTCCCAATCTCCTCTACATAAAAACCATAAAAATATAATGTTATAGTTGGAAGACATTTGAGATCACCTGATACAACTGATTGAACAGCTAGGTGACACTGTGGATAGAGAGCCTTGACTGGAATCAGGAAGGCTCATCTTCCAGAGTTCAAATGTAGCCTCAGACATACAGTTGTATGACCCTCACTTAACCCTGTTTGCCTCAGTTTCCTTCTTTGTAAAATGAGCTGTAGAAGGAAATGGCAAACCATTCTAGTATCTCTGCTAAGAAAACCCCAAATAGGAATATGAAGGATCAGACATGACTGAAACAACTGAATAACAACTGTACAATGCCTTCATTTTGCAGTGGTGAAAACAAAGGCCCTGTGTGTGTTAGAAGAACCCAAGTCCCTGAATTCCTATCTAGGCCATATATAGGACATGGGGGTGGACATGTGAATAGCTACCACTTACGTGTTCACCACTCTAGGTCAGAGCCTCATCCCTTCTTGTCTGGACTATTACAATAGCAATTGGGATAGGCCTCTCTGACTCAAGTTTTTCTCTGCTCTAATCCATTCTCTACACAGCTACCATACTGATATTCCAAAAGCGTGCCTCTCACTTTGTTCCCTTTGGACTCAGTAAGATCCAGTGTGCTCCCTTTTGCCTAAAGGAGCAAACACACATCCCTCTGTTTTTCTTTGAAAGCCCTTTGAATCCTGGCTTGAACCTAGGTTTCTAATCTTATTCTGTATTAGACCCTGTGTACTCTTCAGTACAGCTGGATTGACTTTTGTGATGTCCCACACAACTACTAATGATCTTTTCTCCCCCAGCTGTGTACCTTTGCAGGGGCTACTTTCCATGCCTTGTATGCACTGCTGTCTGTACTCCTTAGAATTCCTCCTACCTTAATTCCAAGGTCAGCTTAAGCATCTATTATGATATAAAGGCTTTCATTCTCCCACTATCTAGTATCCACACCCCACAAAAAAGTTTCTTTCAATTTATAATGCTTTGATATATACATACATACAAACATATACATATATGAATACATCTATCTATCTATCTATCTATCTATCTATCTATCTATCTATCTATCTACCTATCTGTCTATCAACTGGTAGCATGGTAGATAGAGTACCAGGCCTGAAGTCAGGAAGACCTTAGTTCAAATCTTACCAGCTGTGTGACCCTGCTCAAGTCATTTAACTTGTTTGCCTCAGTTTCCTCATCTGTAAAATTGAGATAATAGCACCTATCTCCCAGGGTTGTTGTGAGAATCAAATCCAATATGTATAAAAGTGCTTAGCTTAGTACCTGACACCCAGTAGGTGCTATATAAATGCTTATTCTCTATTTATCTCCTTATATGTACTCCTGTTTTCTTTCCTGATAGAGTGTAAGCTCTTTGAGAGCAGGACCTCCTGTATTTTTGTACTTATATCCCCAGCTCCTAGCACAGTGCCTGATATGTGGTAGGCTCTTTAGAAATGATTGCTTATTGGTTGAGAGACTTATGAGAGAATAGAGGAAGAAGAGTTTATTGGAAACAGGCATAACTAAAACAGAATAGTAATAAGTGGATACAAATGTGTAAGGTGTGGTGGCCAGGACCGTAATATGAAACAGGATACATTTCAGCAGTTGTTCCATTTTCATATCGTAAATATTGACTATTAATTGAGCATCATTTACCAGATCAATCTATACTCCATTGTTTCCATTTGATTTTTTTTTTTTGCCTTTTCATCAAAATCTTTCTGTGAATCATATCCAATGATGGCAATATTTCCCAGAGAAACAAAGATAATAAAATAGAGATAGCCAGGAGGAAAGGATTTTAGGGACATTAAACTTTTTTTTTAACTCAGACATTCAAACTCAGAGATTCAGATTCACAATATTTGAAACTGAAGGCCAAAGTTCAACAGCTAACAAAGTGAACTTACTAGTAAAATATATAAATAACATTTTTAGGTTCAGAGTATTGAATGAACATCAAGAAGGAAGTTTATGAGTAATAAAATATGGAAAGGTATTTAGAGAAATCTATGCCCCCATTTTCTGCCAAAATCACTAAATCAATCAACTGACAGTAATTTATTAAGCACATACTATGTGCTAGGTCTATTCTCAGCACTGAAGATGCAATTACTGTTAATGAAACAATCCCTGCTCTCAAGGAGTTGACCTTCTAGTGGGGAAGATGAGTGCACATATAAATATGTAAAGAATAATTTTAAAGAGAGTGAATGTGAATAAAAATAAGGTAATTGAATACAAGCAAGTTGTGTGACACTAGCAGATGGAGGGATTTGGAAAAGCTCCATGTTACAGGAAGGGCTTAAATGAAAATAACAAGGATTATGTGAGGCAGAGGTGAGCTCATTCCACTCATTGGAAATGACTTGGTAAAGGCATTTTGCCAGAGACAGGAGATGGTGTTCTGACCCTCAGGAACAGGAAGAGACTCCGTGTAGCTGTATCATAGAGTGTGGGAAAGGAAGTAATGCCCAATGACTCTGGAAATATCAGTTGATTTGAAGTTGTGATAGACAAGTTTACATTTTATGCTAGAGGCTTAGGGAGCCACAAGAGTTTATTGAGTAAGGGAGTGACATGGTGAGTCTTCTTCACTTAAAGAAAATCATTTTGGGAGTTGTATAGAGGATAAATCAAAGTGGAGACTCTGGCTGCACTCTTGTCATTTTTATTTTATTTTATTAAGTGCTCTCTTCCTATCATAAATTCCCTTGATAACATCTTCTATTCTTGTTCTTCAAACTTGCTCATTGTTTATATGTTACAATCTGGTTACACTCACCATCTCTCCATTATAGTCTTTATGAGAATATTCAATTCTTTGGAAACTGTTAGATCCCTTGTCTCACTGCCTGCTACACACCAAAATGATAGAAATGATATTAATGCCATTATTGTAAAATAAAGGAAAATGGCAACTGAAAGCTTGTATCTGGATCATTTAGAAAGTCATTCAATTAGCATTTTATTAAGCAGGTTCTATTTGCCAGGCTTTGTTCTAAGCTCTGGAAATAAAAAGAAAGGTAAAAGACAGTTCTCGTTCTCAAGGAACTCATAGTCGATCTAGGTCATGCTACCTTGCACACAGAAGGTAATTGATTGATTGTCTACACTTATTAAAACAAACAGCAGTGACCCATTTCTTCCATCCTGGGAAGACCAATGTAATAACCTTTTTCATAGGTTCATAGGTTTTAGAACATAGACTTTAGAAATCACCTAGTCCATAGACTTCACTTTACAAATGAGTCTTTGAGAGGGTGTCTTGCTTCTTATCACATGATTAGTAGATGGCAGATTTGGGATTTGAATTCAGGCCTTCTATACCTAAATTAAGTGTTCTTTCCTCTACAGAAATGCCTAGAAAAATTTTGTTTTTTTTTTAAATCAACTACCATATTTAAAAAGCACAGGATAAAAAAGAAAGAAGACCAGTTGGAATTACAGACAAGCAAGAAAACTTTGAAAGTTACATGTTGAATTTATTATGTACTTGAACAAAAAAAACCACATGGTACATAATTCAGTTTCATGTACAATCTTCTTAGTCTATTCTAGACTATATGAGTGGAAGTGCTCATTTTATTTGGTGTTTGTTGGGTTCAGAATTATAAGTAAAAGAATGGTAAAAGTAATAAAACAAATCATCTCTCCTGTTGCAATCCAAGGCCCTTGTTTTCATCCATTGCTCAGGAATCCACAAGAATTGTCTAGAATGTACTTCTTAAAATTTTCTTCTCTGATTTGGGAAAATTATAGAAGCTCTATTAACGATGTGCTTTTCTTTTCTAAGTGTTCATCCCAGAGGCTCACAGCTGGCTAGAATACACAAAATGTGCTGAGCAAGCTTGCCACGTGTGCACTGCTCCCAGCAGGCTAGCCCAGTAACTTATGGCTGCTTCCTTGCTGTCTCAGCAGACCAAAGGGGTTATTTCACAATTAGAATTCGCATTGCCATTATCTTATTACTACTCCACATCCTAAGGGTCTCCTTTAAGTCATTTTCTTCAGAAACCCCAAGTTCCTATAGACATTACCTGGAAAACATACTTTATACAGTAAAGAAGTACAGTTGATTGGTATTATAGAATCATTCATTCATCCAATGGTTATTTATGGACCATTTATTTCAGGCAAGACACTGAGTGATTTGCAAAGTGTCTTACTTATAGGCCATGTTCCTAACAATTCTGTTTTGTCATCATCATTATCCCACAGTGAGGAAACTGAGGTACTAACTGGGAAAGATCTGTGTCTCAGGGTACCATTATTTCATTTATGATTACAAAACCAGTCAGTAGTTTATATATGAAAGTAGTATGCTATTTTGTCAAAGAAGATTTTTTTCAAGACATGTGAAAGCATTTTCTTCATGTAGGAGTTTTAAAATTACAATATACTTTATTACTGAGAGCTGAACTGAGATCCAGGAAACATGACTTCTAGTTCTGCAGCTGGCTAGTTGTTTGACATTCAGTAATCCCACTTAACCTCTTTGGGACTAGTTTTCTTCTTTGGAAAAGGAGAGAGATTGACTAAATGATGACAGATTACTTCTAGGTTTGATATTCTATTGTTCTATGTTCTAAGGACCCCTCTACCTCAGACATTCTATATTCCATATTCTAACATTGGTGGTTGTGTTACATTAGGCTTTTGCCATAACTAATTTTTTCATCTTCTCCAGCACCTAGCATATAGTCAGTGCTTAATAAGTATTTGTTGAATAACTGAACAAACGAATGAATTTCATGTTTACTATAATATATCACACAATAAAATCCTCTGCACATAATAGATGCTTATTAAATGTTTGATGAATTGAATGTTACAGCATATCATTGGGAAAATTAATTTAGAATGCTGAGAGAACAACTAAAACACAATCTGTGACACAAAACTTCACAGGTAGTGGAAATACTAATATACTTCTGAAACCCCACATGCTTACTAGAACTTTTCTATAAGGAATTGAAGAGATGGTGGTATCTAACCATGGTGGAGAATCTTATTTAACATCTCTTAGAACTTGGAACTCTAGGATCTTTCCCTAGCATGGAAAATAAAGTAGGGGTCATCTCACATGGAATTCCAGATCTTAATTCTCTCTTTTAAAGGGTGGAAGGGAGGGGAAAGGCAGGAACAATCACCCATGTGCACACATTGAACCAGCTAAGTGGAGTAAGATTCAAACAGAAGCAGTGCAGGCCACATACCAACTTAGAAAACCAGATGTTAATGTGATCTCTGTTCCATTATATTTTTATTTGTTTCTGTTAAGTATTTCCCAATGACACTTTGTTCTGTTTAAGGCTATAATGGCCTTTTTGACACTTCTGAGGTAGCCCATGTGTCCCAGCTAAGGTTACTGGTGAAGGGATTACATGAGGCTAGCCTTTAAGACTATATTCCTGAGATCCACAATCCAGGGAACTTGGGATGGAAATGAATGGATACCTGGGAGAATGAAGGGATCAGTGGTTTTGTAATAGTATACTGGAATGGGAGCCAGACTATGTAGGCTCTAATACCCACTTTTTGGGCCAACTAGTCAACTTTTGTGAAACTTAAAGTCTATGTTTCTTAATAGGCTGAAGTAAATGATTCCTAAAGTCCCTTCCCTCAACCAACAAACCAATCAATTAATCAACAGGCATTTATTAAGCACTTATTATATGTCATGCTCTGCCCTAGGTGCTGAAGCTAAAACTCAAGCTCTGTAATTTTATGTCCTGTGTTAATATTGGTGATATCATCCGATCCCTTGCCTTCAGCTAACACCTCTATCTAAATGACCTATAAGTCTCTTACTCTAATCAATCCCCTTTTGCCTGATTGTCAGACAAGCATTTCCAAATACCTATAGGAAAACAAAAACAAAATAATTTCCCTCAAACTCAGTTGTCCTAAGAGTGAATTCATTTTCCCTGTAAATCTAGATGGGGGCAAGTAGATGGTACAATAGATAGAACTTTGGGCCCAGAGTCAGAAATACTCATCCCTCTGAGTTCAAATCTGGCCTCTGACATTTACTAATTATGTGACCCTGGACAAGTCACTTCACCCTGTTTGCCTCAGCTTCCTCATTTGTAAAATGAACTGGAGAAGGAAATATCAAACCACTCCAGTATCTCTGCCAAGAAATGGAGTCACAGAGTTAGACATAACTAAAAATGACTGAACAACAACTAAATCTAGATGTCCTTATTTCTATCGATGACAGCCTCATTTTTCATGTAACTCGTACTTACCATGTCAGCGTGACCTTTAATCAGTACCTCTCCAATATCTCACATGTAAAATTGGTTATTAAACCCTGTCAATTTTACTGCTCTCATATCTTTTATCTCAGTCCCCTTTTTACTGGTCATATTGCCACTGTGAAAGTGCAGGTCCTTCTTACCTATTACCCATGCTATTGCAACAGCCATGAAACAGGTCTCCTTGCATGTAATCCACTCACACACTGCTGCTAGATTTGTCTTACTGGTACAAAGGCTACTTACTATTTGTCACTCCAGTCCTCCCTTAAGTAGCTTTCCGTTTGCGTTCATAGGAAAGACAAAACCCCATATCGTATCATTAAAGACCCTCTAACTACCTTGTTCCAAATTACATACCCAGCCTAATCCTACATCAATTCCCTCACTCATATATATACTCTATATCAACCCACCAAAAACATTTGCTAAGTGCCTATTATATTACTATGTAATTAATATATCACCATGCTGAACATGATTCTACATGTGCTGTGCCCTCATGTGTTCTTCTCTTTCTCCTGTCTTTCTCCTTTTCTTCTTACCTCTTCTCTTTTTCTTATTGCCCTTCTCCTTCTTCCTCTTTTTCTCTTTCCTCTGTCCTCCTTCTCTTTCTCATCTTTCTCTCTCCTTTTCTTCTTTTTCCTCTTGCTTTTCCTTCTCCTGCTTCTTTTTATGTTTCTTCTTTTCCCCCTTCCTCTTGTCTTTTTCCTCCTCCTCCTTTTGTGTTTTTACTTGTCCTTCTCTTCCTCCTTCACCTTCAAGTAATTTGTAGAGGTCACTGTATAGTTTGAATACTTCTTCCTAAAAGTACAGGGAAGTATCTCCATTAAGTAGCATAACTTTCCTTCCCCACTCCCTCATATCATGTAACCATCATTTTTGAATGTTCTAGGGTTCACCCTTAATATAATATTATTAACATATACATCCACTATCTTTCACATGACCAGTTCAAACACTAGTTAGTAAGATCCTCTATCAATTGATGAATATGTCCTTATAAGTACCTACCATAGGCACCTGCTAGACACTTATGATACGATACAATGAATGTAACAACTGCTACTCAAAAAGAAGCTTAAATTTTCATCCTGGCAAAGATCTCATTGTCCTGTATTGATGACTCAGTTAATTTAATTTGATCTTCTGGGATATTTTCAAAACTTGTTTTCACTTTCAATGAATCTGAATGAATTCATAGGTCTAGTACTTGTCCTGTCTCCTTCTGTATTTCTTAGGAGAAAATATCTGATGAAATTTACGTGAAGTGATGCAGAATTAAGTAAACAGATGCAAAAAATAATACACAAAATGTCTGTACCAACATAAATGGAAAGAGAGAAAGAAAAATGAGAGAATGAGAAAGAAAAAAGAAGGAAAAAAGGAAGAAAGGAAGCAAGGAAGTAAATAAAAAAAAAGGAAAATGGATGGAAGGAGCAAACTCAGTGCTTTTTATCCATAATGATGAAGCATGTCCCCAGAGAAGATTAAAGAAAAGTACCTCTTTCCCTTCTTTGTAGAGAGGAGAAACTATGGGTATGAGCATCTGAAAACATAGGTGTGAAGGGATATACTTGTAAGCTGCACATGCGCTTAGGGCAACATGTGGAGGGTACACGTATAGGGGCATGGATGACAAGGGCAACTCACCCCTCTAGTACTACAGCAATGTTAAGCTTCCAGTTATGTCACTGGGCCTTATTTTGCTGCTCTTGTCAGTGTCACCATTGGCCTCATGGCTGCTGAGTTATTTCTGCTTTATACAGGGGCTCTGTACACTGTGGGCTATATGCTTACCTTTGCTGGAATTTGCTGGGATGTGGCAGCTTGTTAGCCTCTCCCTAGAAAGAAAGAGTTAATGCTGTTTTAATGAATTGTCCACAACTATCCAAGCAGCCAACATAAGCTAGCACAATGCCCCCAAGATAAGATTTTCTTTCTTTTGACCACATTTTTCTTGGTGTTAATTTTGAAGTATTGGTTTCAAAACAACTGTCACTGTTGGGGTTAGAAAATTCTTTTCCCCTCCTTCTAAATTCCCCACTGTCATTGGGATTTTTTCCTGAATTTCATTTTGGGGATTCCTCCCCATGACCTCAACAAACCCACAGAAATTCTGTGAAGACTGGTGTGATGGGGTTCCCTTTATTCCAATTATACTTCTTGATTTGCTTACAAATGAATCTGAGGGCAAGAACAAAATAACTACTTAACAAGTAGGATCATTGACCTAAATCCTATTGCAAATTCCTTGTTTTATACTGTATAGCTGCCATCACATTCTGACCTACACAATAATAATAGCTAACATTTGTATAGTACCTACTATGTGCCAGCTAACAATTAACACCAAGAAAATAGAAGTTCTCCATTAGCCAGTCACATACTATCCATACATGTAAGCATTGGTTACAGCAAATGGAGAAATATTGAATGCCGTGGATAAGTTCACTCACTTTGGAAGTATACTTTCCAGGGATGTCCACATAGATGATAAGTTTGATGTGTGTGTTGCCAGAGCTAGGTTAATGTTTGGGAGGCTGAAGGAAAGTATGGAAGTGAGGAGGTATTAGGGTTACCTACCAAACCGAAGGTCTACAGAGCTGTTGTGCTGACCTCATTGTTGTATGCCTGTGAAACCTGGACAGTCTACCAGTGCCATGCCAGGAAACTGAATCACTTCCATTTATATTGTTTTAGCAAGATTCTGAAGATGACCTGGCAGGATAAGGTACTGGATACTGAGATCCTTTCTTGAGCTAAACTATCAAGCTTTCAAACTCTACTACAGAGAGTACAACTATGATGGGCTGGTCACATTGTTCCAACATCAAACATTTGTCTAAAAGACTATTTTACAGAGAACTCACAAAAGGTAATCACATTTGGGTCAGAAGAAGCAATATTAGGACCCTTTCAAGGGCTCTCTGAAGAACATTTGTATTGATTTTGAGACATGGGAGACCCTGGTACAGGACCTCCCAACATGGTGTGCCAGCATCAGAGTGCTCTATCAATGCTCTATCAATGTGCTCTAGGAGCTAAGAAGAGTTTCAGTAGCTCAAAAGGAAAGTAAGATGTATTTAGATTTTAGAGGTATTTCCACTTCAAATGTTTATATGGTCGCATTGTACCCAACCTGTGGTAGAACCTTCGGAGCTCCTATTAGACTGATCAGCCCCAGTTGGACACACTATACCTTGACCCAAACACAGTGATGTCATTTTGGTCCTCTGTGAGAATGAAGAATAACACCAATTATGCAGCAGGCACTGTGCTAAGTGCTTTAAAAATGTCTCATTTTATCTTCATGACAACTGTGGGAGGTAGATACTAATTGTTATCCCCATAGGCAAACAGAGGATAAGTGACCAGCATAGGGTCACAGAGCTTGTAAGTGTCTAAAACTGGGTTTAAACTTAAGTCTTCCTGACACTAGGTCCTGGGTGCTCTAAAACTTGTACCACCTAGCTGCTCATCTATATAGAGAAAAGGATGCTTTGTTGTTTCTATATATGTATATTTCTTATCTATCCCTATGTTGCTATTGTTCAGTATTTGACTCTTTGTGACCCCATCTTGGGTTTTCTTGGCAAAGATACTAGAGTAGTTTGGTATTTTCCTCTTCAAGTAGTTTTACAGATGAGGAAACCAAGAGAAACAGGGTTAAATGACTTGCTTAGGATCACATAGTAAATATCAAAGACCAGATTTGAACTCAAGCCTTTATGACTGCAGCCCTGCACTCTATCCACTGCACCATCTCATTGTCCTATCTGTCCTGGGATAGATTCCTAGTCTCTAAGAGCTTTTGAGTCCTGTTTATCTTTGTATCCATTGAACACAAAAGTATTCAAATAATGGTTTGTTGAACAATTGAATGAGAGTAAACAAGTTATTAGAAACATTTAATCTGAAACTCTGGGTTACTTATTACTAAATTGTATCTTCCAAGACCGTTACTTTTATCATGGAACCTTGGTTCCCAAATCTTGCTTTAGAAAGTTGAATAAATTTTTAATCTAAGTTATTGCAAGTGAATTTGATAGATTCACATTGACCCAGATGGAGGAGGGATGGAGGCTGGGGTACAAATGCGGGGAGGGGGTGGGGGAGAGAGGGGAACGTTCATTTGTTAACTCTCAGGAGCCCTGTCAGGTCTATGGATTATCTATGGATATCAGCAATCATGGATTATCCCCAGTCCTGAGGAAAGAGCCCAGGATGTTTATATTAGTCTGAGAATTGGATGACGACGATAAGATTAGAATGAAGTACATAGGGTTTGTTCAAAACAAGAATAACAGAAGATGTATTGGGAGTCTTACAACTGTCCCGCTCTGTATACCACATTCTACCATCTCTCTTTCTGACACTATAGGATAGATGTCTGGTACAGGGCAAAGAGAAAAAGTGGTACATCTGAAGATTCACACACTGTGTGTATATATACATACGTATATATTCTAATTCATATAAACAGATTTCTATTTCTAATAAGTGGAAATTATTTACATCTACTTAGGCAACTAGATGGTCCAATGAATAGAGCACCCAGGGCCTGGAGTCAAGAAGACCTGAATCCAAATCTGGCCTCAGAAATTTGCTAGCTGTGTGACCCTGGGTAAGTCACTTAACTTCTATGCCTCAGTTTCCTCATCTACAAAATGGGGCTAATAATAATATCTGCCTCCTGGCAGATGCGAAGTTAAAATGAGGTAAAACTTGTAAAATGCTTTGCAAGCCTTAATATGCTGCATTAATCCTCGTGATTTTTGTTATTATTAATATTACTTAAAGCAAAAGTAATTCTTGCTCCTAGATTCCATTTTAATTCCAAAAGATTTTGTCCTCAGTAAATATGTTAACTTTTGGTTAGTTTAGTTGAAATATTATAAAATATATTGTCTCTTTGTATATAATTCACACCTCTTCTTTTGCTTTGGGCTCCCCATTTTCCTCCAAATTCATGTCATTGACAAAATTACTTAAAAGATATCACTTTTCACTTTTTATCTAAATAGACAAAGGTATGAATGATGAATGGAATGATGAATGAAATTTGATATAGCTTTAAGAATATTTATGAGATTGCCATAGGAAATTGATCCAAAAGCAACTTATCGTCATTTTGAGAAAAAGCATTTTAACCTTAGATTTCCTTGGAATTCACTGTTCAGAGAAAACACATAAAACATATCTACAATACTTTAGAAAAAAAGTGTACTCTTTATGCTGGGACACTGTGGCCAAAATGACCTGGAACATTACATTAAATGTATCTATACTTACATATAAACACAAACACACATATACATAGAAAAACATACACTCACATATATATGCATGCATATAGGCCTAAACATGTGTGTATATGTACATATACATACATTACATATATGCATGCATAAATTCATTGTGCTGTAGTTTATCTAAACATACATATACACATATATGTAAACAAAAATACACATACCCAGATTTCTATGAATAAGCACACAGATGCATGCATGTGAATATACATACAAACATATACAAGCATAATATACATAAGCACAAATGCATGTACATATAAATACATACACATGTGTCCACACATACAAATGCACAAACATACATGCACATGTGCACAAACAATTCATTACTATATGAACACATACATGCTGATGCATTTATACAAACATGTTATATGTTAGACATGTGTATACAAGCAATATGTACTTATAAACATTCATACACATGTACAGATGCAAAACATAAACATACACATACCTAGAAATAAGTAAGCCTATGCATGTATATGGACATATATAATATATAAAATATGCACAAACACATATGTGCATAAACACAAACATATATGAACACACATGTCTATATAAAATACACACATGCATGTCTAAACAATATTTACAGGTCCAAAACCATGAATACACAAACACATATACACACAAACACATTTATACATGTAAATACATGAACACAAAACTACACCTATACACACAAACATATATACACACAAACACATACATAAACATAAATACATAAACAAAAACCTACACCTATACACATCGCTACATATAAAAATACATGTGCATAGCATGGTAATAGACATGCACAAATGCATAATAAAACTATAAACATACCAACATATAAGCACAGGTATGCATATACATAAACACATATAAACCTCTACATGAATACATGTTTACACATACGGAAACACAAACTATGTAAACATAATAATAACAGTAACAATAACAACGAACACTTATATAATGCTTGCTCTGTACTTGGCACTGTGTTCAGTGCTTTACAATTATTATTTCATTTGATACAACAACCATGGGAAGTAGGTGCTCTTATTATCCTCATTTTAAAGATGAAGAAACTAAGGCTGAGAGGGGTTAAATAACTTGCCCAGGACCACACAGCTACATATATAAACACACATATGTGTATCACACATTTAAACCTATGTCTACATATATATACATAAATGTACATCTGTATAAAGACACAGAAACAAATGTATACAACATATATAGATGCATGCATGCATCTATGTATGTGTGTATATGTATACGTGTGTGTACATGTATATGCATAGGTTGTGTGTCTGTACACACAGTACACATTTTTACCATCCTATTCAACCCTAATAGGGAACAGTTTGGGTCTATATCCACCTAGGAACTAGATGGGGTGATTTAATAAAAGCAGAAGTTCTATCTCCTGCACTCAATTTCTCTTCATTTTATCTAGTTGCAGTTGAGGAAGCAATGCATAACAGACAGTATTCCCAAAGTCCCTCGCATTCAGAAAGGAATATATGTGTTGCGATAGGGGTGAGAGTAAGGATGGTTGATTGATGGAGTGCATGAATGCAGTGGGGGAAGTGCAGGAGCCAGTCTAAACCCCACCAGCCAGCAACAGCAGCAGAGGTAGCAGCAGAAGCAGCTGCTGCTACCCTAAAGAGATTCTTTCAGCCCAACCTTGAATGGTTCGGTCATGTGACTCCCACAGACCAATGGGAGTGAAATCAACAAGCTCTCTCTCCATTTCCTCCCCTCCTGGTAATGCCTATCCATTAAAAGAGGGCAGTCAGAGGCTTCCTCCTGGACCAGGGAACGGTAGTGGATATTCCTGAAATGGAATCCTAAATTACATCATCCTCCCAAATGGTGAATCCTTTAGTTAATCAAAGTCATTAGGCAATCCCCACACCGCAAGTCAATGACAAACATGCTAGTTGCCTCAGTGTTTGTTTTTAATAGTGTTCTTAAATTTTCCCAATTAAAACTTTATTTTATAAGAATGTTCTTAATCTTCACTTTAGGACGATTAAAACCAACTGAATGCTTCAAAATCTTTTTCTCACTGGAGCAGTATGTTTATTTAATAAGTTTTATTGACGCTTCTGTTTTTGGAAACAGTGAGGTGGTGCTGTGGATAAAACAATGGCCCTGGAGTCAGGAAGACCTGAGCTCTAATTTGTACTCAAATACTTAACTAGTTGCTTGACCCTGGACAAGTCATTTAACCGTTGTCTGCCTCAGTTTCATCAGCTGTAAAATATGTTTATTAATAGCATCTTCTTTCTGGATTTGTTGTGAATAATTGAAAAGCCATTAGGACAATGCCTGGCAGAGTGTAGATGCTTAATAAATACTCTTTTTTTGCAACACAGAAGTTTTTGGAGTCTGCGCTCTCCCTTTGTAACAAAGAAAGTTAAGGAAAAATAAGTGATGCAGTAATGACTCCTGCCCATGAAAACAACACTGCCTGCCCTTTCCCCACTTAATAGTTTAAAAGAATGAGTAAATCCAAATAAGATAAAAACCTCATAGTGGAAAAGACTGCTGAATTTGGAGTCAGAGAATGTGGGTTCATATTCTAGTTCTGTATTTTACTTACTGTATGACACTGAGTATATCAATTAACTTTTCAGATCATCCGTTTTCTTACCTTTAAAAGGGAAATAATAAT
The DNA here is from genome assembly GCF_028372415.1 of Notamacropus eugenii. Classification (NCBI taxonomy): domain Eukaryota; kingdom Metazoa; phylum Chordata; class Mammalia; order Diprotodontia; family Macropodidae; genus Notamacropus; species Notamacropus eugenii. The sequence continues at coordinate 554,122,814 of NC_092872.1, forward strand.
AGCACCTATTTCATAAGGCTTTTCTGAGGGTTAAAAAAATGAGATCACATTCATAAAGTGCTTTACAACAAACAAAACATAAAACCAAAATCAAAACCAAAGAGACTATGCACATGCTAGCTATTATATTAATTGTGAAATCAAAAGCTTGGACTAGATGAGGTCCAGTTTCTCCTCCGGCTAGAATCTTCAGAGTATCTCAAAGAAATAATCTCCCTGTTGTTATGAGGTTTGCTTTTGGAGATTTCTAACTTTGGGAAAGGCATATTTCTTCTGAATAGTCATATAGGATCATAGATAAAAAGCTGGAAGAAGCCTCCAAGGTTTCAACTTGCTCATTTTACAGTTGAGGAAATTAGGGTGAAGTATCTTACATAAAGTCACATAAGTAGTAAGCACCACAGGTGAGATTTAAACCCAAGGTCCTGTGACTGTTCTTTGTTGAATCATATACCATCTAAATGGAGGAGGGACTGAAGGAATAAAGAAGTGGTGGTCTTTAACAGGAATGGAAAAAGGCAAGATTTGAATGTTATCGGATTCCCTTTCAACCAGATCAATTGTTCTTTACAATCTCTAGACTATGACTGGGCAGGCTAGCTTATTGTTTCAGGGAGTTTTTCATTTTCTGAATGCTCATTAAAATTTTCAGCTCTGGTTTGGGTTAGCAGCACTTCCTTCATCAGGAATTTCTTGTGAATACAGATCCTGTACTTCACAATAACCCCTCTCCTCCCACCCCTCACTTTCCCCTGCATCTTTCTCCTTGTGTATCAGTGAATAGGGAAGAGAGCAAAGGAGGATGGAGAGGCCCTGCCCTCAGCCTCAATTGATCAGAACCCAAGGATTACTGCACCACTGACTGCTAATCAATAGATATTGAGTGGAAACTTTGGCTTTAAATTCAGTGAGGTTAATGAGTGTCTACGCAAAACAATGGGCTGAAATATGATCTGCCCATTCAAGGACCTGCTGAGGGAGGATTGTTCACCCTGGTCGGTGCTGAGGAAACTGTGGTAGGCAGAGACTTCAGCTGAGTCTCCCTCTTATCCCCACCCTTTATTTGTTCAGTTGCATTCTTCACCTTCAGAGAATTAATGCAAACTCAGTGACCAACAAATAAACCATCAGATAGGATTCCATGTATCTGAACTCCCCAAAGTCTGAGTCTCATATGTTTTAAGGACAGAAGCCATGTGAAGCTACAATGGTTTCCCAAATGAAACCTTCAGTTCTCTCATCTTTTAAATGGACAGTTGGGCTCAGAGCACAAGAGCTTACAGAATGGAGAAAACGATAATATTTCCTGGCAGGCAAAAATCATCCCAGTTTTTGAAAAAGAGGGTGCTTTGTCTAGAAATTAAAAAGCTTATAGCAAAGGGCAGTAAATAGAAACAAAGAAAAAAATATAAAGGATAAAAAGACTTTAGCTTTTGATGCTGAGGGGTAAAAATATTAGTAGATTTGGATAAATATTGTATAGACTTGCTGCATATATATATGATAGGATGTGGTGTAGGTAGGAACATAAAGTTCAATCTAATGCAATTCAGCAAACATTAAGTACCTACTATTATGTTCAAAGCAGGCATTTTGGCTTCTCCGGGTAGAAAATAATGTTGAAGAATTAAATAGAGGGGGAATTCTCAATTCACTGCATTTGTCTATCTTGTAGATAGCAAGAAAATGGTTCTATAAGAGTCTTTTTCTTAGATTTTGTTGTTCGGATTTAAAACACAAACTGAGAAGAATTCATTGATGATCTCTGATTTGAATTTTATTTATTTAGGGCATGATCAATCAACAAGCATTGCTCAGATGTCTACTATGTGGCAGGGTCCAATTGAAGCTAGATGACATGAATTTATAATGTACTTCACATGGTTATGTGATTTCCTCTTGACCTAGTCAACAACAACACATGAACAGGCATGGAAGAGGAGAATGGAAAGAGGAGACAAGGCTGAGGTTTGGCAAATGGTGAGAGGCAGAGAGAACAAGAAGGTCAGGGGAGGTAAAAGGACCCTAAATCCTTCCCCCACCCCACCCACCACTACATACAAATAATGTTCTTTCCTTCCCATTTCCATATACTCCTCATAATACTCTCACTCAGCAATCTTTCCTCCTTTGAAGTTCTCAATATCAAAATGTTCTACCCAAACTAGACCATCAAACTATGGCATCTCTTATAATCCCTGGTTCCTAGATCATTCTCCCTCTTTCTTCAGGGATTTTAGGACCAAACTCACCATCTTCCTGTCTTCCTCAACTCATGCCTTTATACTCAGGACTTCAACATTAGTATTAATGCTTCCTCAAATTCCCTAATCTTCTAATTCCTCTCTATCCTTAAATACTAGACTTTTGTCTTTCATTTGACCTTAGTCACACATTCAGATGATTACACCCTGGATCTCACCATAAAAGTATTTGATTTCTTTCATCAAAAATTCTAATATTCCTCTTTTTATCCAAAACCTTCTATTGTCCATCTGTTCACAATTTTGTTCACAATATTGTTCATAATCATATGTCTTAAGCCTACGCTCTGCCCTCACAGAGATTTCCAACCCCTTTGACTCTCAGCACTTTCTCATACATTTTTTGCTATGACTTTGCTTCCTTCCCTCCCTCACACTGATCCACTATAACCAACACAACTCTAAATTGTCCTCTGTGCACAAATTACTTTTCCCCTTGTCCTATAGGCACTCACCTCTTATTAAACCACTGCCTTGAATTACTCCTACTCTCTGTCTTCTCAGCTCCCATTTGCTGTTCTGCTGAATGGAGCTGGAGGAAGTCATACAGTCATGTGGACTAGATACATTTATGCAATCCAACTTCAAATGGGCCCCTACAGCAACAAGGCACTCCTTTTATTATCTTTTCCCTCATTCAGCACAAGAGCTTTTCCAAATCTCTTGCCTCTAGTCTTCTATATCCTTTCCTCTGCTCCTGTCTCTTAGCAGAGAACCTCAACTCATATTTAACTGAGAAAGCTGAGACCATTTAATGTGAGTTCTTGCTTAACCCCTTCTGTTCATCTCAAAACTCTTTGACATCATCTCTCACTCTCCCTCCCTTTCTTTTACTTACCTGACTATAAAGTGGCTCTTCCTATCAAGGCCATCTCATCTACATGTTCCCTTCATCTCATCCCTCCCTAGAACCTCAGTCATCTCTCACCCTCATCCCCTTCTTCAACATCTCCCTAGATACAGGCTCCTTCTAGAAAGAAAGACATGTCCAAGTCACCTAGATCCTTAAAACATATATACACATACACACACATGCACATACACATATGTGAACATACCAAAAAACTCACTATAAGTCGTTTGCATTAACCATGTACTATACCTGTAATGTACTATTTCCTCACCTCTGTTTCACTGAAAACCCCTCACTTTAAAACACAGCTTTAGTACCAGCAAATGGGGCTTATCCTGAACTTTGCAATTGCTTGTACCCTCCCTTTCAAACCATCTTATATTTAACTATTTGTATTTACATGGACTTATTCCATTCATAGTTACACTTGGTGAAGTTAGTGGCACAGTGGGGAGAATGCTAGGCTTATAGTCAGGAAGACCTCACATCTAGTCTCAGGCAATTACTAGCTGTGTGACCCTGAGCAAGTCACTTAAAATCTGTTGGCCTTAGTTTCTTTGGCTATAAAATGGGAATAATAATAGCACCTGTCTCTCAGGGTCTCTGTGAGAATCAAACATGATCATTGTAAAGCTTTTAGCATAGTGCCTGGTACACAGTAAGCACTACTGAAAAGTTAGCTGTGCTCATTATCATCATTGTCATCCTCCTCCTCCTCCTCCTCATTCTTCTTCTTCTTCTTATATCATTTCATCATACCATGTACTTAGGTCAGAACTAGCATGGTCCTGGGACTTCTGGTGCTTACGACCAAGTGAGCATTGGTTTCTTTGAGGCAAATAAGATAAATAATTTCTTCATGATTGGTCATTTGGGGTTCTCTATTCTTCATGAGAGCAAGGAATAACCTACAGACATGCAGTGTTTAGAGAATGAGAAGAGGTCCCAAACATATTAAATGTCATCCTCATGCCAGATTAATGGGAGCATTGGAGAAGAGTCAGACAGGATAAACAGGCATGGATGAGGAAGCTTGAAAATCATCTATGAGATCTCAGATTCATTGAAGTATTTTGCAATATCCTCTTTTTCAACATTGGTGGTCTAGACTGCTATGGCCTGGACTCCAACCATCCTTCCACCTTTCCATTTTAGGGGATACAGATACAGATACACACACACTCACACACTCACATATATATATATATATATATATATATATATATATATATATATATATATATATATATATGTATGTATGTATGTATGTATGTATGTATGTATGTATGTATGTATGTATGTGTTGGGACTGGAAGCTCAATTCCGTGTGGACGGTCTCGGGCGGGTAAAAGTGGGACTTCTAAATCTTAGAGTCTTACGAGGCCCTCCATGAACAGCGGGGGTTCGAGAAGGTCAGACTGAGCTAGCTCGGCTAGCTCGGGTATTTCCGCCTCTCCCCCGGAGATACCTGATGGGTGGAGTCTCCCTGCCCTCGAGGTCGTCCCGGATTGGAGCACACCTAGTTACCTAACAGCACGGTATTGAGATGCAAACTGTGTGGCTGAAGATTAAGTAGGATTGAGGAAGCCTAAAAGCTCTCTTAGCACGTGTGGGGCCAAAGAGAAAAGTAGGGCTCCGCTTCTTTTCTTTCCTCTCTCCCCTCCCCCTCTCTCCCCGCTTGTACTTCTACTTCCAATCCCTTAAGCTTAGCCTCCTTAGGAAATCTCCCCCTCTTCGTCCTAAGAAAGAAGACTCCCCTGCACTTGTAACCGAAACCCTGTAATAAAGCTCAACCCCTGTTTGACTCTGGAACGTCCTTTCTCTCATACGTGCATCCGGCGTGGCCGGCCGAAGACCTCGGGAGGTGAGGTAAGGAAGACTCGGGTAGCCCAATACAGGCCTCTAGGCTTGGCAGTTGGCGCCCCAACAGGGATTGGGAGCGTAGATAATCCTGGGTGCTTTTGGGGTACACCCAGAAGGGGCTGTGAAAGAAGCGAGTCCCGAATCCTAGATTCGGAAGGAGAGAAAGGGGAGAGAAGCTTCCCAAACCCCTGGGAAAAGGGCAGGGATGAGGAATCAATTGCCAGTAATAAAGCCAGAGGAACAGGAGGTCTGGGCTGAGAAACTTCACAGGGAATGCAGGGAGGCGGGGGTCACAATAGAGTTAAACGACCTCCGAGAATTTTGTAAGGAAGGGCCGGAGAGGCCAGGGCGGGATTGGAATGAGAGTGGAAGCGGAGAGAGGGGAGGGGAGGACCCAGGCAAGCAGAAAGTTAAGCGGAAAGTTAAGGAGCGTAAAGAAAAAATAGACCCGGAGCTCCATCTAGCGGATGGAAAAGGCGAGGCAGGGGAGAATACGCCGTGCCTTCCCTCCGCGCCTCCTTATAACCTGCTCCATTGGTCAGACAGTTCAGGGCCACAGTCCAGTTTGGAAAAAGGAATAAGAAAGGCTATAGAGAATGGAGAAGATGTAGGGACATTTCCTGTGTTAGAAATAGCGGACCCCAGTGTCCCCGGTGGGGTTCGGAGGAGCCACTAAGGAAGGCCTTTAGCATGTATGTATGTATGTATGTATGTATTTATGGGTGGTTAGGTTGTGTAGTGGATTGAGTGCTAGACCTGAAGTGAGGAAAGCTTATCTTTCTGAATTCAAATCTGACCACAGACATTTACTAGTTGCGTGACCTTGGACAAATCACTTAACCTTGCTATCTTCAATTCCTCATCTGTAAAATGAGCTAGAAAAGCAAAAGGCAAACCACTCCAGTATCTTTGTCAAATGGGGTCATGAAGAGTCAGATGTAACTGAACAGTAACAATGAGTACGCATATAATTAATATATGTATATGAAAACATATTTTATATGCACATGTATAGGTATTGTTAATATTATACTTTACACGTTTTGAAAGAAAATTCACTAAAAACACATTTAAACAGAACATTTTAGAGAGGCATTTCAAAATAAAAGGAATCCAAGATATTTTACTTTGTTACAGAAAGATCCAGACCCAGGGTATGATTAAAGTATAGAGTGAATCCATATTTATAACGAAGGTAGAGTCAGGGAGACTTGAATTCAATTTCTGCTTCAGGCTCTAATTCCCTGTGTGATGCTGGGCAAGTCACTTAACCTCTCTCAGACTCAGTTTCATCAGCTCTACAATAGAGATGATAATTATAGTACCTGTCTCACAGAGCCGCTGTAAAGATCAAATGAGATAACTTTTATAAAAAGCTTTGCAAACCTTAAATGATTGTGCAAATTATTATTATCACCATTATTATTATATCCATTCATACAAAATATATACAGATTAAATGCAAAATTAATACAAAGGTAGTTAGGGAAAGATGGTACTAGTATTTGGAGGAAATTGTAGAAGTAGCTGTGCTGTGAAAGAAGTGAGTGGTTCTATGAGGAAGAGGGGAGACAGGCAAATAGGCATGCAATAAACATTTATTCTGAACTTATTATGTGCCAGGTATTATGCTGAGGTAGAAATACAGGTAAAATAATGATAATACTTGTCCTTACAAAGCTTACATTCTAATGGAGTAAGACAACACACAAAAGGAAGCTGAAAAGCCTGGGGAGGGGAGAGTAGAAAAAGTACTCACTTGGAAGCATGGTGGCAAAGTCCTAAAGATCAGAAGTACAGCCTGAAGGGGAACAAAGCATGGTTGACCTGCTCCAGTTCCCAGAACAGAAGCTTCTAGAAGGAACTTGCTAATGCGAGAAGAAGGCCAGTAGGATAAGTTCAGAGAAAAAAGCCATTTGAGTCATGATAGAAAAGTCTGGACAGTCTTAGCTAGTTTGAGAGAAAATGGGTATAAAGGATGGCCAGTAGAAAGCACAGAGGGGAGATGGAGTATGGAACAGGGAGATGGCATATTTGATTGTGCTATTGAGAGCAACAAAGGGATTAGTATGTAGTCAAATGAGCAATATTGGGATAAGATTATGAAGATCATTAAAAGTCAAAGAGAAGTTTATGTTTAACTCTATAGGCAATAGGGATCCACTAGAGTTTATTGAGCAGGAAGAGCAATGTGGTCAAATTTGGATTTAAAGAAAATCATTTTGATAGCTGTATGCAGGATGAATTACAGCAGGGAGAGCCTTGAGTCAGGGATGCCCTTTAGGAGTCTATGGCAGTAGTTAAGGAGAGAGGTGATGAGGACCTGAAACAATGTGGTGGCTATGTCAGGAGAGAGAAAGGTGTGAGATGTTGAAGAGTTACAATAGCCAATTGTTCACTGATTGGATATATAAGGAAGGAGACTGAAGAGGCATGGACAATTCCAAGGCTACTGGAAGAATGAAAGAACAGTGTCTTTAACAAAAATAATGAATTTTAGTAGAAGGGCAGGTAGAAATGGAGAGACACTGTTGATTCAAAGAAACAATAAAACATTCGAAATCTCCTCTGTATCCCTAATCCATCCTCAGCCATGGTTTCAGAATGAATTTATAAGGGTGATCTACTACTACTAAGTGCAGCCCTAATGTCAGAACCCTATTTGGATTTGATTTAAGGACAAGTTTTAGCACCAACATGATATTCACAGCGCCTAGGGAAGCTATGAATATGAATCACAAAATATCACAGTCTCTCCACATGGAAGACAGAACCAAAACATTTATTTAAACACCAGAAAGACAAATCCCAACACCAGAAAGCCAAATCCATCATAGCAACAAAGAAATCTATACACAATAGCAAGGCCCCTTCCTAGGGCATTCCCACAAACAAGCACTCATTGCTCTCTGCCTACTTCCTCTCTTCACCTCACCTCTAACTGCTATATCCAACTTCCTTTCAGCTTTTCTCTACTCTTCCTGCTCCCCTTTTTGTCAAGCTCCTCCCACTACAGACTCATGTAACACAGGCCTCCATGTGACTCAAACAGGTCACATGGGTATATTAATGGATGGGAAAGATCTTCCTATTGTGCAAAAAAATACATTAACAATGCATAAGTCAAATACTGAAATATTCAAAGTTACCAAAAATATTATTTTATTTGCCCTAATAGAGCAGGTTGGCTTTTGAAGAGGCAAAGAAATTAGAAACCAAATTGCCAATATTTGTTAGATTGTGAAGAAAACTAAGAATATCAGAAATAAACTTCTATTTCTGCTTCATTGACTCTATACACTATGCCTTGACTCTATACACTATAACAAAATAAGACAAGTACTCAAAGAGAAGGGATTGAAAGAACATCTTGTCTCCTGAGGAACCTGTATGTGGATCAAGAAGCAACAGAACTGAACATGGAACAAGTGAATGGTTTAAGTTTGGGAGAGAACAATATGCAAAGTTGTATACTGTCACCTGATTTATTTAAATTATGTGCAGAATGCATCTTGCAAAATGCCAGCCTGGACAAATCAAAATCTGGAATTAAGGTTGCTGGAAGAAATATCAACAATCTCAGATATTCAGATGATAACACTCTGATGACAGAAAGTGAAGAAGAATGAAGAAGCCTTTTGGTCAGGGTGAAAGACAAGAGAGTAAGCTGGCTTGAAGAAAAAAATATCTTGGCAACTGTTCCCATCACTTCTTGGCAAACACAGGGAGAAAAAAAATAAAAGTGGTGTGAGATTTTTATTGGGCTCAAAGATCACAGTAGACAGTGACTGCAGCCATGAAACTAAAAGATTCTTGCTCCTTTGAAGAAATGCTATACAAATCTGTATACCAAAAAGTATACCAAAAAGCAGAAACATTACCTTGCTGACAAAGGTCTATATAGTCAAAGCCATAGTTTTTCTAGTAATAGTGTGTGACTGTCAAAGAGAAAAAAGAGAAAAGAAAAAATAAAGAAAAAGAAACTATAAATTAGTATAAAAAAAAGCTAAGAGCTGCAGAATCAATACTTTCAAATTATGGTGCTACAGAAGACTTTTGAGAGTTCCTTGGACAGAAAGGAGGTCAAATCAGTCAGTATGGAAAGAAATTAACTCAGGCTATTCACTGGAAGGTCAAATACTGAAACTTAGGCTTACATATTTTGGCCACATAATGAGAAGACTCATTGTAAAAGAGCCCAATTGTGGAAAAGATTGAAAACAAAAGGAAAAGGGGATGGCAGAGGATGTGATGGGTGGATAGTAAGTAGATGGGAAGATAGATGGGTAGATAGTGGAACAACGAATGTGAGCCTGGACAGACTTCAAGAGATAGTGGAGGATAGAAGGGCCTGGAATGCTATGGTCCATGGGGTCAGGAAGAGTCAGACATGGCTGAATGTCTGACCAACAACAGTACAACATAGAAAACATGCACAACAATGATCAGCGGTGCTCAGTTTCCATAGACACGGACTCCCTCCTCTCTATTTGTAAACTCATGTGGTGACCAACATACTTTTTATGCAACCGTCAAGTCAGAGGGGTCCCAACTCCATGGGGTGGAAATTTTTATGTCTTTAAGTGACCAGGAAATTGTAGACAGGGGTGAATCAAGTTTCAAGGCTCTTCAGAAATATGTATCCCTGTTGCATCTCTGTTTTAGGAATGGAAAGAGAATCCTAGTAAATATTGTCGTATCTCACCTGCCACAAAATAGACTTGGAAAAGAGAAGATATACAAAGTAATACGATCCTTGTCTCCTAAGTATTTCAAAGGCTTTCTTGGAGAAAAAAAAAGGATTATGCTTATTCTGTATGGCACCAGAAGGCCAATGAGTGAAATCAGATTTCTAAGTACCCTTCCTATTCTTAAGTCCTATTAGCCCATAAATTGTATAGAGGGAAATTATGTTTGATATGATGAGAAGCTTTTGAATAGTTAGAGCAGTCCAAATGTGGAAAGGTGGTGAGTTCCTCATCACTGGAAGTATCAAAGTAGAGGGCAAATTCCCAGTTGTTGGGGATGTGGAAGAAGAGATTCCTTCTCAAGAACTGGACTAGGTGAGCCCTGAGTTCCCATGCAGCTCTGAGATTTTGATAACCTCTCTCTGTGAAATGGGTGGGTTCTCATCCTTTAACAGCTCTAAATATCACAATGGTCACTGGTAATTTATTAATGGTGACTTCTGGCAAAGCAAGGAAGGGAATCAGAATCATTGGGTTTCAGGTATTAAGCTGAGTCCCACTAGTATGCAAGGGCCCTCCAATTCAGGAAGGGCTTTGTGAAGTACATATTAAAACCCTTTGGGAGGTATGAAATTTACACTAATAGGCAGAAAATGAGCAGTGGCCTCTACATTTTGTTTTGTTTTTTCCCATTCCAGCTTTGCTGTTTGTTTATCAATTTTAGGATATTTCTCCTATGGGAATTTTGTTTTGTTTTTGTTATTGATTTTAAGTAATATACATGTATTCCTTTCAAAGAGAAGATCCACAGAGTGTTTCAGTCAGTACTTCAGGTCCTGTTTGTTATAAATTTGCATGTTACAAAGGGTCCAACACTTGTGAATTGTTCGTGGAGATCAGCCCAATGACGTTCTGGTTACTGGTGACAGTAACCACATGAAACGTAGTCGATTCCTCAAGTGACTGCATGAGTCAGAGAGGCAGACTAAGAGTCTGGAGGCGCACAGGCTTTAAATCAACCTCACCCTCATTCATTAGGTAACCCTGGACAAGTTGTTTCCCACCATGAGCCTAAGCCTCTATGTCTAGAAACTGGGCTAGTGTAATAAATAGATAAATTAATGGAATTGAAGTCAGTAAAACCTGCATTTGAATCCTACCTCAGATACTTCCTAGCTATGTGTAACTTAGATAACTCACTTCTTTAAGCAATGAGAGAGGGTTTAAATACACCTTCTATGTTCCAGGCACTGTTCTAGGTATTGGAAATGTAGATACAGGGAATGAAATAATCCCTACTGACAATGAGCTTACATTCTAAGCTTCTCCAGACCTGCTTCCTCATCTGAAAAATGGTGTTAGACTTGACAACATCTAGGTTCCCTTCCTCTCTATGATCTACAAGAATTTTTCCTGCTCTGTCAGTGACTGGGAGTTTTAGGCCACCATTCTTTCCTGGACAGTGGTAGGGCTGGAACCAGGGGGCTGGAACCACCAGGGGGAAGTGTCTGACTTTGCCTGAGAGAGGTGGAAAACTGATCCCTTGACCCACCATTGAGATTTGAAGACAAAGCACACCCACCTGGCTGGCAGCCCTGGTTAACATTCTCACATCCCTCCACTCCCTTCCCCCAGCTGCTGACAAACTCACTTAATGAAATAACTCTGCAGGCCAACATGGCTGCAAAACATTTCTTGAAATGTAAAACATTTCATCTCTTTTCGCCTTGATCATGGTGACATCTGACACTCAGCTGAAGCGGGCATGACAGGGCGGGTTTGTGGATATGTCTTTTTTAATGCCTTTTAAGCTGTCATTTAGTACTTATCTGTGGCAAATACCTGGACCTAGGCAAAGAAAACATTCAGCCGAGTCAAAAGTGCAGTTACTAATCAGTCCTGGCAAACAAACCCTCTATTGGCCCCTGTAGAATTGGTTGGTGGGTAGATTTCTCAGAGCCCCAGAAATGAAAAATGGTGGGTATGCACAAGGCCTTGGTCCTTATCAGGTCAAGTTTATCTCAGCTTCACGTTTACTCTTCATTACCTCTGAGCAAAAGACAAAATTGGCTTGGAAAGGATACACCAAGCCCATCATGTGTTGTGTTCTTAATTGCTAACACCATTCATTAATCAAATGTTGGAAAGCCAGGCTTGGAAGTGCCACCAGGGAGCTAGCAGGTTTAGGCCTACCTAGTTTAGTATGCTAATGACAACTGATTTTCCTAATATGCCAGTCAAAAGCTACTTTCTCTAATCTGTCCTAAGCTTTTGTGACAATCAGAGCATACGGTGACAGCTGTGGAATGAGAGCTGCTGCATCCCACTCTGAGGGGCTTCAGGACTCTGTTTAATATCTCAGGGGGAGATGGGCCACCTGGAAGTTGGGAGCCTGAGATCACAGGATCATACATATTCTCATAGGAAGACTCACAATAAATCTATACATTGGAAAGCGGCAGGGAGGAGGGTGGCAAGGGGAGATCACCAAATCCCTGAAGCAAAGACTGCAACGATCTGGGGCTTCAGGATTATGTTGAAGAAATGGCAAGGTTAAACAGTAATTATATTTGACTTCAGAATGATAATTTCCTCTCAGAAGGGATGTGACTGGTGTTTGAGCTAAGTCTTTTTCCTATCTAGATTCTAAAAATTTGAGGGAACAGACATCTTCCTAGACCCTTTATCCTGGAGGAGGGGCGAATCTGGGAAGATTGTGATTAAGATGTGAAAACAGATGGGAAGCTGTTTATAAGGCATTCCTCTAGCATGGCTTTGTTGTTACTGTTTAGTCATTTTAGTTGTATCCAACTCTTGGCAGTCCCAAAGATAGTGGAGTAGTTTACCATTTCCCTCTTCAGCTCATTTTACAGATGAGGAAACTGAGGCAAAAAGAGTCACACAGGTAGTAAGTGTCTGAGGCCAGATATGAACTCAAGAGTTTTTTGGTTCCTGGCCTAGAGCTCTCTTCACTCCACCTCTACCTGTTTATTGGCTATTTTTGTCAACTTTGATTGTTTTTAAGATGGTGGGATCTCACTTTCTCTTTATTTGTTGTCTTTTACCTCAGTCGTTTCCAATCATACTCCTTCCTTATTGAATGCTCCCTTGTAGTAAAGAAAAAAAAGTTAAGCAAAACAAACTGACAATACCAGTGTGTCTGATAGAAAATAGTGTCTGACAATGTATGTGACATATTGTTCCTGCGGTCCCTCACTTCTCTATAGAGAGAAGGAAAGTGTTTTTCAACATCTTTTCTTTAGAATCAAATTGATATTTGCAATTAATCGAAGTTGGCTTCTGCTTAATGTTGTTTTAAAGACCTCTCCTCTGTCTAGTATGCTAAGCTGCCTCCCAAATGCTAACGTTTGCTACTCAAATTCAGTTTGTAAAACCTTGTAACCTTATTATGATGAATGACTATTGAACATAATGACATGGCTATATATGGTCATAATTTATTAATTTAATATATTTGTGCATATATAATATTTTAAGAATAATGAACAGAGAATTAGGTTTGAAGCCAGAAAGACTTGAGTTCATTTTCTGACTCAGCAGTTTTGTGGACGTGTAGGGCTCTTCACGTCATTTAAGCCCAAGTTTCTTCAGCTATAAAAACAGGGATAATAAAAGCATCTATTTCACAGGGTTGTGGTGAAACATAAAGGGATAATATATGTATAGTATTTTGCAAGTCATGATGTGCAGCATGGCAACTGTGCTGGTATTATTGTAATCAGTATTACTGTTATGGACAGACATGAGAAATAACGTGACATATTGGTTTGGTGACAGACCTTGGAGCCAGAAAGACCTGGGCTCAACTTGCCTCCGTGCATACATTAGCTATGTGAACCTGGACAATTTCCATAATATTTCAATGCCCCTAGGAAACTCCCTTAAGACTAAAAATTTCGGATGAGTTGCCAGGTTTCATCAGTGAAGTAAGTTCTCTATACCAGGACATCTCTGCACTGATGAATGAAATCATAGTTTCGCCCACCCATTCCAAGGCCAAAGAAGAAAAGAGCCCTGATGTATGTAATTCTCCTAGTTCTGCTTATTTTTCTCCTACTTTGTAATGTGTGTAATAATCATTTTTTTCAGAATTATATGAAAATATAGGAAGGCCATATGCTTATTTAAGGGTTTTTTTATTGTTGTTGCATATGTACATGGAATGGAACTTTTCTGTACAAAGGACATTATGAAAGTAATGACTAGACATATGAGAGTTTGTTTAGGTTAGAATCCATGGTAAATCAGCTGTGAAATTTCAGATAATCCCTTTCTCATACCAGAATGATCATCATTAAGAATAATTGCACTAGAGAAATCTTAGGATTATGGGATTTAGATCCCCAAAGGACCTTAGAGGTCATTTAATTTAAATTTTTCATTTTACAGATGAAGAAACTGAGGTCTAGAAAGTCAAGAATTTTCCCAAGGTCAGACAGAAACTTGTTTTCCTATAATAAACCCATTTTATATCTATCTATCTATCTGTCTATCTATACATACATTTGCATACATACATACATATGTGTGTACACACACACATATACACATACATATACATGTATGTATATATAATACGGATCTATACCTAGTACTATATATGTGTAGATATGTCAGATATAAACTGATATTGTTCAATTGTGTATGACTCTTTGTGGACCTATTTGGGGTTTTCTTGGTAAAAATACTGGAGTGGTTTGCTATTTCTTTCTCCAGATCATTTTATACATAAGGAAACTGAGGAAAACAGGAATAAATGTCTTGTCCAAGATTAAGTCACACAGTTAATAAGTGTCTGAGATAAATAAGCATCTGAGATCTGATTTGAACTCAGTCAAGTCATCCTGACACCAGACCCAGCACTCCATCCACTATATCGCCTATATAAATTGATGGCTTTCAGTAAAACAAGCAAACAAAACACTTCTAGTTCTGCTGTGACAAATACAGTGGGTTTGCCTTTACCTTAGTCTTAGGGGAGGAGTGAGCAATGTCCAATTAGTCAATCAGTCATTCAAGGAAGCATTTATTAAGTCCCTTTGACATGCCAAGCGCTGTGCCAGGCACTGGGAATAGAAAAACAAAAATGAAACTGTCCTTGAATTAAAGAATATTACATTCTGCAGGGGTAAGTGACAGAATGATATATATATGTATGTATATATGTATGTATGTATGTATGTATACAGACATATATACACATATACATACATATATACATATACATATACATATATAGATATAGATATATAACACAGTATACATAGATAGATATAGATACATCTATCTACATATATTGTGTTCGTCCTTCATTTTCAAAGAGGACCATGAATGACATCAGAGAAATGATGACATGACTTGCACTTGACTTTGTTTTGAGTGAGGCAGGGCTGTGCAAATTCACCAGCCTCACTTTCTCCTCCAGAGTGATCTGGATCCAGTGACCACACATTCACCAGAATGACTCGAGATGGCCCAGGATGCAATGGGAGACGTGTGTGTGTGTGTGTATACACACACACAAATATATACACACACACACACACATACATGCATACACAATGTACTTATGTATGCATATATAACTATGCATATATACACATATGTATATCATACACATGTATACATATAAATCTAAACAAAATATATACAAAATGAACGCAAACTAACCCATTCACTAGGTACCAGCCCTCCAATTGATTTCATCCTGCCTGTTCTTCTCTATGATATTTCTCTGTTCACTGACATGATAGCCCAGAATATAATGGTTCTTGTGGCTGACTGCTTTAATTTTCCAACTCACATTCTCACCCCTAATGGACAGAGGATAAATACCTGCCAAGAGGTGTGAATAGTGATAAATCAGCAATCAAATGTTTCAATAATTGACACCTAATCTGTGATGTCATTGGTTCCCTATACAAGCTGTCCTAAATGGAGAGGGTCAGAATAAATATCACTACCTGCTTTGCAGATTATACTTAGTTGTCTGAAGCCCTGCAAGGGTAAGTAATTTGCCCAGGGTCACTTATCCATTATTTGTCATGGGTGGGACTTGAACCCAGATCTTTCTGACTCTGGGACCATTCCTCTATCTAATCCACACTATCTTTTTCTAAATATTTCAAATCAATAATGACAACAAAAGTCTAAAGCCCCCAGACTATGATGTCCATAGTGATAATTCACTGAAACATCTATTAAATTTATCAGGGAGAGATTGTCATGGAGGAAGAGGAGGCATTTCAGGATGCTCCTGGGGCTCCCCTGCTCATTTCTAAATGGTCCTCCTCTCTTTGGGACATCAGGATCTGAGAAGTCTAGAGGCTAGACCTGAGGATGGTTAAAAAAAATAATCCCTGTCATTCCCTGTGGGTGGAGCTGACCTTCAAGGCTGAGGACACAAAAATATCAAGGTAGTTGGAGGCAAAGTAAAGAAACCAGGTAAACATGGTGGGAGGCCAGCCAAAATTGACTTGAAAGCAAAGCTTGAGAGAAGCCAGCAGAGTACAAGAGAATATTGTAGGGCCAGAGAAAAGCTTCAATATCAGTATCTGGAAGAATCAGTGTCTAGTCGGGAGAGAGCCATCTGTGGTCTCAGAGAACTGGAAATGTACAAGCAATGGTGCATGGCAATGGATCAAAGAAAAACTCCCTCAGAAATAAAAGCTCTCCTACCTGGAGAGGAGCAGAACTCCAGCAGACATAGGGATACTGTAAAAACAGAAGCTAATAACAATTCCTGGTGAAGATCATTTTCATTTAGACTTATGAATCAATTGATGAATTGAACATTCAGAATCACATGAAGAATGGGCAAGATTGGGCTTTGGAGTTTAATTTGCTACCTACAGTTCAGCGGTCATTTATGTTAACCTGCAGCTGTTGACTAAAATCTGTGATCATATGTGTTGAAGGACCTTGCTTTAACCTTCAACAACAGGAAAATTCAAAATATTCAGTTCTCTTTCATTTGATGTTGATAGCTGCAGTAGATTTGCACATGACGTGATGCTTGGAAAAAAAACCCTGTGGCGTGTAGGACAATAAGTTAAATGATGATAGTTTTGCACCTTAGCTCCATATTGTTGATTAATTATGTTGTCTTCATTTAATTCTGTGTGTTGGTGTCACTTCATTGGCTTTGTTTTTTGTATAACCTTATACTGAAAAACCAAACAGGCTGTTTGCTAAATTATAAATTTTCAGCCTTTAAAATGAACTTCTTTTATCAAATTTATTTGAATGTTGTGTAACATATATGTGTGTGATATATATGTGTGTATCTATCTATCTATCTATATCTATCTGTCTGTCTATCTATCATCTATCTATCTATCTATCTATCTATCTATCTATCTATCTATCTATCTATCTATCTATCTATCTTTTTCCCTTGCAGGAACCACAGTTCTGTTTTATGCATCATTCTAGCATAAATTGTGCATATGTACTAACAATTATGTGGATTTTTATTTCGGTAACCCATGATGATCTTTCTGTTATATTGCACCTACTACAGACAATCCATATAAAAACTATTTGGGAAAGCTTCTCTTAGAAACTCTTGCACTTATTCTCCCCAACTAAATTTATAAACTGTTAAAATTTTCTCATCTATATTAGAAAGTAAATTAATCAAATTTTAAAATTACTTTTAAGGTATTCATATGTAGTGAGCTTTTTCTTATTTCTGGATGTGTACATATACACATATGTATATACACATTCAGAGAGAGAGAGAGAGAGAGAGAGAGAGAGAGAGAAAGAGAGAGAGAGAATGTTAACAGGTATATATAAAGAGAGATATACTAAAACATCTCTTGTTTTGTACACTCAACTAGCTTGGGTGACTATTTTAGAAAAATTAGTTTAAAATTAGCTGCTGGTCCTTCCAGATCTTGTTTCTGCCTCAAGATTTATTATAAAATGACCTACAGCTTGCTTATAGCTCTAATGACTGCCACAGTAACCAAAATGCCAAGCTTCTTTCCTTGATGTGAGACTGAAAGACATTGAGTCTGATTTGTGCTTCATTCTGAGAAAGGCACAAAAGAAGAGTTATAATATTTCTGGTCTTACTTGTACAAGCCAGAAAGATACCTACCTGAGAGGAACCTATGTCTTGTGTGTCCAAGGAAAACTCAGGGAAAATGAATACTTTGGTCCTGTCTAAGCCGCAGCTCTCTTTCCTGAATCTCACATTAGTTACAAACATAAATGTTATGGCTATACACATCCCTGCCATAAATACGTGAGCCTAAGGGGAGCAGAGAACAATTTTTCTACTGACCTTTGCTATTCATATCCAAGCCTACATTTACATGAATGTTTGTTTTCCCCAAAAGAGGGTTTAGTACAGTATGAGGAATCAGGCTTATGTACAGTATGAGGAATCAGGCTTATGACAAAGTATAAAAATCTTATTTTATACTTGTTTAAAAGAAATACAAGTATTGAATACAATTAAATTTTTCTGCTGTTGCTCCTATCATGAGGCCTTTTATCATTGTCTCTTAGACAATTAAATCAGAAGTTGTGATCTCTTACTACTAAACCACAATGATATGTAATTGGCCCACTATCCCCTATCAATTGACTTTTTTACCAAAAGTTTGGTATAAAATGTTATTTTAGGGAAGATACATCTTCCCCAGGAAGATGATGTAGGCCGTTTTGGGGAGCATGAGTGAATGTATATCCTTCTTGGACTGTAAGGTATGCCCTCACCTGGCCTGGGAGCCTAACAATCTGTTGTTCTTTGGAGTTCAAAGTCGTTTGTCCCTTTGGTGTTATGTGATCACCATTGGTAAACTGCTAGTTTAGCTCTCTCCTTTTCCCCAAATCTTTGTGTTTTGGTGCAATAAAGGTAGGAAGAATATTTAATGTCTTAGAAACTGCACATGTTTTTGTTAGTTTTGGTTACTTGATCATATATGTTTTCCAAAATATCCTAAGACTTGGCTTACATTGTTTCTAGACCATTGAGAATACCATCTGAGTTATTATTATCAATGCAAACATGCCAAAATGAAAATTGTTTGTTTGATGCACTGTGCCTATTATGCTTGAACTATTTTCTCCCTGACAGTAATTTTGTATATATGGGGTCCTTTGAACTTGTGTTGTAATATCTTTACAAGAGTTGATAATTTTGCCCTCGTGTAGAGAATATGGAATTCATATAAGGGTAATTTACAATTTGTTGTACTTATTTTATTCTCAGAACTTTTACTTGGTCTTTGCAGATAAACAAATGAAACCAAGAGAAGATGCCTTGACTTTCAAAAGGAATGTTTTGAGCACTCTGGGGATTGTACTGTCAGAGTATTTTGGTGATTTTAAAGCATGGTTGTAAATGTCATTGATTAAAAGAATTGGAGAACTTCCTGTTTCATTTCATTCCATTTCAGCTAGAGCATAGCGTTTATTAAAGTTCAAGCATTGCTCATGTGGTTGGACAGCGAAAAGCAGAGAGAACATCCAAGATGATGAGACAGTCACCAGTTCTGAAATATTGCATGCTATGACATACTTAGGATGAGTAACTATATTGGCACTTTTCTTTCCTATTTAAGAAAGATTTTGGGGGAAAAATGTATTTTTTCAGGCATTGGATTCTCAGTTAATTTCCTATAAACCTGCTGTTTTAAAATCAATACAGTATGATATTAAATGAGTTTTAAAAAGAGAAGTTTTGAATTGAGTCTAGCTGTTTAAAATATATCTTTCCATGATACTTTATGTATAACCTCTGTTTCATTGTAGCAAACTTATATCACTGTTGTCCAACTCACTGACAGTATTTACCAGTGCCATCTTCTAGCAACTGATCATCCTTCAATTATGATAGACCTGATTTGACTTATTTCATGGGAGAATGTCTGGAATTTTAATTGAAATAAAGGCTAAATAGTGTAAATAACATAATTGATCAATTTCATAAGAAATCAGTTAGATATACATGTACATTGCTTAAAAATAAATATAACTTTTAAACCACAAGCTATTTCTGAGACATTGAAGGAATTTTTATTTCTCTAAAAAGCATTGTACATTTATATTTTTATTAAAAATTAAAAAAGAGGTCTCAAAATTTATCTAGCTATATCACCGCTTCTCACCACCTTTCTTACTGTTTCTTCTTCCCTTTCTTTTCCTTCTTCCAGTTCTATTCTCATTCTGCCCTTTGCCCTTTCTCCTTTGCATGTACCTCTTTCCCATTCTGTATCTCTCCCTCCCTCTCTTTTATCTATTCCTGTCTTTCATCATTTTTACCCCTCATCCTTCTTCTTTTTCTCCCACAGCTTTAGTTGACAACAATATGAAATTTTTTTTGTATTTATAATAGAATTTTGGGAATAGAAAATAATTTAGTTATTATCTAGTTCAACCATGTCATTTGACAAATGAGGGAAATGAGAGCCAGAGAAGTTAAATAATTTTCCCATGGTCACACAGTTAATTAATGAGATAGCTGCATTTGGACCCAGGTCTCCTGACTCTTCTCACTGCATCAAATCTCCTTCCTTTTATTGTTCGGAAAATATTTATTTTCAATATCATAATGCAAAAAAGGCAACGGGTTAAGCATTTGATGCTTTTAATTATA
Source organism: Notamacropus eugenii (assembly GCF_028372415.1). Classification (NCBI taxonomy): domain Eukaryota; kingdom Metazoa; phylum Chordata; class Mammalia; order Diprotodontia; family Macropodidae; genus Notamacropus; species Notamacropus eugenii. The sequence continues at coordinate 554,143,115 of NC_092872.1, forward strand.
TTATGTGACAGTGAAAAGAGCACTGGACTTGAGTTTTAGTTTGCAAGAGTTATTTCTTAATTCTATGAGAAAAAATGTATATATTTTAAATCAAATTTAATGTGCCCTTTTACAGATTTTTCCCTCTGTAGGTGTGTGGTCTTGGCAGAAAAAAAAATATAACTAATCAGTCTCCTCTGTGTTAGGAGGCACTTCTAATTTCTATTTTGTAAATTGTGTTTTCTTTTGCTGCTGAAAGGACATGGTACACTTAATCTGTGTATTATCTTAAGCTGTGTTATAAAAGGGGGTTAACTGTAGACAGAGGAGTGATTTAATCATGCTGGAGAAAAATTGATTTGCTGGACATCTTTATCCTACTTAAAGATCCATAGTAACTCATGTTTGTTTAGTGCTTTAAAGGTTAGTGAAGCATTTTCCCCTAACTACCCTGTGAGGTAGGTAGTGCAAATAGCATCATTCCCATTTTATAGATAAAGCAACTGATGTTCAGAGAGGGGAGATGACTTGCCCAGGATCACATAGTTTTGTCAGCTTTGGGTCCTAAACTTAAATCTAGGTTTCCTGACTCTCTTTTGCCAGAGACCTGTGGCTACTAGCAGACTTGATTTGGGGTATCATCTTTTTTCAGTGAGAGATCACCATTATTGGACATTTTTCCGTAGTGCATTATGTGGACCTCTCACATGGGAAAACTAGCTGAAAACTGGTGATCCATAGGATGGCAGGTCTAGAGCTGTTTAACCCAGTCATTTTTACAGATTTGCCTGTGGTCACACAGGAGGCAAGAATCAGAGAGGAGATGTGAAGCCTTGACCCTCTTATACCAGCTCCTCTGCTCTTTCCACTGAGACGGTTCAAATTAAAAAGGGCTATTCAAGCACTGAGTTGACCATTATAAGTTCAAGAGGGAGGGAAAGAAATAAATGTTTACTGAGCACCTACTATATGCCAGGCACTGTGCTAAGTGCTTCATAAATATTATCTCATTGATCTTCACAACAACCTGCAAAGTAAATATTGTTATTATCCCCATAAACTGAGGCAAAGAGAGGTTAAGTGATTTGCAGAGGATCACACAGCTAGTCAGCGTCTGAAGTCAAATTTGAACTCAGGTCTTCCTGATTCCAGGTCAAGTACCTTAGAGAGCATTGAGTCTAACCACCTCTTTGCAGATAAGAAAGCTGGACCAAGAGAAGCTAAATGACTTGCCTAAGGTTACAGAAAAAGTGTATATCAGAGATGAGATCTGGACTCAGGCCCATCTGATTCCAGATCTGATGCATCTCCCATTCCTTCTAAGAGCAAAAACCAACTTAGGAAAATGTGCCTTCTCCCTTTCTTCTAAGAGAAATATTTTATCCTAAACAAGCTGAATAATTTTCAATTATTTTCTCTTATGAGATATCTAGCAGCAAACACCTGGGGATCATGGCTAAAATTTTATTGAATATACATTTTTTTTTGAAAACTCATTTTCCTTGTTGAAACGGATTTTAGGCAAAATATCACTTTAAAAAGTCAGTTTCAATTATGAATCCATCATCAGGTTAAAAAAGCTGATACCAGAGTGCCTTTTCAGGCAAACTAAAGATAAATACGTGTATTCACTCAAGAAGTGTGAGGAGCTCAAGGAAAAATCAAACCAGAGATGGGAGAAGTCTCCAAATTGCATCTGTGAAATGAATTTTCCAGTGGGAATTCATGAGCCCAACTATCAACAACAAGAAAAAGAAAAATCCTTTCCTCCCACATCTGAAAGGGTATTTAGGGATTTTAAATAATCTAGGGGCAGCAGATTGCATAGGCTCAAAAAGGCCTATAAAAATGGATGAGATCAGAAAGATAAGGAAGTGCTAATCCATGGAGTATTTGAAAAAGTGATCAGTCCTATTTTTAAATGAAACTCAGATTTTACAAGTAGCCATGGAAGTCACCTCAAAACACATTTAATATATCTATAGGACTTTCAGGCCAGTTCATGCATTTGAGACCATAATCTCTCTAAGTCAGGGAAGGAAACATAATATGCAGCTGAACAGTTTAGAAAGAACAAAGCATAAATTAAAGTTCTAACTGCTAAGTCTAAAATGACAAGAGGGAAATAAGGAAATATTGATTTTAAAAAATTCTTATAACTGGGAGGGACTTTGAAGCATTGTGTTCCCAATTCAAAGATGAAGAAATTGAAGCCTAATGGGGAAAGTGACTCTTCCAAGGTCATAGTCAATCAATGACAGTAATAGTAACTGACATTTATGCAACATTTTAAACATTGCTTTATACACATTTGATCTTTACAATGATCCTATGCCATAGTTAGTTCAAGGACAGTGGTGTGCTGATAAATGTTTAACCACTAGCTCTCAGGGGACAGGGGAAGATGTTCTTATAATACACTTTTAAGTTTAATCTGCATTACTGATATATTCTCCATCACTTGCAGGGCTACTGTGAGTCTCAAATGAGACAATATTAGTAAAGCCCTGAGTGCCTGATGTATTGCTGTTCAGTCATTTCTGATTCCTTGTGACCTCATTTGAGGTTTCCTTGGCAAAGACACTGGAGCATTTTATAGTAGATAATTAATAAATGTTTGTTCCCTTCCTCTTCCCTGCCCATTATGGGCATCCCAGGGGTCAGGAGTCTTCATAATGAATGGAAAAAAATCAATAAAATACCCACTATGTGTCAGGTACATTGTTTGGTGGTAGGGATACATTTTTTTTTTAAATGACAGTCAGTCTCTGCTTTCAAGAAACTTACATTGTTTTGGGGTGAGACACCATGTATAGGGGAGTGGTGGACTACGGAGGAAATTTTGGACCAGGGAGTTATAGGGATTATGAGAATCCCTAGAACAATTGCTGAAAGGTGTACATGTGGAGATGTAGCAAGGCAGATGGTCCTTTGTTCTCAAAGAGGATCAAAATGACATCACTATGCTGGAGTCAAGCTATGGTGTGTCCAACCATGGATGATCCAAACAATATGAACTTGGGATGTTCTACCACAGGTTGGGCACAAATAGTCCTTGTCAGCATTTGGGGTGGATACTCTAAATTTTCGCATCTCTATTGAGTTACTTCAATTCTGCTTTGCTCATAGAGCACAGTACCTTCTCTGAGGTGGGCATGCCATGCTGAATGGTCCTGTGGTCTCCCATATCATGCAATCCAATTCCAAAGTTTTTAAAAGACCTTGAGAATGTCTTTGTATCATTTCTTCTGATCACAATGTGAATGATTGTACTGTGTGAGTCTTTTTGGCAAGTGCAGCAAGGTGTCTGTAGCCCTTCTGGTGGATTGTGGCCAATTAGAGTCTCAGATGAAGTCATACTTTGGGTCCAATGAGCTTTAATAAGGACAGGGTCACAGTCTAAAAGATATGTCCAGAGAGTAGTCAGCAATGAGGAAACAGTGTGTCTTGAAAGGAGAAAATAGGAAAAATACATAGTTCAAGGATAAAAGCAGTAAAAAGACAGATCAAAGTAAGGATCTGTATCTACTGGAAGCATTTGGCACAAAGTGTAACACTTGATTCCAAGAGCACCTGTAGGCTTTTCAGTTTAGGAATAAGAAAGTGGGGAGTGAGGTAGAGGGTAATAAATACTCGTCCTACCAACTGTGTGTGTCTCTAATCAGGCACCACTATGTGAAGCTCTTGTTCATTTCCACATTTTTCTAAATGAGTAGTTTCATTAGAAACAAGGGTTGCTAGAATCTCTCTGTATTTCAGTCTTCATCACCAAATACCTATATCAGCTGACCTTGTTAATGGGACCATAAACTACTATACTTACCTTAACACGCTGATAAATGAAGCTTTCTGGGAAAAGAAGAAAGTTACATGGTGGGAAAAGCACTGTCTTTAGATTCAGAGGACTTGGGTTCAAATCCTGCCTTTGCTAGTTATTGCTTATAAGACTTGGAATGAGTTTAAAAAGGTAAAGATTCCTCTAAAGAAGAGACAGCATGGCCTAGAGGATGGCATACTAGACTTGGAGTAAGGAAGATACAGGTTCAAATTCCATCTCAGACACTTACTAGTTATGTGTTCCTGGGCAAGTTACTTAATCTCTCAGATTCTCAATTTTCCCATCTGGAAAGTGGAGATAAGTTATAACACTAAACTGATTGTGTTATTTTAAAGGATATACATATGTGTATATTGATAGCTACCTATTTATCTATATACACATGAGTATTTATATATGCACACATACATATGTGTATTTATCTTTATGTACACATACATAACACATAGGTCTGAAATATACGATGATGATCATCTACAATCATTATGTAAGATAGAGAAAATGATTGAGGGGTTAAATAACGAAGCCATTCCATGACAAGCATTTATCTGAATGTTTACAAAGTAATATTATAATACACAGAAGTGATTTCAATGGCAGATATTTTAGAACTTACATTCATCATTAAAAAAAAGACCAAAAATAATGCATTTCTTTCATGTGGGATAGTTTCTTTTATTTTTCAGATCTTCCAGGAACTTCCTTCCCCAAGATGACAGGTGTCACTTCATCAATTATGATGATCTCCTTGATCAGTTATGGGGGACAGCTTTAGAAGGTAAACTTTTCACATGGATTCAAGTCTTCAAGGTATATATGTAAGCTCTGCTGCTTCATCTATCTTACAAAGCTTCTTGGACATCAAAACATTTCATGAGGGAGATAAAATTCAAATTAGTGCATATTATGTGTCCTACTTATATTGAAAAATAAGAGGCTTACCAGAATTGATAATAGACATAAATTTTAGAGCTGAAAGGGATATCTAAAGATTATATAATCCAGTCTCTTAATTTTAAAAATGAAGACACTGACACAGAGAATTAGTTGCTTGCACAAGATCAAATAGCCTAACAGTCAGATCTTGAGTTCAGGGGTGCAGACTTCAAGTTCAGTTTTCTTTACTTCTTGTTTAACTCTAATTTACTTCAACTCATAGTTGATGATTTGGCTAAGCACAGCCTCTCTCCATTTAAGCTTCTCTCACCTGTGGCTCCAAGAAACTGCAGCATGCAAGTGGCCATACCCAAGTAAACTGTCTTGGCTAAAACAGGTTGAAGGCGACAGATCTCAGACTTCTTGGTTAGTAAGGAGGATGTCTACCCGAACCATATGAAGACTCCCTCCTCCTTCCCCTCACCCCCCACCAATCCCAGCAGAATGGACAAATGAGAACAATTTGTTCCAATGGTCATAAAGGTGGCTGAAACAGGCACTAAGGAGTGCTTAGAGGCTGGCCAGACATCAAGAATGTCAAGGTCATACACTCCATCCTGGGACATCACCAGGAGTCTTGACTTTTGTCTTACCACTGGACTTCAAAAACTCTAAAAGAGAGTAAGGCTGATGACTTTGTGCAACTCAGCCTCACTTCAGTTCAATTCATGTGCACATCAAGACATCACATGTGATAATAGATGAGGTCTTCTTTGAAAATGAAGGACAAAGGGGGCAGAGCCAAGATGGTGGAGTGGAAAGATGCATATACTCTAGCACATCCCCCCAGGACACAAAATACCTGTAAAAAATGACTCTCAACAAAGTCTGGAGCAGGAGAAGCCATAGAACAACAGAGTAAAAGAAGTTTCCAGCCAAAGGTAACCTGGAAGAGCAACAGGAAAGGCCTATCTCATGGGATGCTGAGCAGAGCAGAGCCCAGCCCTGGCCATACAGCATAGGGAACAGAACTGGAGCAGGCCTCCAGGGCAGAGTCCCCAGCAGGGAGGGTCCTAGATACCTCAACCCACAAGTGACAAAGAAAGCGCCAAAAGTCAGCATGGGAGGGCTTTCTCATCTGGGCAAGAGCAGAAGGGGTTCTTCCAGCAATAGCCCCAGGCAACAGCAGAGGCAGTGGCAGCAAACTGCAGGCAGCTATGGTGGCCTGGAAGCAACCTGGGTACATTGTCCAGGCAGTTCAGCTTAAAGCCTCTGGTGGTAGGGAGTAGCTAATCTAAACCCCAGCCCTGAGTGATGGCCCTGCCTCCACCCAAAGCCCAGGGGAACCAAGCAGCTGAGTTGAATCTCTTGAGAAAGCATTCAGAAGTCAAGTAACTGGCTGAGAAAGTGCCCAAAAAAGGGAAAAAATAAGACCATAGAAGGTTACTTTCTTGGTGAACAGGTGTCTCCTCCCATCCTTTCAGATAAGGAAGAACAAGACTTACTGTCACAGGAAGTTAAGACCCCTGCCTCCAGGGCCTCCAAAGTGAACTTAAACTGGCCTCAGGCAATGGAAGAGCTTGAAAAGTGAGTTAGCAGCCTGCTAAAGGAGAACCAAAAAATGCTGAGGAAAATGACACCTTTAAAAAAGAGGCTAACTTAATTGGAAAAAGAGGTCCAAAAAGCCAATGAGGAGAAAGAGGCATTAAAAATTAGAATTAGCCAGATGGAGAAAAAGATTCAAAAGCTCACTGAACAAAATAGTTCTCTGAAAGAGAGAATTGAGTTTAGGGAAATGAATGACTATGAGATAAACCAAGCAGTTAAAAAACAAAACCAGAAGTTTGAAAAAATAGAAGATAATGTGAAATATCTCATTGGAAAAACAACTGACCTGGAAAACAGATCCAGGAGAGACAATTTAAAAATTATGGGACTACCTGAAAGCCATGATCAAAAAAAGAGCATAGACATTATCTTCCATGAAATTATCAAGGAAAACTGTCCTGATATTCTAGAACCAGAGGGCAAAATAAATATTGAAAGAATCCACTGATCACCTCCTGAAAGAGGCCCCAAAAGAGAAACTTCTAGGAATATTGTGGCCAAATTTCAGAGTTCCCAGATCAAGGAGACAATACTGCAAGCAGCTAGAAAGAAACAATTGAGTATTGAGGAAGTACAATCAGGATAACACAGCTTCAACATTAAGGGATCAAAGGGCTTAGAATAGGATATTCCAGAAGTCAAAGGAACTGGAATTAAAACTAAGAATCACCTATCCAGCAAAATTGAGTATAATACTTCAAGGGAAAAAATGGTCATTCAATGATATAGAGGACTTTCAAGCATTCATGATGAAAAGACCAGAACTGAAGAGAAAATTTGACTTTCAAACACAAGAATTAAAAGAAACATGAAAAAGGTAAACAGAAAAGAGAAATCATAAAAGACTTTCTAAAGCTGAACTGTTTATATTCCTACATGGAAAGAAAGTATTTATAACTCTTGAGATTTTTCTCAGTTTTTGGGTAGGATTGTACACACACACACACACACACACACACACACACACACACACACAGTACAGGCTGTGTTGAATCAGAAGAGATGATATCCACAAAAAATAAAAATACAATAAAAATTAAAGGGTAAGGGAGGAAAATACTGGGAGGAGAAAGGGAAAAATGGAATGGGGCAGGCTATAACTCATAAAAGAGATAAAGGAAAATCTTGTTCAATGGAGGAGAAAAGGGAAAAATGGAGAGGGGAAAACTGAAGCTACTCTCTCTACATATGGCTTAACATGTCCACTAAATTTGGTATGAAAATCTATCTTATACTACAGGAAAGCAGGGGAGGAGGAAACAAGTGGGGTGAGGGGAATGATAGAAAGGAGGGCAAATGGGAGAAGGGAGTAACTAGAAATAAACACTTTCGGTAAAGGACAAGATCAAATGAGGGAATAAAAAAATAAGTGGGGAATACAGTAAGATAGAAGACAATATAGTTAGTATTACACAACATGATTATTATGGAAGTCTTTTGCAAAATGACACATATTTAGTCTGTATTGAATTGCTTGCCTTCTCAGTGGGGATGGGTAGGGAAGGAGGGAGGTAGAGAAGTTGGAATTCAAAGTATTAGAAACGAATGTTGAGAATTATTTTTGCATATAACTGGGAAATAAGAAACATAGGTAATGGGGTATAGAAATTTATCTTGCCCTACAAGAAAAAAGAGAAGATAGGGATAAGGGAAGGGGGGGGTGATAGAAGGGAGGGCTCATTGAGGGAATGGGTAATCAGAATGCAAGATATCAGTGGGTGGGGGAGGGGAGAGATGGGGAGAAAAATTAGACATGTTACAAAGTGATGTAAAAGCAATTAGTATGAAAACAATTGACTGAATTAATTACTGAGACTAAATCAGAGCATCTTTAGTTTGGGGCAAGGAATTTTAGTCTAAGTTTCCTAGAGGCAGGTAACTTTAGGTAAAATTTGGCATTGATGGAAAAGTTAAGGTTTTAATGGCAAATTTGATTTTATGATTGTTATTTAAGCAGGAACTAGAACAGGTATAGAAAGACATGTAAGCCACTTAAGAGTTGCCTCAAAAGATGTTCCTTAGCCAATGTGAAATTATGGTTGTATCTGAAACCTGGTTATTGGAACTTGCTATTTTAAGATGCTATGGAACTATTAACAGACTGTTCTTCTGAGTCTAACTCCAGGTATGGAGAGCAAGAAAGGCAGTCTGAGCCTCCAGTCCATGATGCCAGTAAGCCTGTGAGATGCTGGTATGAACTAAAAAAGGTGATCTCATGGGAAGGGTGGGAGAGTAGCTGTTCAGCCTGGGCTGAGGTAGGATTCTCCTGACTCAATTTCCCCACTGACACCTGGCAGACTTTAAGCTTGACTGAATGCAAGTTGACAATCTGCTCCTGCCTAGAACTGACATGAAGTTGGAGAGATATTGTTTCCCTGCAATGTCCCTACTCTTAGTGGCAATTTCCTATAGTCAAAAGGTTTGTAAGCTTAATACCAGATCTATTAAATTATAGATTGTTGGTAGGGGAACATCCGAGATTAAGTCTAAAATTAAGCTATTAGGCTTAGTACTTTAGACCAATAACAATAAGTCAAAGTCCTTTAATTCTTAGTGATACTGTGGAGACAATTAGGTCAAGGGCTTAGGAAGTAAGTATACATAGTTACTATTTGTGCCTCAGTTGATTAATGTTAAAAAAAATCATTTGTGGTCTATATTGTAAATGCTTTAAAAGAAGTATCACATGACCAAAAGTTGGAATTGTTTTATGTGATATGAACTGTGTTAAAAATGAAAAAGAAAATTAAAAACATTAAAAAAAAGGAAATGAAGGACAAAAAAAAAATCATGAAATCTGTAGAAATTCTCCTCCTGTCACCCACAGGACTTTATTGTGTAAAGAGGTAAAATAGTCAGATCTGTGCTTTAGGGAAATCACTTTGGCTGCTGGATGGAAGATGGGCTGGAGGGGGAAGAGTCTCGTGGCAAGGTGACTAACTGAAGGTTATTGCAGTCATCCAGGTATGAGGTGATGAGGGATTGCACCAGAGTGGTAACAGTATCAGATGAGAGAAAAGAGCATATCCAAGAGACATTACAAAACCGAAATCAACAGACATTGGCAACAGATTGGATGTGTGACGAGGAAAAAGTCATGAGTCAAGGATGATACTTTGTTGCAAGGCTGGGAGACTGGGAGGATAGTGGTGCTCTTGACATTAATAGGAAAGTTTGGATGTGTGGGAGTTTGAAGGAAAAGATGATGAGTTCCATTTTAGACATGTTGAGTTTAAGATAAATACCAAATTTAAGTGTGCCGTATCTGAGAGGAAGGAAGAAGCCAGTTAAGCAGGTAATAAGGCTGGAGGATATCATTATGGGGGAGGGAATTTCAGTCTGAGTTTTGAGCCACATAAAATAACTAGGAAAGCTGGAGGTCAGACATAGTGGACGTGATGACCAGGTGGAAGAATCCTTCCTGGATGGTTATCTATATCATCTGCTGCCACATAAGAAGTTGATCTCACCCTTGATCAACTCGTCTCATGGTAGCATCATTAGAATCCAGTCTGATTTTTTCTGTGTATGTAAAGATCCATTGTCCTCACCAAGTTTCAGCTTCCATACCTGTAAAATGTGGATGATATTATGTGGTGTACCTACCTCATGGTGCTGTCATGAGAAAAATACTTTATAAATCTTAAAGTGCAAGCTCAGTGACTTGAATGAATTGTGGCCATTTTGTCCTCATTGTCACTATTCTGCAGCTGGACACATCAGGAGTAGGTGGTGAATGCTTTCTGGGTATCATCTGGGCAGAGTCAGACATTAGGAGCAGGTAACCTGGTAGGAGGAAGGGGAGAGAGAAGAAAATGAGGGTACAGGAAAAAGGAAGGAGACAGAGAAAGGGGGATAGAAGAGCACAGGTTTATATTTTGCCTACTTCAAAATATTGACTAGGGACAGCCTGCTATGAGAAATCTCTTGGGGGAAAAAAGAAATGGATAGTAATACAGAGTAGTATGGAAGATACTGTGGAAGACAAACTTAAGTATGAGAACAGCATTAATTGCTAGAAATATTAAGTCTAGGAAATGCTTTTAAAAAGATTAAGAAATGTACCACAAAGGAAAGAGAGGAATATAAATTTCCCCCCTCCCCCAAGTTTGCCTATGCCAGACACTGTCACACCAAAACACTGAACAGAATATCACTACAGATGGGTCTCACATAGTGTGTTAGTAAATACTATGATGATAATAATGATAATAGTTACTATCTAATCATTTAAAAACACATTCCCACCCTCTATCCTCCCACCCCAACCCTCATTTAAAGGAATGTGTCACAGAATAAACAATTGTTTGGGAATAAAAACATGTATAGCATAGACTTTGGGCATGATCCATAAACATGAACAGCATGGGCCCTGGGCATGTTGTTTAATTTTTCTGAGACTCAGTTTCCTCATCTGAAAAACAGGGTGCCCGTTAGTAAGAAGGAAGAAAGCCTCCCAGGAGAAGACCCAGAGAATTTGCCCCATAGACATCTCCCTTTTGTCTTTTGTAATTTATTTGTTTATTCATATAAAGGTGTTTGACAAAGCCCCTTTTAGACTTTGGTTAGCTACATCTACATTTGAAGTGGCCAAGAATGCTGCTAAACAGGTTGTAGGAGGAGTGGAATGGCTGGAGATGAAAGTGAAAAAGAATAGGTTTAGGTGAGAAGAGAAATAAGGATAGGAAATTGTGATCAGAGAAAGAAATGATACCTTTTAACCATTTAATTCTCATAGGTGCCTCTACACGTCTACTGTTGAAGAGCTCAGATGGTTAATTTATACAGTGATTTCAGGTTTGCACAGTGCTTACTGCATTTGATCTATGCAATAATCCTATGAAGAAAGTGAAGTATTTCCATGTAACATGAAGAATCTGAGACTGAGGTTAGATGATTTGCCTAGTATCACACAGCTCCATTAGGTAAGAGTCAGGATTGAAGTTCAGGTCTTCCCATCTTCAATTCAAAGGCATTGCCCCCTATACCAAGCTGTCTAAAGATATAGACATCGCATTGGATCTAATTGTGGGGATTAGCCCCCCTTCCCCCACCTAATTTTTTTTCATTTGAGAATATTGTTGGTTGAGAACTGTGCCATTTAGAACTTTGCTTATGACGGGACTCTATTAACACCATCTATAGGACTACAATCGCTCTATTGGGAAGACACTAGAAAGAACATTCACTCAAGGTGCCCTCCTGGGAACAATGCTTGTTAATGTTTCACTTTCTCTCACTCAGAGAAAACCAAATCTCCCTAGGGATAATCACCTTATAGACATCAACAAAACTACTGGAAATCTGCATTTGACACATCCCTAAACTGATTGGGAAACCGCATCTGCACACCTTCCAACTCAATCACAAATTTCTCATTTCCATCACATCCCTCACAGCTGGACTCCCACCCCTACTATTCACATCAATCCAATGAGTCAGATAATAGCCCAGATTCTATGCTCCACAAATTGCTCTCGTTACGTAACAGATATCTGGCATCAGCTCCCTAACCAGATCAACTCCACTGATTAACAAAATCAGGGAGTTATTTTTACTCTATCTATAGTTTTTGAAAACAACTCCAGAGACTGTTTCTTCTTCTTCCTCTTCTTTTTTTTTATTTTTACACTGGAACACAAGCAAACATCCTCCTCCCTCTTCTTAATTCCCTTCCTCTGCTTCCAGTAAGCTATAGAACCACCTGATATTTTGAGGAACAGTCTTTCTCTGATTCCAGGCTAAACTTCCCCAGGCTCAATAAGCTTCTAAACTGTTTTGCTTACATCTTAAACAATCATTCTGTAACTCGAATGCTGTTTCTTTCTTCTAATGACCCTGGGAATTGGGTTTTGGTATTACAAAGGAGTCATAAAAGGCATCTAAGCTACACTCCTCTCAGCCTTGGTTGGAGGAAGTACATTACTCAAGTGGAAGAAAGTATGGTAGACACATATTACATGCAACAATGTCATAGATAGCCTGGTATTCCAACATAATAAACACATGACTACAACAACCACAAATATCTACATTTTGGGCATTGGCTATACATGGAATATTATAGTTGGAAGAGACCTCAAAAGCTGTATAGTCCAAATCACATGACTAAGAAACTCTCTACAATAAAATAGACAAGTAGTGCTATAGCTTAGCATGGACAACTCTTCCCTCCCCCCCCCCCCCTCCATGAGGTGGAATTCCTAGGCTAATAATTCCATTTTTCTATAGCTTTGTTAAGAAGCCCTTTTTTAAAGCTAAATCTTCCTGTCTGATATTTGTTCCCGGTGTTCCTAGAGCCCAGTAGAACAGGTCTATCGCTTCACGCTTCTTCTACAGGCCAGTACATCAGAGACTTAGAAGACAGTCATTTATTCTCTCCCTATGTCTCCTCATCTCCATCTCATTCTCTCAAATGAGCCTTACAATGGATGATGTCACAGCCTTCAAACATCCTCATCACCTTCTGAACATTCTCCAACTTATCAATGTTCTTACAGAACATTGTTTACAGAATGTTTACAGAATATGTTTACAGAATAGCACTTTGGATGTGATTGATCAAAGCATAATGTATTAAGACTTTAATATCAATGGATAGGGAGTAGAGTCAAGATGGCAAAGCAAAGGCAGGGACGAGCCTGAGTTCTCCAAAATTCCCCTCCAAACAATTTTAGATTACAACTCAGAATAAATTCTAAGGCAACACTGAAACAATTTTTCAGCCCAAGATAACTTAGAAGATTGGCAGGAAAGGTTTGTTGCAACAGGGTTATAGTGCAGTGTAGTCCAGCTCAGACTGTGCCAGTGCAAACCAAGGGGCAGGTTTTGAGCATGACTGAATCAATAGTGGCAGCAGTCTCTCAGTCCACAGATGGAAGGGAGTTAGACAGTTGGTCAGAAGGAGATGAAAGAAGAGCGTTTGCTGACACTGGGTACTGGATTTTGTTAAACTGCCCATATTCAGATACATGTCATGGTCCTGGGTTGAAATCCCAGGATGAGAAGGAGCACTAGCACATCAGAACATGTGGCCACAGGGGAGGGGGGTCCTTGGTCACAGTTGCAGGGTAGAAAAGAGTGTTTGTGATCACTCACAGACTAGAGCACAGGCCAGGAAGTCAATGAACACACTTCTAATTAGATTACTCCACTTTGGTAGGTCTGAAAGCTTATACATCCCCAGAACTGGTTCTAAGAATGGCAACAAGAAAGACCTGAAACTTGGGATAGTGCCCCCTCCACCCTGGGAACAAAACCTCACTTTAGTATAGAGCTAAAAGTCAAGAAATAAGCTGGGGAAAAAAGGAGCAAAAAACCAACCAAACAAAAAAATTCCCTGAGCATAGAAAGTTACTATGGTGACAGAGAAGCTCAAAACACAAACTCAGAAGAGGAAAACAAAGTCAAAACTGCAACATTAAAAGCCTCAAAGAAAGTTGTGAGTTGGTTTCAGACCCAAAAAAATTCCTGGAAGAGCTCAAAAAGGATTTTTAAAAAATCAAATAAGAGAGGTAGAGAGAGATAGAGGAAAAATTGGGAAAAGGAATGAGAATGATACAGGAAAGTCACTAAAAAAGAGTCAACAGTTTGGTAAAGGAGGCATACCTTAAAGAATAAAATAGGCTAAATTGAAAAAGAGGCACAAAAATTTATTGAGAAAAAAAACTCCTTAACAAAGCAAGATTTACAAATTGGGAGAGGGGAGGGAAGGTACATAAATTCACCAAAGAAAATAATTCCTTAAAGAAAAGAACTCAACAGGGGATGGAGTCAACATGTAACAGCACACACTTCTAGAGCACTGCCACCAATCCCAGCCAAATACCTGTAAAAAATGGCTCTAAACAAATTCTAGAGCTGCAGAATCCACAGAATGATGAAGTGAAGCAAATCTCCAGCCTAAGCAGCCTGGAAGGTCAAAAGGAAGTGTCTATTGCACCAGACAGGGGGCAGGGCACAGTTCAGTGGGGGCTGTGCTGGCACAGACAGGACCTGAGCAGACCTTGGGGAGCCTGAATCTCTCACACCTGTAACAGTTTCCAGACTTCAGAACCCCAAAATGCTGAGGAAAAATTGGAAGGTCAGTGGAAAAAGCCTGTGGGACCAGTGTGGGAGAATGGAGTGGTCCAACCCCAGCCCCAGAGAATCAGAGGGAAAAGAGGGCAGGGGAACCCACAGCAGCAGCAGAGACAGAGACAGCAACTATTTATGGAGCTCTAGGCCCACAGATTGTGGGGGAATCAAGTGGCTGACAGTACACCCCCACCCCCACTGGAAGCAGAGATCTACTTTGACAAAGAGTTCAAAAGTCAAGTAAATGGCTGCAGAAATGAGCAAAAACCAAAAATAAAAATCAGATTATAGAATCTTACTTTGGTGACAAGTAAGACCAAAGCATGCAAACAGAAGACAAAGTCAAAGCTCCTCCATTCAAAACCTCCAAGACAAATATGAATTGGTCTCAGGCCATGGAAGAGCTCAAAAAGGAATTTGAAAATCAAGTAAGAGAAGTAGAGCAAAAATTGAGAAGAGAAATGAGAAAGATGCAAGGAAATTATGAAAAACAAGTCAGCTGCTTGTTAAAGGAGACCCCGAAAACATGTTGCTGAAAATAACACTGTAAAAAATAGAAAAACCCAAAGGACAACAGAGATCAAAAAAGCCAATGAAGAGAAGAATGCCCTAAAAAGCAGAATTGGCCAGATGGAAAATGAGGTCCAAAAGTTCACTGAAGAAAATAATTCCTTAAAGATTAGATTGGAGCAGATGGAAGCTAATGAAAAAATCAGGAAATAATAAAACAAAACCAAAGGAATGAAAAAATAGCAGACAATGTGAAATATCTCATTGGCAAAAACAACTGACCTAGAAAACAGATCCCAGAGAGACAATTTAAAAATTATGGGACTACCTGAAAGCCATGATCACAAAAAGAGACTGCCTTACCACAAATTCTTGGTTGTTTAATGATGGGATTGGCCTTGCTTCTAGTAACTGAAACTCTTGTGTCCAGGGTGAGTCACTCAAGTTATTCCTGGTCTAGGGTCTTTAATCAACTTGGTTCTCAATGTTGGGACTGATGATTGGCTCCTGAGCCCGTGTATCCCTGCAGGAAACCTTATTTCCTTCAATAACATCATGTCCTATAGTCACCTTCATTCAAACTTGAGCTTGTCCATCAGTCTAACATAGTCCTATTGTTGCATGTAGTAGAATTAATGCACTTTAAATAAGACTACTTTACATCAAATTTTTCTTTTGAAAAAGTGTATCTTACTTTGATATAATCAATCATTCTGTAAATCATGGAGGCATAAAACAATATTACTTTCTGTTAAAATGGATTTTTTTTAAATTAGGAAGAAAATGGAGAAAAATTGTAATTCTACTAAGTATGATCTATTTTCATTCATCTTGACATGCAAAACTGTTTTTTTCCCTGCAAAAGGCAACATGGCTTAACAGTAAGCATGTTGAACACAAAGTTAAGAGGCACTTGGATTCAGTTCCCAGGGCTGACAATTGTAAAGTATCCCAGGAAAAGTCACTTTATCTTTGGAATATCTACTTCTTTATTTATAACATGGCAATAGTAATACTTGGAATGCTTTTCTCATGGGATTCTAGGGAAAGTGCTTTGCAAACTTTAAAGTGTTCTTAAAATTTGAACCACTATTATTTTCTAAAGAGTGGTTTGGGCATATGACAAAACTGTGACTGTGTTATCTTGCAATACTTCTTCTTGCAATTCTTTCTGACTCCATTTTCCCATCAGCCTATGCAATTATTTTGATGTTGCATCATTTCAATCATATCTGACTGCTCTTGGCCCCATTTGGGTTTTTCTTGACAAAGATACTGAAATAGTTGCCGATTTCTTCTCCACTTCATTTTCCAAACGGAGGCAAACAGGATTGAATGACTTGCCCAGGGACACGTAGATAATAAGTATTTCATACCAGATTTAACTTAGTGCTTCCTAACTCCAGGCCTGGTGCTTTATGTACTGCATCATCTAGCTGCCACTATATAGCTAAGATAGAATGCAAGCCTTGGGCTTAGGATGATCTAAATTCAAATCCTGCCTCAGATACTTACTGACTGTGTGACTCTGGGCAAGTCACTTAACATTTCTCAGTCTTATTTTCTTCAGCTGTAAAATGAGGGGTTCTGGTTAAGTAACCTCTGTGGTTGCTTTGAGCTCCATATTCTATCATCTTAAAATCTATCTCGCCTACATCATGTTATTTACCATATCTTTAAAAACACCATCATCCTCAGGAAACGTGAACAAATTTCTGTTCATTTATGTCTTTAAATCACTAAGCTTATATCATAGTCCCTTCGATAGTCACTAGTGGGGTTTCCTTAATTCTCTTTTTTTCCCCTTGAGGGAAATAGACTGTTCTTTTAATTGCATTTTACAATATGAATTTGAGGGTTTTTATGAGCATTTTAAAAATGTAGCTTCAATAGTAGATATCTAGGCTTCAAATCTCGATGCTTTGTGTAGATATGGCTTGTTTCATGTGCCATAATTAGTTTTCAAATCATAAAGGAACTACATTTTACTCAAGTGGCTATTAAGAAAAATAGTTGACATTTTTAGACCAATAATGCTAACTAGAAAGCCTCAATCTATTTGCTATATTTTGACAGCTTTCCCACTCTACACCCCAAGTCAGATTTTAAGGGGCTTTCCCCTTACAAAATGGATTAGTCTGAAATTGCAAACTAAATTTAGTTTGTTTCTGGTTATACAAATATTTCATAAATAATAGCTCACATTTCTCTACTACCTTGAAGTTTATGAAGCATGTTCCTCACGCCAACCTATAGGATGTATAAATATTATCATCCCCATTTTATGAATGAGGAAATCAAAGTCTTAAGAGACAAAGTGAATTTGCTCAAGATCACACAGATAGGGCAGGACTCACATTTCTTGATGCCAACAGCATTGTACTTTCCACATCTGATTTTGAATTATTTTGGTATCTAGTCTGTTTTGCCAAACCTCTACTTTTTTTTTCCAATGAGGAGCCTTCTGATTTAGTTCTATTGTGTTATAAATATCCACAATTTTAAATGGACCTCCTCAGATCAAATGTACCTTTCCAATAGATGGAGTTGTTTTCAAATGTAATGAACTTTTTCTAAGGATGCTAGAATACTTTTCTCAAAGCCCTTTGAGGTAGGTAGTGAAAAGGTTTTTATCCCCACTTTAAAAATGAAAAACTTGAAACATAGGGAAGGTAGATAACAGTGAGGAACAATGCAAAACATACTGGACTTGAAACCAGAATCCCAACTCAATAACTTGCTTACCTTGGTGCCCTTGGGTAATTCCCTTAACTTTTCTGAGTCTTATTTTCATCATCCATCTCAGAATGAGAACCTTGGACCAGCTGATCCCTGAGGTTTCTTTCAGCTCTAAAGTATTTCATTCATCCAAAGTTCAAGTTTTAGGCTCTTGTCTTGCCTATTTCAAGCCCAGTGGCCTTTGTACTACATCATGAAGGTGCTCAGAAGGTGAACTTGACATTTAAGAATCTTTTCTACTACAAATTGGAGAAGGCTTTTTGCCAACTTGAAGAATTTTCCAACATCTACTTTTCTGATCATTGTCCTTATTCAATTATAGGTAGATATAACTTTGTTTAGAATGGGTAGGCTGAGTTCTCCTCCAGGAAAAAAGCAAACATGAAAAGAATCACATGACTTCTTTGACATCGAATAGTTTTTTAAAAATAACAAACTATTGTGATAAATGGAGTGCTTCCAAATCAGAGCCAGATGGGGCAGATTCAGTCTACAAGGAGGCACCAGAGGCTGAGGTAATTGGAGCTACTGTGGAGCAATTGTCCAGGAAGCATATTCCTTGACTTGCTTATCCCCATCCACAATCTGCAGACACCATGTCTCTATGACTGTTAAATACTTTAGATGCTCATTAGTCACAAAGATGAAGTATATAATTAGATTAAAATGAACATTCTGAGATTCCTTAGAGGAAGGAGAGAAGAAAGTGCATTCATTATCAAATATCTATGAGATCACAGGAAGCAATGGCTTGGATTTAGCATTTTAAGAACAGAGGAAAAAAACACTCAGTGTGAGGTAAGGTGTGAATGAAAATTAACTGGCAGTTGGTATTATCATGTGAGGACACATACATGATCTGAAGGAGCTGAACTGATCAGCATAAGGAAGGCTAATGGAGATGTAACTAATGGCCTTGGCCCCTAACCAAATTTTTTTAACCTGTTTAGTGATTCAAATAACCAAGAATTTTATAGGATGCAAAAATAGGTTTTTGGGTGCACTGGTTGAGGAAAGACTCTTGGATGAGATTATTCATCCATCAAAATATTGAAAATATGACTTTTTAAAGAGCAAATTTCACTCCTCAGGAATTATCTGAAGGGCAACAACAAAAGTTTGAACAGTACATCCATCCATCCATCCATGCATCATACACTCCCCAGGTATACACATATGTATATATAATATATACACAAATATGTATACACATATACGTATACGGTGTATATACATATATACACCGTATACGTATATGTGTGTATGCATGCATATGTGGGAGTATGTGCAGTAGGTAAGTCTCCAAGACGACAAGCTACAGAGAAGGTGGCTACCTGAATTGGTAGAAAGGGTTTCCTTATTTAGGATTTCTCTGTACCCAGAAAATCAGAGGTCTGATCTTCATCTCTATTCATGTCCCCTATTGAGACAGCACTTTACAAAGTGAAGTTACTTTTATCTCATCTAATGTTCAGAACCACCCTGCTAGTCAGGTAATGGGATTATTATTATTCCAATTTTAAAGATGAAGAGACTGAGAATTGGAAAAGAGGAAAGACATGCCCACAGTCATACAGCTAGTAAGTACCAAAGCTGCAGAAAGAAACTGCAAACCCTCTTTATCCAAGGCCAGAGCTCTTTCTACAAACCCATTCCTCCTTTCTAACTGGGACTCATTCCTGCAACATCCAGATGTAGGCTCTAAGCAGGGACCAATAGTTCTCCAATATAGTTAAGCATATTAAAAGGATAGCATCAACATCGGGCATGTAATCTTGAAACACTTTATAGGCACAATAATAGTCAAGATGATATTTTGATATTCCTATGAATCTGATCCATTCAAGTGGGTATGACTGTATTAGGCTGGGTGATGTAGTAGAGATTTGGAGTTGAGAAAATCTGTGTTCAAATCCCATCTTAGACACTAGTAACTGTTGGACTGTGGACATGTCATAAACTTTAAGTCTCACTTTCTTCCTCCGTAAAATGAGAAAATAATATCCATAATACCTACCACTCTTCAAATTATTGTCAAGATCCAATGAAATACACACATACACACACACACATACCCATATATTGCTTTGTAAAACTATAAAAATGAGCTATTGTTATTCTTCCATAGATTCTCCAAAAGAGATCTGTCCCATGTGTTAAAGAACTTGTGTCTGTTTTTTTTCTTGTTTACTACTGAAGCACTTGACATGTCCATCTGTTATCATTTGATTTTGTTAACATGGCTAGCCTGTATCCTTTTCTAATTACATATACTCCGTATAATATCCCAAATGATACTTCTTGCATGTAGGCAAGTATTGTTAATAGCTTCTTATATTCACTGTATGCCTTTCCATTGCCCTGTGGGTATCTATAATTTTGATTATTAGGAGACTGAGGAAAGATATGCTTGGTCTACTATACCAACCATTTGGTAATATGTGAAGGGAACACCACTTCTCTGCCATTCACTTATTAATGTTGGCCTCAAGGATAGTTCACATTTTCTACTTAATCTGTTTTTGGATTTATCATCCACTTTGGAACAGTATTATCAGCAAAATCACATTTTAGGTAACCCAAAGAGAAATGGAAGGATTAAAGTTAGTACAAGAAAGCTGCTGCATATTATCAACAATAACTTACTTAAAAGGGACATTAAAGGTGTCATAAAGAACAGGTATATTTCAAAATGGAGGAAGGTTAGTCATGTAGTAACAATCAATAAAAATAAATGGTCAATCCTTGCACTGAACTGGTTACTCATCAAATGTTTAAAAGACACAGGAGAAGACCTCTAGTATTCTGGGTAGAAATTCTATGGAGGATTTGGAGGAGGATATAGATTGGAAACATGGATAAGAAAGCGTGCAAAGTTTATATTTTGCATCAATCAGTCAATCAACATTCTTCAATTAAGTACCTTTGATATTCTGAGCTCTATGTTAGGAAGTGGAAATACAACGAATATCCTACCCAATGTTGGTACTCTTATAGCAAAGCAATGACATTTTCTTCATACTTGGTTACATAGTTCTTCAGTTCTTGAGTGAGGCCTACCAAAACCAGCCTAGACTGCTCTTGGATGTGTACCATTGGAGGGCTAGGGTACCTTCACCTGAAAGTTTGGACTAAGAAAATACCAGCTAATGTAGCTTATGTTTTAAATCAATAATGATAAGGAAAACTGCAATAATGACAATAACAAAAGCGCATTGCCCCCAGGCAGTAATGAGGTTATAATTCAGATTTCATGTAGCATTTTTTAGAGATCTTTACAGAGTACATTATCAATTCATTTTGAGTATTATATTGTTATGACTGTAAGTTCCACCAGGATAGCAGTTGTATCTAATTCAAGCTTTATACCTCTCCTAGAAGCCCATGCAGTGCTCTGTACCCAGTGTATGCTTTCTGTTGCTGGTCAGTTGCTTTCAGTCACGTTCAACACTTGATGGTTCCAACTGGGGTTTGCTTGGCAAAGATACTAGAGTGTTTTGCCATTTCTTTTTCCAGCTTATTTTTTTTTTTACAGATGAGGAAACTGAGGTAACTAGGTTAAGTAATTTGTCTAGGGTCATATAGCTAGTACATCTAAGGCCAGATGTGAATATAGGTCTTCCTGACTCCAGGCATTTGCTATATCCATTGCACCACCCCCTCCATCCATGTGTATACTTAACAAATGTTAAATGAAGGAGCATTATTCCCAAAAACTCAAACAGAAAGCTCCTGTTGAAATGACATTGAAATAATAATAGTAGACATTAAGTATAGGTTTTTTTTTTTACATTTTTTTATTGCTGAAAAATCTTCAGTGACTCCCAGTTGCTCTCAAGGGAAAGCCCAAACTTCTTACCTGGTATTTAAAGGCCTTCAGAATCTGACCTTAAACTTGAAATTTCTATGACATTTTCATTCATTACTCCTCAAGCGTCAATGGTTTGTCATTAAAAAGGCTGGTTACTTCACTACTTCTAGACTGTGACTTCTACATAACTTTATCATTATATACAACCTTTGTATATAATTTTTCTGTCCACATTCCTCTTCTCTCATCACATCTCTTGCATCCTTTGAGGCTCAGATAAGGATGCAGCTCCTTTCTGAAAATTTTTCTAGCATCTTCCCCACACCGCACCCTTCCAGCCCCCATTTTACACTTACAGGACTTAAGCTTACAAATTAGTTTCTCATTATAAGTATCTTATTTCTCCAAGTGTGAGCCATCTATAGTTCTTTATATCCACTGGAGCAGCTAGGTGGTGCAGTAGATAGAGCAGCAGTGCAGGAGTCAGGAGGACCTGAGTTCAGATCTCACCTCAGACGCTTGACACTCACTAGTTGCGTGACCTTTGGCAAGTCACTTAACCCCAATTGCCTCAGCCTGGGTCATCTCCAGTCATCTTGATGAATATCAGGTCACTGGATTCAGATGGCTCTGGAGCAGAAGTGAGGCTGGTGACCTACACAGCCCTCCCTCACTCAAAAAACAAAGTCAAGTGCAAGTCATGTCATCATTTCTCTGATGGCATGGTCTTCTTTGGCAACAAAGGACAAACACATCTTTATATCCACCATAGCACATAGCACATTACTAGACAGAGGCTAAATATTCCACAAATAAATATGATTATATCTCTAGTCATGGGAGGCAGAATTTTCTTTTTATTAGTTAGAATTCCATCTGTGCCATTTACTAGCTATATGACCTGTGGAGAAGCAGAGTAGTGGAGTTTGGTGAAGAGAAAGCTCTATCTCTATTCAAATCCTGTCTTAGACATACTGGCCCCAAGTCCCTCGAGAAGTCATTTAACTCTTTGGCGTCCCAGGCAACAATCGAAGATGTAAGAGAGTTGGTGATTAACAAGGATGGAGAATTTCTTTATCAAGAGAGCCCAACAGTTTTGAAATCACAATAATCTCACACACAATATAATAAATAAAATAAAACAGTATAACACAAAACAAAACAGATTAAAACAGCAATAGCAACAATGTGTCTCAGGCCCATTTGACCTGTAAAAGCCTCAGTCTCTTCTTTTGTGAAGTAGAAATGATAATGCTTCTATTACTTACCTTATTGGTTACATGCACCAGTGATACACTGGAAGAAATACTGGCTTCGAAGAGTTAAAAGTTCTGAGGTTAAAGCCTCTCTTTGCTATTTAACATGCATAAGACATTGAACAACTCACTTAACCTTTCAGGGTATCAGTTTCCCTATATGGAAGCTGAGGACCGTATACTATACGATCTTTAAAATTACTGTCCAATAACAAAATAAATAAATAAAATAAAAAATAAAATAAATTATTTTATAATAAATAAAATTAAAAATACATTAAAAATAAACTAATAAAAAATAAAAAAAACCTAAAATAAGTCCTTTTTATGAGATCTTCTGTGATGTTAAATCTTTTTATATAGTAAGGTTTATTGTTGTTTCTGTTGTGATGGTTATTCAGCATTTTCAACAGGTGTGGAAAATGTAGATTTGATGGAGGTTACCCTGTGCATTGTCATCTCTCTGTGTCTCTCTCTCTCTGTCTCTCTCTATCTCTCTCTCTCTCTCTGTCTGTCTCTTTGTGTTTCTGTCCCTGTTCCTGTCTCTGTCTTTCTCTTTCTCTCTCCTCCCCTCTCTCTCTCCCACAATGCTCCCAGGCTGCTCTGGAGGAAATCCATCTTTATTTCTTCGTCATTATCATCACCATCCATAAATCAGTTTCCTTCCACTCAGTAGTTGTTGTGACAGGCCCTCCAACTGGCCGATGCCAGCAAATGATCTTTTTTTTTCTTAAGCTCATCATCACCAGCTGTTCCTGGAGCAATGTGGCCCTCTTTATTTTCCAGACCCTGTAGCACATCGACCAGTGTCTCATCTGGAAGAATCATTCTTCTTCCACCCCCAACCCCCACTCCTCATTGTTCCTGGCAGCTGCCCACAGAGCTGCCCTCCAGGCATTTATCTGCTGAGCACCTACCACATGACCACTGCTGCCCTGGAGGCAGTAAAAACTGACATCCAGTAAATCATATCAGTAAGGAGCCCCATGAATCTTGTTTGGGTTTGGCACACATTAGGCCTCATTGTCATGACTGCAGTGAGCATGAGTCAGTAGCCATACTCACTGATTTGGGAAGGAGTCACTGAGTGGCTGTAATCAGGTGTGGAGGGTGTCTTAGACGGGGCTGGGGGGCACACAAATGAATGCATGCCTGGCTGAATGGTGAATTACAGCTGATTTAGAGAAGTGACAGAGAGCTCAGTGGGCCCACATCCTCCCATCCCATCTGCCTTGAGGCCTTAGAGAAAGAAGGGCCCAAACTTTCTCAAATGCAATTAAAGCATTTGTACAGAATTCTCTGTGCAGCAGAGATCATGCTCTGGATTGTGTTTACAAGTCTGTGTACTGGAAAGACCACTGTACTTAGATAATAAAATGATCAATAGTCATCATTTACATAGCTCTTCAGGGTACAAAAGACTTTACATATATTATCCCATTTGATCCTCATAGCAACCTTGGGAGATAGATGTTGCTACAATCCCCATTTTTACAGATGAGAAAACCATGAGAGACATAAATGACCTATTCAGAATTACACAGCTGATATCATAGGTAGGATATGAACTTAGATCTTCCTGATGCCATGTTCAGGTCAAAAGTCCTGAGTTTAAGTATGGTCTCTACTACTAACTTTCTTGGGCAAATGACTTCCCCTCTCTGAACCTCATTTTTCTTACCTGTAAAATGTGGGATTTGGCTCACATGAACTCTAAGGTAATATTCTAGCCCAAAAGTTCCTGAAAGGAGGGGATAATTGGTCACAAAAACAATGTACTTTTGCATCAGCTGAAATAGTTTTAAGAGATGTGTTTGGTCATTTCAGTTATGTCTGACTCCTCATGTCCCCATTTGAGGTTTCTTGGGAAAGATAATAGAATGGTTTGCATTTCCTTCTTCAGTTCATTTTACAGATGAGGAAACTGAGGCAAACAGGATTAATTGAGTTGCCCAGAGTCACACAGATAGTAAATGTCTAAGGCCAGACTTGAACCTAGGAACATGAGTCTTCCTGACTCTAGGCCTGGCACTCACTCCACTGGACCTTAAGAACTAACTGTCCCTTAAGAAGAGATGCCTTTCACTAATTTTGAGGCACAGTTGATTATTAAGGGCAAATGTTAAATAAGAGAGCAAAGCTCCAGGGACATTACTAGGCAGGACCTACTTCTATCATCTTGGGAAGCTCCTACCCTCTCTCAGTTGAGAACTGTAGATTTAAAGTAGAAAGGGGACTGAGTTAAGTCCAACCCTTCCTTTTCATAGACCAAAACTGAGAAAAGTCAAACAACTTGTTCAAAGTCTCACAAGAAGGAAGGAAATAAATGGTTAAGCCAGGACTTAGGCCCAGACTCAGTAACTCCACATCCAGATGTCTGTCTGTGAGACTAGATTTACTTATGTTGAGATTTAAGGGTGCTGGGATCCTGAAATAGCAACACGCAGGTTCTGCCCAAATGAATTTGACCCAAGCCTTCTTTCAGCCAAAGAAAAACAAGATTTATTAAAGACCTGCCATATTGGCCAGACTCTTAAGGAATCTGAGTGTTTGTGATGCCTGTATTGACAAGAAGGCCAGATTGAATCTGATTGCTTTAATGGAAGCAAAATGGATCTTATATACCTAAAGGCTGTGGAAGGGATATAGGAGTGACCAAGTAGTCCCAGGTGACTGGAGGAGGGACTCTAGGGAGGATCTTGAGAGGAATGACCAGTAGACTGGGGTTACTGGAGGTCAACAGCCTGAACAGAGAGAATGGGGTCTTGACAGGATCAAGAGTGGGAAGTAGCCCATAACTGGCATTAGCACCATGTTAAATAATAGTGGTGAAAATAGACATCTTATTAAAGAACTTTCTACGTGGTAAAGTGGGAAAAGATTTGTGCTGGTAGTATGAAAATATAGGCCCAGTTATCTTCAGCTAAGGTTCTAGAGAGCCTAGGTATTAGGTTCATCTCCCTTCATAATTAGCTTTGCAACTTCATGTTTAAAGTATGTCACGGTAGATAGAATGCTGGTTTGGGAATTGGGAAGACTGGGCTTTGCTTCTTGGAACTGACATTTCCTGGCTGCGTGGACACGGGTATGTCATTTAACTTCTCTGGCTTTCAGTTTCTTCATCTATGAAGGGTGATGGAATTAAAAGACAATGAAGGGCTGGGAACAGAGAATTGGGAGATTGGATATATGCCACAATGAAAGATAAGTTGAGGATTATTGGAATGGGTAAATGACTCAGGTGAGGCCTTTTTTAAAAATTCGTTTTATTTCCTACCGAATTTAATAACCTTCTCCCCAAAACAAACCAAACAAACCAGTACATTCCCACATACATAAAAGCACAGAAGATACTTACATGTGGAATTAAGAAACTCTAATATGTGCAGCTTGCATTTGAAAAACAAAAATGTATGGAAATTCAGCCCATTATTTTCAAAGCTGTCCTGTTTGTTTCTTTTCTTCTAAAAAATAAAAACACAGACTTTGTAACAAACAAACATAGCCAAACAAAATGATCTATATGCTTGCTATGTGCAAAAATTTTTCTGCTGCACCTGGGGTCTACCACCCCTCTGTTAGGAAGAGGGTAGTATATTTCATCATGGTCCTTTGGGGACAAGATTTGTCATTGTATTTACGGCAATTTAACCATTCTTAGTAATTTTTCTGCACAATATTGTTACTGTATAAATTTTTCTCTTGGTCTCTACTCACCTCACGTTTAATCAGTTCATACAAGTACAAGCTCTGTGCTTCCTATTTCAAATGTCCATTTACAATGGCAGGTTGGGTTTCTTCAGGCTGCTGGGAGCAGCCCCAGGGATTAGTGAGTAGTTTTTCTATTGTTTAGCTATTGAGCCCCCACCTGTATGCTCTCTCATGATTATCAGTTGATAGCAATAAGTTGGCCAGACTTGATTATCATCTTTTAGTAAGGGGTGTTTACTAAAGTGGTATAGTAAGAACAATCAGTACAAAATATGTCCCCAAGTTCATGGTATACTCTCCTACAAGTACAGAGAGTCTGGGGGAAATTCAAGCTTAGAGTATTTACATTGAAAAAGGGTGATAACTTCTGGAAACTCTTTTGCTGGAGTCCTCAAAATGTTGTTTTGGTATCATGTTGCTTTTCCGCTATACCAACTATAAAACCTTGAATCCACTTTCCTCTTCTAATTCCTTCTTTCCTTGGTTCTTGGTGCAAATACCCATTTCTTGTGATACTTATTCTTCTAGGATCCCACTGGGAAGTCCAAAAACTCATGAGGTCCACTTCTGATCAAGATGGGAGAGTGGAAGAGGAAGTTGAGGCTGGAAATGAGGTAGACACTAGCTCTCCCTACTCCCAAAATTCCTTCTTCCTTCTTGGGTGTTCCACTTATCTCAACGATTTTACAGATCCCACGGGATCTTATATAGACCTAGTCTAGAAGATAATCCAAACATGCTTCCTACAAAACCTAGTGAAATATTCATGCTTTGGTGACATTTAGTGAATAATCAAAATGTCTTCTCACCTTACAAGCATTTGTGACCTCTAAGTTCTTATTCCCTTCTCCCTTCCTTTTTACTTCCCCTATTATTTGTATTCTTCAGGTTTATCTAATGTTATACTACTATATTCATTTTTCATTTCCTTTTTATATTGTCTACCTATCTGTTCTACTAGTCAACTTTTAAAGATTTGTTTTTTGGTGAGTATCAAATAGTTTTGATGACTACATCTTTATATTATATTTTGAAATGTGGTACTACTAGTCTCCTTTTCTACTCCTTTTTGCCCATTATTTCCCTTGAATACCTTTACCTTTGTTCCTTCAGATGGAATTTGTTATTATTTTTCTAGCTTTCCAACATAATCATTTTCTTTTTTAACTGGTGTGATACTGAAATAAGTACATCAATTATTTTGGTATTATCATTTTTATCATATTGGTACAGACCAACTGCAATGTATGTCCACCTACATATATCTTTCGTTTATAAAGAATGCTTTAAAATTGTGTTAACTTAGGCCCTGCGTACGTGTGTGTGTGTGTGTATCTTAGTACGTAAACATATTTTACAGTCTGAAATTGCAGTGTTTTTCTTTTTAAGTGAAATTTTTTTCTCTTTCTTTTTGTGGCTGATTTTATTGCTAATAAATATATAGGGACAGCTACATGATGCAGTGAATAAAACACTGGCCCTGAGTTCAAATTTGACTTCTGACACTCAACACTTACTAGCTGTGTGACCTCAGGTAAGTTGTTTAACACAATTTGCCTTGCCTTTCCCCCTCCAAAAATGAGCAAACAAAAAATATAGAAATATTGATGATGTATATGAATATGTTTTATTTCCTGGTACTTTGCTGAAGTTTCAATTAGTTTTCGTTGACTCTCTAGGCTTTTCCCTGTATATCATCACCAAACAAGTAATACTCTTTGTTTCTTCTTTGCCTATGCTTATTCCTTCAATTTCTTTTTGCATATCTTCCTGCCATAGCTAGCATTTGCACCATGTTAAATAATAGTGGTGATGATAGACATCTTATTAAAGAACTTTCTGCCTGGTGAAATGGGTAATGAACTGGGATGGTAGTATGAAGACATAGGTCCAGTTACTTTCAGCTATGAAGGTTCTAGAGAGCCTAGGTATTAGGCTCATCTCCCTTCATACCCAGCTTAATAACTTCAGGTTTGAAGTATGTCATGGTAGATGGAATGCTGGTCTGGGAGCTGAGAAGACTGGGCTTCACTTCTTGGAACTGACATTTCCTGGCTGTGCGGACATGAGCGTATCATTTAATTTCTCTGGCCTTCAGTTTCTTCATCTATGAAGGGTGATGATAATAGCTGTCTACATACTCACTGGGTTATTATAAGGCTCAAATGAGATTAATGTACAGCTAATAAATTACAAATCTCAAAATGCATCAGAAACGTGAGTTGTTCTCATTATAAATAAGATATTTAACACTTTCAAACCTCAGTTTCCTCACCTGAAAATAGAGATAGCGTTATCTGCCTTGCCCTCCTTGTGGGTTTGTTGCTGTACACATGAAAAAAATATTATGGGAAAGAAACATTTAACACTATAAGTGAAGTGCTCCACAAATATCCGTTGGTAGCATCAGGTTTCCTAACAGGGGAGGAAAGATGAACAGAGATAAAAGAAGATCAGAGGATGAATAAGAAATATAAAAAGGTTGCCTATATAAACTTCAAATATTTATATTTTAAAATATCATATACTGAGCAGAACCAGGAGAACATTGTACACAGTAACAGCCACAGGGTACAAGGACTGTTTCTGATAGCCCTTCACAGCAATGCAGTGACCTACAACATTCCCAAGAGACTCGATGCAAAATGCCCTCCACATCCAGAGAAAGAACTACGGAATTGAAACACAGAATGAAGCAGACTATTTTCTCTTGTGTTATGTTTGGGTTTGGTTTAGTTTTTCTTATGGTTTCTCCCATTCATTTAAATTTCTCCATGCAACATGACTAATGTGATAAAATGTTTAATAAGAATATGTGTATAGAACCCGTAAAAGATTGCATGCTGTCCCAGGGAAGGAGAAGAGAGGTAGGGAGGGGAAGAAAATTTAAAACTTATGGAAGTGATTGTTGAAAACTGAAAACAAATGAATTAATTTTAAAAAATACCATATATTGTTTCCACTTTTCAGGGTAGACTTCATTCTCTTGGAAACATAATTTAACATTCTAGACTTGGCAAGACAATACTGTACTGTGATAAGTGTAGTCTCCTTACTGTCACCCATATGTGCCATAATTTTTATTATCTCCATGTTGTTTTAATGCCTCTCTCTCTTTCTAGAATATTCTTTCTGATTGCTTCCCTGAATTTCTAAATTCCATACTTCCTCTTAAGGTTTGAAGCTTTCTTTTGTCATCCTGTAATATTTACTGTCTATGTTGTGCAGCAGGATTTAATGGAACGAGCCTTGAAAGAGTCAGGAGCCAGAAGACTTGAATTCAAATTTGCCAGTTTCTTGCTTACTCACTTCACTATTCTCCTGTGGAGAGAATAAGGAGTAGAACATCACTTCTTCTGAAAAATTAAAGATAAGAATGATGCAAAGAGCAAATGTAGAGGTGCATGATGGATGTAAACAATGAAGAAAGACAAGAAGATTTAGCACACAGCCTTGGGAAATGCCTAAAGTTAAGGCACTTGAATTGTGAAGAATGAGAGTAAAAGATATAATGAAATGCTTGACAGAAAGTCAATATGGACTGGTCATGTGTTGAGAGGAATTGGAGTGTCTCATTGGTACCTTTGTGATTTTGGGAGAAAGTTATTACATTTGGGTGTACATGCTATGGTGAATTTTGAGGAGGACAAAGACCAGAATTGAACAGTATGGTTGAGCATCTATGGGTTGTAGTCTGCACCTAGATCTATACATCTAGCTCTACTCTTTCCTCTGAACTCTAATCCCCCAAACCACCAATTGCCTCCTGGAAACTTCAGACTAGAAGTTACAAGATACATCAAACTCATGTTCATAGCAGACCTTATTATCTCTCCTCCAGAACTTGCTCTTTTCCTAGACTTCTCTATTTATATCAAAAGAAGCATCACTTCCCATCTCCTAGGTGTATAACCTTGGTATAATCCTCTCCTCACTTTCTCTCACCCCATCTATCCAGTCAGTTACTAAATTTGATGATTTCTACCTCCATGACATATCTCCCTTTGGATCCCTTCTCTCTACTTATGCAGCCATCATCTTATTTCAGATCCTCATTACTTCTTTCCTGGATTTTTGAAATGTTCACCTAAATGATCTTCCTTCTTTAAGACACTCACCATTTCACCTCTTCCTTAACAATGCTGTAATAGTGATTTTCCTTAAGCACAGATATAACTATGTCACCCTCCACATTCAGTATGGCCTCCCTGATACTAGAAGTAGTACAAAACAGAAACTCTTCCAATTACCTTTGAAAGCCCTTCGCAATCTGGTCTCAATCTATCTTTCCAGCCTCAGCAGTCATTACTCTCCTTTCTTCAGTGAAGTCCAGTCACACTGTCCTTCTCCCAGTTTTCTCACATACAGATCTTTTACTTCCCATCTTTGTTCCTTTGAATTATTTGTGTCCCATGTCTGATGGGACACTGGCTAGCCAGGTGGTGATAGACATCAGGGGGCAATCTTAATAAATTCTATCCTTTACCTGACTTCATAGTTTGTCCTGGGTTTATTGCTCTGCATTTGCCTGTATCTCTATAGGAGAAGTAGATTCCTCAGTTCTCCAGTTCTACACCCACTTCAAATGCCTGGGGAACAGTTCTATTTTGGGTCCTATTCTAAGTAAACCTGCCTAAGGGAAACGGAAGTGAAGAGAGGGAAGAGGATGGAGCAAGTCACCAGGCACTGAGTCCAAACATGAGTCAGGTATGGAACAGGCAGTTTTAATCCTACACACAGAAAGAGAACACACAGCATTAAAAAATTATAAAATGATTATAGTCAATTAAGAGGCTAGTGTACAAGCTTTAATGGGACATTGGCAGCAGGGTTCTTCATTAGCTATTCTACATTTTACTTCCAGTGAGTACAGACTAATAAATGCCAAGCATACTCTTTGCTTTCCAGTGTTTCTTTCTTTGTAGGATTCTCTTTCCCTCTGGACTGTTCAGCTCTGTCTTTACCATTGCCACTGTTCCTGTTCTTGTAAACATTCAGGTAGCTTATACCCTGTTGCTGGGGAATCTGGGAAGGGAAAAGGCACTAGCTGCCTTCTCAGATCTCGTAAAACTCTAAAAGACAAAGAAGACACAAACACCTGAGACAAGCTTGCCTAGGAGTCCATGCGTTAATGGTTTGCCAGCGTATTCTTTTAACAGCCCTGGAGATCTCAAAGACTCAGCTTTGCATCTCAAGGGCCAAAAGGAAGGAAAGATTTGAGGGGTGATATTACAGTATATTACAGGGTTCTATCTCAACAGCTAATTAAAAACATCCTAGGCAGAGTGGTTGGCCTAAAGTCAGTCAGGAAGATATGAATTCAAATTGAATCTCACACACTTACTAGCTGCTTGACCCTAGGCAAGTCACTTACCCTCTTTTTGCCTTAGTTTCTTGGACTGAAAAATGAAATATCATAGAACTTACCTCTATGAAATATCATAAAACTTACCTCACCACCCATACCATTTTTACCTACTTTCAAGCCTTGTGGTGATGAGCAAATGATGAGCAGCAGATACAAAAACACTGGTAGCTGTAGTCACAACAGAGCACACAGGCAGCTCAGCACATAGGGTCATCTCACTGAACTGAAGCAGCAGTGGGATTCCACAACCTCCTGGATATCTGATCAGCCTTTTTAAAGAGCCATATGGCTCATCTCCTGGCATGAGGAAGGGGTAGCAAAGGAGCACTAAAAATTGTCTGCTTCACCTAACCTAACCCTGGACTGCTTACCATGGAAGGTAGGGACTCTACCCCTTGGTCAAAACATGCAAAAAAGTGAACACAAATTTTTGTAAAGATTATTTTGCTCACCAATGGTACATGGAATGTGCTCACATTTATGGATAATATAAAATCCAGTAGACTTGAAAGATAAACAGCTCTTGCTACAAGAGAGCTCAGTGGGCATCACATCCAAATAGCAGCCCTGAGTGGCAAATGAAAAGCAGTTTACTGAAGTTGGAGCTGGATGCGAGTTTTTGTAGAATGGTTGCTATGAAGAGCCATGTGAAACTGGTATAGGTTTTACAATCAGATCTCATTTAGCCAGCAAGCTTGTATGCCACTCAATAGGTACAAATGACAGGCATATAACAATGCAACTCCCACTTACAGGAAAATGCCATGTCACCATCATCAATGTGTATAATCCCACCGTGACAAACTCTGATAAAGTAAAAGAAAATATCTTTGCTCTTAACAACTCTTGAAGATTACGTGTTACAGAGAACGTGTTGACCTGTAGCAGAAATTACCTTCACAGGGAGTTCCACATATTAATTAAATTATATAACCAGTCTTTCTCCATCTCTTACTCTCTCTCCCTTCCCTTCTCTCTCTGTCCCTTACCCTTTCTCCCTCTCCTTCTTTCTGTCTCTGTCTCTCTTTCTGTCTTTGTCTCCACCTTTCCTTTTCCATATGTGTGTGTGTGTGTGTGTGTGTGTGTGTGTGTGTGTGTGTGTGTATATATATGAACCAATAACATATCAAATCTCACAGTAAGATGGGACCTCAGGAAGTACATATTCAAACCAGCAAGTGTGTATAGGAATTGTTTTTTTCTTTTAACACTCTAGACAAGTGTGCATTATAATTCTGCTTGAAGAACTAATCCTTGGGAAGATACACCACTTACATTCCACCTGTGGACCACACCAGTTGTGAGGAATTGTTTTTCTTTTATCAAGGCAAAATATGCTCCTTTGCTTAGTTCTGTCCTTTGGGGGCCAAGCAAAACAAATCTCATGTATCTGTGTTTGTGTTTGTGCTTCAGGCAACCAAATGCATTTCATTTGCAGTCAGGTTCCATTAGCAGTCAATGCAGCTTGAGATCTCTTTGGCTTTAATGTAAAAGTTTTAATTGAAGGGTCTTTGACCTCTAGAATTTCTAGTTATCTAAAGATCAATGTGAGAAAACACAGTAGAATGAACAAGACACTACCACCTCCATTTCTTCTGTTGTCCTTAGTTTAAAATGTGTTAACCTCATTAAATCTCGAATCCCTAGACCTAGTCTTCTTCTTTGGGGGAGGGAGGTAAGGATGGGGGGAACTGGTCTTGTGATTTCATTGGTATAAGGAATTCTCAATTAGGAGACTTTTATCATAGAAGACTGAATTGTTCTTCAACTAAAAGTCTCAGACAACTGCACAGAGCACTGAATCTTTAAGTGACTTGCCCAGACTCACATACTTATTATGTTTCAAAGGCAGGACTTGAACCCAGATTTTCCTGATGCCAAGGCTAGATCTTTATCTATTAAGTCACAATTTCTTCCAGTAGTCATATTTAAATGGGTATATATTTTTATCATTGCCAAATCTATCACCCTTCAGGGCTGGGGTGTCTTTAACAATCAGTAAGTTTTCATGAGCTAATTAAACTTCATTATATTCATATATACCCATAAGTATGAAAATATGTATATGTATACATACACATGTGTACATAAATACTGAGTATATATCTGTATATGTATTTATAAATGTGTATATATGTCTGTATTTATATATGTATGTATGTGTGTATTCAGATAATATTTATACATATATATGTGCTTACACATATACACATTTATGCACATATACAGTCTATTTTATAAATCTGTATGTATATGCACATATATATAAAATACAGACATGTATGTGTATACATACACACATAGTTTTACAACATTTTATGAAGGGAACCTGAAAACTTTTCCTCCTCCATTACTATAAAAAACCGTAATTCTCCTAAGAGAACAAGGAATTAGGCAAACCCTACTTCTCTAAAAAGAATGTCTTGTTAAGTGTTCCAGTGAAAGCTAGAACTAATATTTCGCTAATACTTTTATTCTGTCGTAATCTTTTTTTCATGAAAACACATTCCATGGCACATGCTCTCATATAGGAAGCAAGAGAATAGACAGCGATGACTGAGCTACTCCTGTTAAAATAATGCGTTGTGTAGTGCTATCTCTTTAATTCAGCCTGTGTTTTATCTCTCCCTAATTTGTAAGTATTGGCAGTTTACAATAGTTCTTCCATCTTTAACTTAGATCTGAAAAGTTTTCCCTTTGCCAATGTGAGCAGGCAGGGACCACCCTGATGGATATTTTAATCTCTATATGTCTGTGAGACCAATTTGCTTATAAGCAATTGGGGAGTACAAGGGAGTTGACAAGGAAGGAGTAGCTTAAATCTTTATAACTTTTTGAATAAGGATACCCATGGTTCTAATTTCCTCTAATTGAAGAAGGTGATCACCAGGAAAGTGTTTCATAGATTGCTGAAATGCTCTCTTTTTCCCTTTGGATGAAGAAAAATTAGAAGAAGTGAGGCATAAGTAGCAGGAAGAGTACAAGATTTTGAGGGAAAAAACAACTTGGGTTTGAATCCCAGCTCTTTACCTCACTGAGCCTTGATTTCCCCATCTTTAAAATGAGATCATTGAGTTAATTTGGGAAGTAAAGCATTTTCCTTTTTGTTGAAGGTCTTTAAGCAAAGACTGGATGTCTATTCAATAGGCTAACTGTACAAGGAATTATTTCTCAAGTACAACCTGGAGTAGAAATTAAATGGGCACTGGAATCTCTTTTAACTCTCGAAAATCTGTGATTTTGGGAAATTGGGTGATCTTTGAGATCCTTCCTAGTCTTAAGATGCAATGTAGCATCTCAATGTTCCCCCTCCAAAATTCATTCTTTAAAATATGTTGCTATTTTTATATTGTTAAGTTATCATACCATTGAGGAATTACAATATTTGCAGAAGATAGCTGATCCAAAGCTGACAATCCTCATACTTGACCCTGGCCAGACCACATACAGAATATTATCAGCTCTTCTGGGCACCACATTTTCATAAGGATTGATAAACTGGAGAGATTCCAGAGAAAGCAAAGCAAAATTTTGAAGGGTCTTGAGTTAATGTCCTAGGGGATGTTCAGTTGAAAGAACTAGAATTATTCAGCCTGGACACCTATGTGGAACATGATCACTATCTTCAAATATTTGAAAGGCTGTTGGGTAAAAGAGGGGTTTGATTTATTATGTCGGTTGGTCCCAAAGGCCAGAACTGGAAGGAATGAATGAAAGTTGTGAAGGTACAAGTTTAGGTTTAATGTCAGGATAAATGTCTGAACAAGCAAGACTCTCTAAAAGTAGAATGAGTTGCTTTTAGAGGTATTGTCCCCCCCTAAGTGGAAGTTTAAAAACAAAGACTGGATGATCACTTCTCATTTATGTAGTATATGTAATTTCTTTAAAAGTATGATTTAGATTGGAGGGTCATTGAGGTTCCTTTAGATTCTAATATTCTACCACTTTTTAAATTCAGTGTTGAGTCCTGCGTATAGAATCCAATACTCAAGTTACTTTTACCTTTTTCATCAGATGCTTTGAGCCTCTTCTCTCTGTGTTAATTTATTTGTGATTCGTTATTATTCACTTTGCAGCAATGATGGTTGTAGCTTCTCTATATCTTTACTAGATTGGTTACCATGGTATGACTGCTTCGCATGCTACAGATGAGTTGGCTGGAACAGGTGGACACTGAAGATAGAAAGCAGCCCTGGAAAGGCCCCAATAGCCATCACACCAAAGGTACTGGTGCTTCCTGAACACACTCTACGTTGACAATGAGGTTTACGCACACATTGGGAGAACTAACTCATTGTTTGGGAAGCTCTGAAGAAAAGTATAGGAGAGAAGAGATGTTAGACTGACTAGCAAACTGAAGGTCTACACAGCCATTGTGCTGACTTCATTGCTGTATGCCAATGAAACATGGACAGTGTACCAGCGCCATGCCAGGAAACTGAATCAATTCCATTTGAACTATATTAGGAAGATTCTGAAGATCCCCTGGCAGGATAAGGCACCAGACGCTGAGTTTCTTGCTTGAACTAAACTGCCAAGCATTCAGACTATGCTTCAGAGAGCACAACTCTGATGGACTGGTCCCTCTGTTGCAATGCCAAATGTACACTTGCTAAAAAGACGATTTTTATGGAAAACTCACATGGGGCAAGAGATTACATGGTGGTCAGAAGAGGTGACACAAGGACACTCTCAAGGTCTCTCTCAAGAACTTTGGAATTGATTGTGTGACATGGGAGACACTGGCACAGGACCGCTCAGCATGGTGTGCCCACATCAGAGAAAGTGCTGTGCTCTAT
Organism: Notamacropus eugenii; assembly: GCF_028372415.1. Lineage (NCBI taxonomy): Eukaryota > Metazoa > Chordata > Mammalia > Diprotodontia > Macropodidae > Notamacropus > Notamacropus eugenii. The sequence goes on from NC_092872.1 coordinate 554,179,686, forward strand.
GAGCAAAGCAGAATTGAAACAGCTCAAAGGAAAGATAGGATGTGAAAATTTGAAGTATACACTCCAAATGTTTACAGGGACTATCTGTGCCCAATCTGTGGTAGAGCATCCCAAGCTCATATTAGTCTGATCAGCCATAGTCGGACATATTGAAATTTGACTTTATCATGATGATGTCATTTTGGTCCTCTTCAAGAATGAACCACAACAAGGTTGGTACACTGTCTTTTTGGAATGTTATATCAGAAAAAAAATCATCACCTGGTAGCCAAACTTCTAGTCAAGTTTTTCTCTATATTCCAGTAAACTAGTCCCCATATGTCAGAGTTGACTTACAAGACAGTACCCCAAATCTCTGGTAGCATAGGCCAATGCTTAGCATATGTCATTTTGGCCTTTGAAAACCTGGCATCACCTCTAAGTTATGGTAAAACATCACAGCAGGACTTTAATAGAGGATTTCAGATATATGTTCCATGAATTACCTTTTCCTTAGTTTTCTGCCACAGTGGGTCCTGTTCTAGGGAAACACAAAGTAGTTTTAACCATGTTACTTACATAAGTTATGTCTGTAGCAAAGATAAGCTGCAGCCCATGTAACTGGAGAGTGAATGGGGAATGAATCACAAGAGCCTTAACACAGTGCAGAAGAAAGGAGAAGAAACTAGAAATCAGGGAATCTGAATCCTGATTCTAATAGCTATGCGGCTTTTGTTGTTCTTAAGTCATTTTTCAGTCTTGTCCAACTCTTTGTGACCCCTTTTGGGGTTTTATTGGCAAAGATACTCATTGTTGTAGTATCAAAGTATCAAACAGTATCAAAGATACTATTTCTTTCTCTTGCTCATTTTACAGATGAGGAAACTGAGGCAAAGAGGGTTAAGTGACTTGCTCAGGGTCACAGAACTATAAGTGTCTGAAGCTGGATTTGAACTCAGAAAGATGAATCTTTCTGACTGTAGGGCCAGTGTTTTATTCACTGTGCCTCCTCTCTGCAGTATGAATTTAAGCATGTGCCTTGATTTCTTCTTGCCTCAGCTCCCTAAGCAGTAAAACAAAGCATTGGATTAAATGACTTCCATGTTCCTTCCAACTCTTTAATCTTGAACATCCACATAAAAATTTAAAGTTTACAAAAGGCTTACAAATATTTATGCTTACAACAATCCTGGGAGTTAGGTGATATTATTCCCATTTTACAGATAAGAAAATCGAGGCAGATAGAGATTAAGTGAGTGGACCAGTGTCATAAAGCTAATAAGTATCTGAGGCCAGATTTGAACTCAGTCTTTCTGACTCCAGGTTCAGCAATCTTTCCACTGTTCCATCTAGTTGCTTAGAAATGTGTTTTCATTCTTTTCAGAAGGTAGTAGACGTCGTCAAAAATCATTCAGATGTGCATATTATAGTTTGTACTATGCTTTTACCTCCTTTATTTTGTATGATCCTCCCAATAGGCAGGGCAGATATTATTATCCCCATTTTATAGATGATGAAACAGAGACTCAGAAAACTGAAATAACTTTTCCATCTTTACATAATTAATGGCACATAAAGAACTAGAACTTTACCATCCCTCTTGGCTGACATTATCTATTGGTCAGTCTGATGCCACATTATCTGTTAATCAATCCATCTAACTTGCTTATTGCCTCTGTTAATTTTTCATTTTAGATATACAATATATGAACCAAAACCAAAGCTGATTTTAAATGGGGGCTGACTAGGTGGCACAGTAGAACTACAAAGGGAGCAGCTAGGTGACACAGTGGATAGAGTACTGGCCCTGAAGTCAGGAGGACCTGTATTTAAATCTGACCTCAGACGCTTACTACCTGTGTGTCCCTGGGCAAGTCACTTAACCCCAGTTGCCTGAAACAAACAAGTAAACACAGATTGCTCAGATGGTGGAATTGACAGAATATGAGAAACACTTATTGTTGAATGGATAAAAGAAGCAGTAAATGGAATTATAAATGGATTAATACAGAGAAGAGGAGGAGAACAAAGCCTCTGATGAAAAGGAGAGGAGAAAGCATCTTTATTGGTAATAAGAAGTACTAGATTCTAGCCTTATGACTACCATTGGAAATTTATGCAAATTTTGTTGTTATGGGACTCATTTTGTTTTTAAAAATTAGACTTGCGTTTATGATTTTTGCTTTTACATCACCTAGATATAAACACCTTATCTCTAAATCTATAAACAATCTTTCTCCTATATCTCTCCCTATCCCTCCTCCCAGAGGGCTATCACTTATAATAAAGAATTAACTCAGTTTTTAAATATGTAGTAGAAAGGTAAATCACACTTTTCCACTAAAGTACTTCTAAGTCACACCATATTGCAACGATGATCTTCGTTCTTGAGGCTATTTCAACAAAAGGTAAGCTCCAACAAGTCCTGCCAACCTGTCAAGACTTCACACAGAAGTTTCTCAGACAGGAATTGTGTGTTCTTGTTTTCCAAAACCACCTCAAGATAGGTTTGGTAAAACATCACCAGACTGTTGACCACCAAGTATATTTTGGGGGCCAACATGATACGAGGTCTGGTAAACTCTCCCAAGTAGGAAAAGCATCTGCTACAGACTTGGGCGTATATTTCCCCCTACACTGTGTCCTTGGGTTAGTTGTTTAACTTTTCTTGGCCACAAGTTCTTTATCTTTATGAAAATGAAAAATTTGTCTTTTCTAGATAGATACACATTTATGTGTGCATATATGTACATGTGCACATATATGTATGCATATATACATATGTGTGTATAAACGTATATGTTCTCCCCACTATTAATTAATCTCATATAATGTATGCATGTGTGTGTAATAGGGGATAGGGGCTAAACCTGTGTTTTCATTGGTATCTGTAACTCCAATGTATGATGGCACTTCCTATACAACATATAATAGAAAATTACCCGGATCACTAAGTAATTAAATGATTTATTCAGAGTTATACCTCCAGAATGTTAGAGTCAAGATTTAACCCCATGTCTTCCTGGCTTGGAAGCCTTTTTTCATTAAGTCCTGCTGTCTTTTATAATGCACACATATATATGTACATATACATACATATAAACCAGGCCTTCGCAACACACAGCCCACCAAAGAATTTCTGGCAGCCCATGAAAAAGGTAGGGTTGGCACTGCGCACACTCTCCTATTTGTCACGTGATCATGGCAACCAACCATTGTCAGTCTGTCTCTAGTTTAACCTATCTGCAGCCCAAAAAAGCTTCGCCTATTTTAATTTTGGCCCCTACTTACTGTAGGTTAGACCTACTGTGTAGGTCTGACATAAACACGAACATGAGCATCAACACACACATGTCTATGTAAACATAAATATACATACACAGAGAGTATATGATATGTAGAGCAACAGTCCTTTTCATATGTGGGGTATTTGCAACCTGCTTTCTCCTCATTAAAATTCATTCAGAAAAGATACTGATGAAAAAGATTTATTTTTAAGTCTTTTATTTAGCCTGGGAAACATATCATATAACCTTTGGCATTAATAGATCTGCACAATAAGAATAAATTAATACCCAGAATTTATATAGCATTATTAGATTTCAAAGTGATTTACAAATATTATTCCATTTGATCCTCACTATAACCCTGAGAAGTGCTATTATTATCCTCATTTTTACAGGTGAGGAAACTGAGGCAAACAGGAGTTAAGTAATTTTCCTAGAGCCACATAGCAAATGCTTAAGGAAAGATTAAGTCTTCCACACTGCAAAACCAGAGCCCTAACTACTATGAAACCTAGCTACCCTTATTTAAAAAAAATAAAATAAAATTGTTCAATCTTCTCTATATTTGTGACTATCTCTCCTTCATGGTGATAACACAAATACTTGCTTTCTGTATTGTCAGACAAGTCAATTCTTTTTCTGGAATCTCAATTGCTCTACTATAACCTATCCAGTGGCAAGAGTAAGACTAAATGATCTGTAAGAGCATGTCCAGCTTTAAATAATCATGCTTCACCTACTGCTAGATATACCCAGGGCAGCTGTAAAGATTCATCTATCCAAAGATCAACATGATTTAGCAGGAAAAGTATAGAATTTGGAGCCAGGAGAGCTAAGTTCAAATTTTAGCTCTACTATTGTTAGGTTTTGGACCACAGACAGACAAATACGATCCTATGTGAGCATCATTTTCTTCAGTAGTGCAATAATTGGTCTCCATTAAATCCTTCTCATCCATAAATTTGGCAGATAAACTATTCCATGCTCTCTTAATCTGCTTATGGTATCAACCTTTATGTGTAAATCATGTACCCATTTTACCTTATCTTGGTATATGGTTTGAGATGTTGGTCTATACCTAGTTTCCATCATACTGTTTTCCAATTTTCCCAGCAGGTTTTCATCAAATAATGAGATCTTGTTCCAAAAATTTGAATCTTTGGGTCTATCATATACTAGGTTACTATGGTAATTTACTATAATGTACTTTGTATCTAGTCCATTCCACTGACCCACCACTCTTTTTTTCTAGCCAGTACTAGATTATTTTGACAATTACCATTTAATAATACAGTTTGAGATCTGGTATGGCTGGAACACCTTCTTTTGAATTTTTTTCGTTGATTTCCTTGATATCCTTGAACTTTTGTTCTTCCATGTGAATTTTGTTATTTTTCTAGCTGTATAAAATAATTGGCCCAGCCTACCCATGGAGCAATTAATATTTTCCAATGACTTAGATCTGACTTTATTTGTGTGAAAAGTGTTTTATAGTTGTGTTCATGTAGTTCCTATAGTTTGTCTTGTCAAGTAGACTCCTAAATATTTTATATTACCTACAGTTATTTTAAATGGAATTTTTCTTACTATCTCTTGCTGCGGGGCTTCATTAGTAATATATAAGAATGTTGATTTATGTGGTTTTATTTTGTATCCTACAACTTTGCTAAAGTTGTTAATAATTTCAAGTAGATTTTTAGTTGATTCTCTAGAATTTTCTTACTTATAATATCACATCATCTGCAGTGATAGTTTTATTTCATCGCCTATTCTAATTCCTTTAATTCTTTTTCCTTCTTTCATTGCTGTTGCTAACATATCTAGTATAATATTAAATAACAGAGGTGATAATGAACATCCTTGCTTCACCCCTGATTGTTTTGGAAGGCTTCTAGCTTAGCCTCATTACAGATAATGCTTGCTGGTGGTTTTAGATAAATATTACTAGTCATTTTAAGGTAAGATCTATTTATTCTTATGCCCTCTATTTTTTTTTTCGAAGGAATGGGTGCTGTATTTTGTCAAAGGTTTTTTCTGCATCTATTGAGAAAGGCTATTTCTTAAGACTTTAAGGAAGTCAATGTTTAAAACAGTTCATTTAACTAGTAATCCATTTTAAACACTGGCATTTTGTGATAACAGTCCAAGATGTAGGGAGTGGAAAGAACACTGGCTTTGTACAGTACTTACAAATGTGTACTGGCCATACTTCTTACTATGACCTTGAGCAAATCACTGCCCTTATCAGAGCTTCAATTTCATCTGCTTCAAAGTGAGAGGGTCAGACTGGATGACCTCAAAGGTCTTGTCCAGCTCTAGAATCCCATGACCTATGAGCTAAGAAAAAGTCTGTTTAGATAAACCTTGTGACTATGCAATTCCATTAATTGGATACATGTGGCTTGCTCTTTTCCCTCTACTTTACTTTTGGCACCATTTTCTCCATCTAAAGGCTAACATCTTGAGAATCTTTGCACAGAATGTTTACGTGGAAGACATTCTCTCAATGCAGAATGGCAGGACTATTTTTTCAAAGTATGTCTCTGGAGGCATTGCATATTGTTTTTGGATATCCCTATCCATGCCCATTCCCTTGCTCCCTCCCCCACACTCCACACAGAAATCTACATTCAAGACTGACATTAACAGCTGAATGACATTTATATTTTTATTTACCATTTATATTTGCAAAGATGTGGAAATGTATTGCATCGCTAACTCCTTGGATAGGAGCGGAGGACTCTAGTCTCAAGTCATTCTTCCTTTAGGGTTTGATAGGCATATGCATATTTGTCAATCTACATATGATGTATATGTATATACATATATATATGTAATCCTGAAATATTTGTTCATGTATATATATGCACACACATGCATATTCATATGCACATATACTTTGTGTGTATACATATGCATATAGACAAAGGGTATATATGTATATACACATAAACATAGCATATATATGTGTATATATATGCATGTATATGCATATATGTATATATGTCATGTGTATATTGTGTATATTTTGGGTAAATGTGAATATATATACAAATAATATCTTTATATTACATAATATTTTATTATCATACATGTGTATACATATTATATTATGCATACATATACATATGTATATATAATATGTATACATATTGTATTATCATATGTGTGTACATATCTGTCTATATACACAGTACATGCACATGTGTGTATCCAGTATATGTATATATCCTGTATATATGTATATTGTATGAATGACTAGAAATAGTTCAGCAGACTGTTATCAACGTTTGTGTTGTCAATGCTAGGCGTTGTGCTTTCTTTGTAAATCTGAAAACCAATTATGGGCAAACAAATATACTCCTGCCCCCCGGGAAGAATATAAGTGAGGCCTTTCCTGAAGTCATATATTCATAGGAAGAATGTTCACATCTATCTCCTTGCCAGTGCAGATTTACCTTTTTCCATATGGGCAAATCCAACACAATGCTAATTTCTTAAAATATATAAAATAGTTTTTTTTTTTTAAGATGATCTAGTAGGAACAGAGGAGAAAAGTCATTAAACCCCTTTGTCAATGAAAAGCTCATTGTTTCATTTTGACAAGGCAGGATCTGAGAGGGGAAGAACATCACTGGGTGACAGCCGTGCCTTTCAGACCATGGTTCTGCTATTTCTTTGGGGTTTCTGTTACTGTTGTTTCTTATGTGTAACAGAAGGAGTCACATCTCAGTGACATGTTCACAGAAAGCAATGGAAAATTGTCACCTAGTGGAGACAGCAACATAAACAGGGACCTAGCCTCAGTCTGCCTCTGGCATAGTTTAAGAAAAGTACTTATTACCAGTGACACTAGAAGGTCATCTATCTTTGGGTGCAATTTCCTGGGCAGTGAACCATTTGTGGGGTTAACAAAGATGATAAATTTAAAGTCTAGGACTTGTGGGCTGAAGGAGGCAGTATCATCTCATAAAAGAAGTCAACCAAGCATTGGGAGACCTGGTATCTCATTCTAGCACCACTTATTAACTCTAAGACCTTGGACAAATCATTTCCTACATCTGGACCCCAATGTTCTCTCCTATAAAAGTAGGGTATTGTACTAGATGACCTCTAAGAGCCATTCCAACTCTTATTCTGTCTTGCCAAGACCCTAAGATGGCATGATTCTATGAAACTCTTTTCTGGGAAGAGAAAAATGATGCTCAAACTGGGAGCTAAGCCAAAAACATAAATGAGAGGCCAAGCGGAGTCAGTCATTATTCATTTAATGAGGAAGTATTTATTCTATGGCTACTATGTGCTAGGCAACGAGGATTCAAGACAAAGAAGTTCTTGTTCTTTAGGAGCTTAGATTCCAAATAGGTACATGGAAATATATAGGTATATACAAAACATGTAGAAGGCAGACATAATACTGAAGAGAAGGTAGTAGCTGTGAGGGGAACCAGGAAAGGTGTCAGGAAGAAATTTGTGTTTGCATCATGTCCTGAAGGAAACTAGGGATTCCAAGAAGTTGAAGTAAGGAGGGAAAGCATTCAAGTCAATCAATTAATCAATAATCATTCATTAAACGCCTACTATGTGCCAGACACTGCGCTTAGTGCTAGAGGGTGGAGGAGATGGAGTGTCATATGGAGGAAGAGAAGTCCAGCATGGCTAGAGCAGAGTATATAGAGGGAAATACTAAGTTTCCTCATCTGGAAAATGGACTGGAGAAGAAAATGGCAAACCACTCCATTATCTTTGCCAAGAAAACCTCTAAAAAGGGTCACAAAGAAACTGACACAACTGAAAAATGACTGAACAATAAAATGGTAAATAGGCTGAAGTCAGATGATAAAAATCTTTAAATATACTATGAAGGTATTTATATTAGATTCTCATATAACTGTAACACTGAAGCAGCTAGGTGGCACCATAAGGAACAAAGGGCTGGACCTGGAGTCAGGAAGTTCTGAGTTCAAATCTCACCTCAGATACTTACTAGTGGTCTAACCCTGGGCAAGTCATACAACTTTTATTTGTCTCCATTTCTTCATCTTTAAAAGCAATGACAGCTACTGCCTTCCAGTATGGTCGTAAAAATCAAATTGGATAATGATTGGACTATATAAATGTGAACCTACTAGAACTCCCCCCCAAACACACACACATGCACACACACACACACTCCTATCAGAGATGAAGAAACTGAGCTGTCAGGAGATTGTGATACCTAAAATCCAAAGACAGTAATTGACAGAATCCAAGTTTGGCCATGTACACTGAGTGGTCTAATTCACCCTGGATGTTTGCCCTGCCCCCACAGCCTCCTTACTCTGGAAATTCACTCTCTTTGTGCTTCCTCCCTCTGGTTTATTGGTTCCTTCTAGAAACTCAATTTTAAAGAAAGTGCTCAGGCCGCTCACGTCTTCAGTCCTTTCCAGTCCATCCTGACTTCATTGTTGTAGCAGTACTTGTTGTTTTTGTTGTTCAGTCATTTTAGGGATTTCCAACTCTTTGTGACCCCATTTAGGTCTTTCTTAGCAGAGAGAATGGAATGGTTTACCACTGCCTTCCCCAGCTTATTTTACAGATGAGGAAACTGAGGCAGAGTTAAGTGACTTGCCCAGGGTCACACAACTAATTAATGTCTGAGGCTGGATTTGAACCCAGGGAGACAAATTGTCCTGAGTTCAGACCCAGGACTATTTAACTGCCCTCCCCCCAACTTCCTTGCTGTTCCTTTAAAAAGAAATCATATCTCCTGACTCTGAGAGTTTTCCCTGGCTATCCTTCATGCCTGGAATATTTTTACTCCTCATCTCTGTCTCTTGGTTGCGTTCAAGTCCCAGATAAAATGTTTCCTGTTTCAAGAAGCCTTTCTCAATTCCTCTTAAATTTGGTGCTTTCTCTCTTATTTCCTTTTTGTCCTGTGTGTAGTTTATTTTTATGTATTTGTTAGCTTGTTGCTCCCCCATTGTGAACTCCTCAAGAGCAAGGACTTTTTGGCCCTTCTTTGAACCTCCAGCATTTAGCACATTGTCTACCAGGTAGTAGGCACTTAATAAATGCTTAAGGCCTGACTGATTCACTGAGAGAGTTTCCGGAGGTTCTCTGGGTTTAAGTGATTTACTCAGAGTTACGTTGTTAGTGTGTCTTAGAAGTAAGACTTGAGATTAAATCTGCCTATCACCACTGGTCACCCCTGTATCCATCATGCCACACTGTCACATTGACAATAATGGGAATGCAAACTACTACCTACAGTCATAAAAATTATGTAGTTATCTCTTCTGGAGAATTTGTATTGCCTTATCTTTCCCTGTAGTAACTTAGTTCTTCAGTACTTCAAGGATCTGTGATTTCATTGATGTGAGTTCCTCCTCTACCAATGCAGATTAAAACCCATGTAGGATTTAACAGATGGTATTCAAGGATTCTTGTGTCCCTTCCCTGTCTTTAAATCACATCCCTGGGCTCAAGGTAGTGTTGAGCTACTCCAATTTAGGAACTATGTTCCTTAGACAACAAACCCACAATATGTTAGTGAGTCTCACCATGGAACGTTCTCAACTCTATAGGACTTTCTAGAGGTCACTGTCTTCTGGCAAAATCTTTGACATACCAGGGTCACATGAAAGTCATTGCATGGCATTGGAACATTATTTTAATCTGGTCATGGAGCTTAGGAGAGTAGAACTTAATAATTATTGTTTACATAAGATATGTAAGTTTATAACTCACTGACAGTTTTACAGGGGTCATGTATTCATTTAGTCATCTAGAAAATTAATAGAGCAACCCAAAAGACCTTCATGTATTGGGAAGGGAGTGGAGAGATGGGTAACTTATGGGCCTGTTATCCATTTGCTAGTTTCTATCCTGTCAGTAAGTTGTTCAGTTAACCAGTAAATTCTTACTAGGTGTGAGGTACTGTGCTAAGTTTTTACAAATATTATTTAATCATCACAAAACTTTGATAAGGTAGGTACTATTATTATCCCTATTTATAGTCAAGGAAACTAAAGAAGGCAGAACTTAATGACTTGCTCAAGGTCATAATGGTTAGTAGCTGAGGCTGGATTTGAACTCGGGTTTTCCTGAAAACCATGACAAAAAAAAAAAGAGCCTAGAAATCTTCTTTCAAGAAATTATCAATGAAAACTGCCAAGATATTACAGAACCAAAGGGTAAAATAGAAATTGAAATAATTCACCTATCACCTCCTCAAAGAAATCTCAAAAAGAAAACTTCCAGAAATATTATAGCTAAATTCCAGTCAAGGAGAAAATGCTGCAAACAACCAAAAAGAAACAATTCAAATATCATGGAGGCAGAGTCAGAGTAATACAAGATTTAGGAACTTCTACATTAAAGCTCCCAAAGGCTTGGGAAATGATTTTTCAAAGGACCAAAAAGCTAGGATTACAATTTAAAAATCACCTACCCAACAAAACTGAGTACAAAATGAAGGAAAAAATGGATATTTAATGAAATAGAGAACATTCAAATATTCCTAATGAAAAGATCATAGCTGAATAGAAAAATTTGACTTTCAAACATAAGAAGCAAAAGAAGCAAAAAAAGTAAAGATGAAAGAGAAATAATAAAAGATTCAATAACATTTAATTATTTACATTTCAGCATGGGAAGAGGATACTTTTAACCCTTAAGAACTTTATTATTATTATTAGAACAGTTAGAAAGAATATACATAGATAAAGTCCATGGGTATGAGTTGACTATGATGGGATGATATCTAAAAAAAATAAAATTAAGGGGCAAGAAGAAATAATCCATTGGGAGAAGGGTGAAGAGCAAGATAGAATGGGATATATTATTTCATATAAAAGAGGTATGAAAGAGCAATTCAGGGGAAATGAGGATAGGGGAGGTGGCTGACAATGCCTGAAACTTATTCTCATTGAAATTGACTCAAAGAGGAACACCATACACACTGAGTTGGGTATAAAAATGTATCTTACCCTAAAGGGAAATGGGACCATTAGAAGAAAGGAGATAAGAGAAAGGGGTGGGCCTGATAGAAAGAAGGACATATGGGGAAGGCAGTGATCAGAAGCCAAACACTTTTGTGGAGGGATAGGATAAAAGGAGAGAGAGGAGAAGAAGAAGGAGGAGATGGAGGAGGAGATGGAGGAGGAGGAGGAGGAGGAGGAGGAGGAGGAGGAGGAGGAGGAGGAGGAGGAGACGAGACATAGAGACAGAAGTGAATGGGAGGGTAATATGATGGAGGGAAATACGCAATAATCATAACTATTAAAAAAAAAAACTATTTAGAGTAAATTTCTCTGATAAAGACCTAACTTCGCAACATATGAGTCAAATTTATAAGAATACAAGTCATTATCCAATTGATAAATGGTCAATGTATATGAATAGACATCTTGAGATGAAGAAATTAAAACTATAATCATATGAAAAAATGTTCGAAATAACTATTGATTAGAGAAATACAAATTAAAACAATTCTAATGTACCACCTTACACTTATCACATTGGCTAATATGACAGAAAAAGAAAGTGACAAATGTTGGAGGGGATGGGGGAAAATTAAGATACTAATGAGCTGTTGGTGGAGTTGAGAATTGATTCATCCATTCTGGAGAGCAATTTGGAACTATGCCCAATTGGCTATAAAACCATGTATACCCTCTGATCCAGCAATACCACTTTTAGAAGTTAGTCCTTTCATTTATGGCTCTAGGAAGCTGTAGTATATGCAGTGGCCACACCATGCTAAAACTATCTCAGCAGATGGTCTAAATCAGGTTGAGGACAGCTGACAGACCTCAGACCTGTCAATGAGTTAAGGGGATGTCTACTCCAAGAGTGTGAAGACTTCCCTCAACATAATGAACATTTGAGAACAATTTGTTCCAAAGTCCATGAAGGTAGCTGAAGCATGTGGAATGCATAGAGCTTGTTCAGACATCAAAGATACCAAAGTCATCCACTGTATCCTGGGCCATTGCCAGTCAAACTGACTTTTTTCCTGCCACTGTCTGATCATGTGTATGTTGGAATTCCCAATGTGAGGGCAGGAGTTTAAGTGGAGAGACTGTGAGCTGATTGAGGAAGGAAAATAAAGAACTTAAATGGTTATAGATAATAGCTGCCAGAATCTTGATTGGGTGGTAAATTTGGATTGATTGAACTTCAAAGGAAGGAAAGCTACTGAATAATACTGGAAGGAAAGAGTCTGGAAGTGGCAATAGAGAGCAAGGAGTGTTTGGGCTAAAAATGGAACCGGTACCCAAAAGGTTTCAGCAGAAAGGATATAGGTCTCAGCCAGTGCCTTTTTGTTTGTTTGTTTGTTTGAGGGGTGGGGAGTAAAAAAAGGAAAAGGTTTAAAATGAAAGTACGTTTGTTAATTATGGAATGGGAATTTCAGAGAGCACAGTGGAAGGGAAAATTAAATCTACAGTGCAATTATCAGGCAAGGGATATGGTTGAGGGAAACAGGAATAAAGGATATACAAGGCAAGAGTAATAGTATTTATATTATAATAACCAGAAGGTCAGAATCAGCGGGATGAGGAGTTTGCCAGTCATTGAGGAATGATTTCATGAAGACTATCAGTGGCTGGAAAGAGTTTCTTTGAGGGAATCAAGTAATTATGCTACTGTTCTAAGCTCTCCCTCAAAATCCAGCCTTATGAGGTAATGATGTTGTGTCCTTTGAAATCTAAGGGGTTCTTCTTATAGCAGAGAGGAGCAGGAGAAAGTATGGCTTCGGGGAGTATGGTCAGAATGTAGGAACGGGCAGTTATATGTGGATTTAGTCAAGATATTGGCCTGTGTAGTGCTGAAGAAGACCTGAGGTGAAGAGAATCTAGAAATGGGGGAGCACAGGTTGGGGCTTCTGCAGAGTTCATCCATATTTATTTTGTATATATTCTGTATATATTTATATATGTGTACATTGTCTTCCCCAAATAGGATATAAACTCCTACAGGTCAGAGACTATTTCATTATTGCCTTTGTATCCCCAGCACCTATCAGAGATTCTGGTCTATAGAAGACACTTAATAAATGCTTTTTTGATCAACTAATTTGTATTACTTGAGATGAATCTTAGCTAGTTCACATCTTTATAATAGGTTGATTCATTAATGAATATGTCCCTTTGAATGAATATGTTCATGTCCGTTTCAAGAGATATAAAAGGAATATGTAGAAAAAAAATTTTCCTTTGGCTTGATGTTATGTTGGTCCTGAAATGGAGAATCAACCATGTCTCATCTAAATGATATATCTCCCCTAGTGTCATATGGCTCTATGCATAATGGTTGCTTAATAAATTGTATTGAAATTAACGAATGAACAAATAGTTCAAATCAGGGGGTCTTCTCTCAGGTTCATGAAGTTATGTGTGTGTGTGTTTCATCTATTTCTAAAAATGTATTTCAACACTTAATTTTTTTTTTTTTCTGAAAGGAGGTCTATAGGTTTCACCAGAGTGACAAAAAGGCCCACAGTGGAAAGAAGATTAAGCTCTCATCCACGTTTTCTCTCAAAGTCCCTTTCCTGCTCTGAGGTTCTATTACATGTACCAGAAGCATGTGCATGAACATGTTGACAAAATGGTAATTTTCGAATTCACTTTTTGAGTATCACTTTGAGTATCAGTTATTTTAGAGTAGAGTTTACTTAGTGTCACTAGTGTGGCAACAGAGACTATTATGTTTTGGTCCTGTCTCTCCCCTGCCTGTTTTGCTGATTGACACCTTGCATAACATTTTCTGTGTAAAATTTTGTGAGAAATATAGTCTATAGCATATAGATGAAATATACGCAGTGCCTTCAGTAGAGAATAGAAGTTTAAGCATTTCTACAAGGTCAAGGGGTTAAGGCAAGAGAGAAATGCAGGATCCAAAAAAACAAAGGAGATGGGGTAGTCATATGGCAAGATTGAGAGATAAAGTGTGGATAATTCCAGAGCTCTAATGATATGGGAAAAATCAGATGATAAGAAAGCATATGGTTGTATTAAAATAGGAAATATCCACAATGCTGAGATCATGTATAAACTAAAATATTGAATTTCATAGTTTATCTCTCCAGAAGCTGGTATGGGCAAACTTAATGGATAAGTTTTAGCTGCCTGAGCATCTCAGAGAGACTACGTGACTAGGTCATACTCAAATAGCTAGTGTCAGATGTAGAATTGGAACCTGGATTTTCCTGATTCCAACTCCAATGCTCTCTCTACTCTACCAACCTGGCTCTCATGGAGCACTGAACAAGCTATATATTTAGTTTTTGTTTTTGATGGGGATGGGGTAGGGGAGGATCATAAGAATTATGATTTTATTGATCTGAAGAACTCCCAGCAAGAAAACCATCTACTAGTACAGATTAGTACCTGCTTTGTGGTTTAAAACCTTAGAGAGATGCCTGGGTCACCAAACAATTAAGCAATTATCCCAGGGTCTCACACAGTCAGCATAAGTCAGAATTAGGACTTGAACCCATGTCTTTCTGACACCTAGGCTGACTATCCATTATGTCATATGACCTCTCACAAAACATCTATCTTTAATAAAGTTATATTACTTACACACACACACACACACACACACACAATCAGTGATTATTCATTTTAACAGCTAATAATTGGATCACATATAGTTCCGTATTAATTTAGTGTTTTATTAAATATGAAAATAAGGTTACCAAGTTTTGCAAACTAATATCCTTGAAGAATAAAGAGACTTAATGAGAGGTTATAGAAGCAGGGGCAAAATCTTTAGGTAAAGATGAGTAGGTAGTTGTGCCAGGGACCAAGGAGAATGAAAAATGCTTCCTGGGACTGGCTGGTCATGTTGGGCAGAGCTGGAACAACTCAGGTCTGAGTCAAGAGCTGTACATGATCACTTCCCTTTTGCCCAAATGGTGAAGGGGGATGTAATTTCTTTCCTTTATAATAAACTATCAACAAACAAGAGAGGATATGCATCATCCTGAAGGCCAAAGTGTTACTTATTACCTTAATACAAGCTTAAATACTTTTGAGAGAATAATATGGCTAGGTGAAACTCCTCCCTCCCCAACCCCTCCCTCCAGTGCTCCAAGTCATTTGTCTGATTTGTAGCCATTTTCTGCAGCTGTGTAATGACTATAAAACTGGAAAAAAAACATAAAACATGAAAGAAAGGTGTTGAAGTCAGCCTAAAGGTACTAAATTCCTGACAGCAGCTTGTAAAGCAGTTAAGATTTAGGTGCTGTGGGGTAATGATGATGTTTCAGTGGGAGGTGAAAGGAGGTGCTGAAATGAGGGGGCCAAGGCAAGTTGGAATATGATAGCATTGAAAAATGACAATTGTGAATTCACCAGTGCAACGCGAAGGGACACAGAGAAATACACAGAAATAAGCAGTCCATAGAAAGATATGTGAAGAATTAGCAACTTAATGCACATTTAACGAAGTATTTGCTTTCTCACCTTCTTTCTTTTCGTATATAGGATGCAGGCAATGGAAAGAGGGTGCTTTTATGTTTGAAATTTCCTTTTTGATGGGAGGATTTAATAAAAAACACCTGGTTGGTTTCCATGACTTTAGGATACTTTTCTCCCATTTACATCCTTAGGAAATTTAAAATAATTGGAAAACTAACCGAAAAACCAGGCAAACTTTAATATTTAAAAGATTTTCAAAGCAATAGAAGATACCTCACAGGGTTGTTGTGAAGATCAACTGAACTAACATATGTAAAGTACTTTGTAAACCTTAACGTATTAATGTCATTGTTATATACAGGGAGCATTCTGAATGAAATTTCATAATAAAACAAAATTTAGAGTTTGTTTCAAAGTTACAATAATTTGAAAATAACTCAGATTCTATTTTATACATCAAGCAATTTTGGAAAAGTAAACAAACACACAAATCTATAAAGATATCTCTTCCATGATTCTGTGCTGCTGTTACCCACAAGATTATTATTCTATGGTATTGTAATCTCTTTAACTGATGTTGGTCAATTAAGACAGTTTGAAAGATAAAAAGTTCCAAAAAGTGATCATTAAAAGGGAATGTTGTTTTATTAGAGTAGCCTTTGGGAAACTGGCAATATTGGGAAGATTACTCCTATCCCTTGATTTACAATGTGCTTAGCACATGTTAATTCTCAAAAAAATATTTGTTGAATAAATGTGCTCTAGTAAAGCTAAATAAAGTCCAAGTGGGAAGCCTCTTTTTTTCACTAATTCAGAGTCAAAGAGGAATTTCTACTGAATGTGTTGTGTTATGAGCATTCATATCAAGGACATGGTACAAAGGGTGGAATGGTTAAGAAGCAAGGGAATGTAGAAGCAACAAGGGGAAAGCATTAGGAGTGATGAAAGTGTCTTCTGTAGTTCTTGTCTTAAGTAAGGTGGTTCTACTAAGGGCAAGGTGAAATAGAGTAGGAAGAGGTAACAATCATGGCATTTAAAGATAAACAGTTGTTTTGCCCTTTGACCCTAAATGTTATCTCTTTTTCTACTGCCACCTTGAACTTCTCTGTTCTTTTCTCTTTGTTGCAATCCTCACCAGGAGAATATTAGCTTTTGTGACCTCTGACTGCTATGATTCCATGTCCTCTGACACAGGCATACCTGAAAGAATAGAGAGGAATCAGAAGGTATTGCCAAAGACACAGTTATTACTGACTTTCACATATCATTACTCCCCAACACTGCTGGTTTATTTTGTGTCTCAAGACTTCCAACAGCTTTACAGCCTAGTCCATTACACATGTCTGTCCCCCAGGGACAGAGAGAACACAGGGACACACACATACACACACACACACACACACACACACACACACACACAGATTGAGAGGGCGGGAGAGAGAGAGAGAGAGAGAGAGAGAGAGAGAGAGAGAGAGAGAGAGAGAGAGAGAGAGAGAGAGAGAGAGAGAGATGGGTCTAGAAATTCATCTTACCCAACAGGGAAGTAGGAGTGGAAGGGGCTAAGAGAAAGAGGCAGTGGTAAAAGGGAGGTTAGGTTAAAAGAGGCAGAGATAAAACAACTAAACAGATTTTTTTTTTCTAGGAGGGGACAGGGTGAAAGAAAAAGAAAAGAAAAAAGATAAATATAAGAGAACAGGATGGAAGAAAATATAGTTACCAATCATATCTGTGAATATAAATGAGATGAACTTACACACACAAAAAAATAGAAGCAGATAACAGAATGTTTTAGAAACTAGAATCCAATAATATGTTGTTTACAAGAGACACATCTGAAATAGAAAGACATACACAGAATTGAAATAAGGAGTTAGAGCAAAATCTATCATACTTCAGCTGAAGGAAAAAAAATGTAAGGATAGCAATCATGATCTTGAACAAGGCAAAGGCAAAATAGTCCTAATAAAAATATATATTAAGGGAAATTATATTTTGCTAAAATATACCACAGACAATGAAGTACTATCAATACTGAATCAAATGTACCGAATGACAGAGTATCCCAAATCTTGAAGGAAAAGTTAAATAAGTTACATAAGGAAATAATTAAGCTATGCTAGTAGGGTCCACCATTTAACATTTTGAAATTTAATTAAATGTTGTCCACAAAAATAAACAAGAAAGAAGTTAGGAGGATGAACAGAAATTTTTAAAAATTAGATATGATAAATCTCTGTGGAACATTAAAAGAGAATAGAAAGGGGTATATGTTTTCTTAGCTGCATGTGATAGCTTCATAAAAATTGACTATGTATTAGAATAAAAATGCAGAAAAGTAGAAATATTAAATGTGCACTTTTCTGATAATAATGTAATGAGAATTACATTAATAAAAGACCTTTGAAGCAGAGATTAAAATTTAATTGGAAACTAAATCATCTAATCTCAGAGACTAAGTGGATCAAAGAACAAATAATAGAAGCAATCAATAATTTCATTAGAGCTAATGACAACAATATGACAACATACTAAAATTTGTGGGATATAGCCAAAACAATATTAAGGGAAAAATTGACATCTCTAAATGTTTGCATCAATAAGGGAGAGAAAGAACAGATCAATGAATTGGACAAGCAACTAAAAAAACAGAAAAAAAAATTAAAAATCTCCAATTAAACACCAAAGAAGAAACTGTAAAAATTAAGACAAATGAAAAGATAAAAGTAGAATAACTATTGAACTAATAAATATAACTAGGAGGTGGTTTTAAGTAGATAAATCATTGGGCACTTTAATCTACAAAAAAAAAAAAAGTAAATAAGAATAACCAAACTACCAACATATGAAAGTCAAAAGGGAGAATGTAACATCAGGAAAGGTGAAATTAAAGCCATTACTATGAGCTATTTTGCCCAAGCATATACCATTAATAATAACAATATAAATGAAATGAATAGATATTTACAAAAATATAAAGTGCCCGAATCAATAGAAAAGGAAATAGAATACTTTAGTAACTCTGTCTTAGGAAAAGAAATTAGAATTGGCCATAAATGAACTCCTTAAGGAAAAAAAATTTCTAGCACCAGATGTATTTACCGGTGAATTTTACCAAAAATTTAAAAACCAATTAATTCCAATGCTACATAATTTAAAAAATAGATAAAGAGCTTTAGTAAATTATTTTTATGTCATATAGTTTTGATCCTTAAGCCAGGGAGAGCCAAAAAAGAAGGGAAAGAAGAAAGGAAGGAAGGAAGAAAAGAAAGCTATAGACTAATTTTTCCAATGAATATTGATTTAAATTTTTTAAATAAAATGTTAGCAAGGAGATTACAGCAATATATCACAAAGATCATACAGTATAACCAGATTGGATATTATTACCAGTAATGCAGAACTGGTTCAATATCAGGAAAACTATAATTGACCATATTAATAACAAAAACATAAAACTCATGTGATTTTATCAACAGAAGCAGGAAAGGCTTTTAAACACCCAATCCTATTAAAAATATTAGGAAGCACAGGAATAAAAGGAGTTTTTCTTAAAATGATAAGTAATATCTATCTAAAACCAAAAGCAAGTGTTATCTATAATGAAGATAAATATGAAGCCCTTACAATAAGATCGGTGGTGAAGTATGATGTCCATTATTATCATTATTACTCAATATTACACTAGAAATGTTATCAATAGCAATAAGACAAGAAAAAGATATTGAAGAAATAAATAGACTATGAGGAAACAAAATTATCAATTTTTATAGATGATATAGTGGTTACTTAGAGAACCTTAGAAAGTCAAATGAAAAAGAAAAACTAGTTGGAACAATCACAACTTAAAACAATGTTATAGGGTATCAAATAAGCCCATATAAATCAGCAACATTTCTCTAAATTACCAATAAAATGTAACAAAAAGAATGAGAAAGAGACATTCCATTTGAAATAATGGAAGACTGAATCAAATACTTGAGAGTTTATCAGATAAAATACACATAGAAGCTATGTGAACACAATTACAAAACACTCCACAAAAATAAAGACGGACCTAAACAACTGGAGAAATATTAATTGCTCATGGGTAGGACAAGCCAAAATAATAAAAATGACAATATTACTCAAATTAATTTACTTATTTTGTGCCATCCCAACCAAACTACAAAAAATTACTTTAGTATGTCAAAAATATCAAGAGAAGGAAGGAAAAAAATATTAAAGGAAATGGGCATAAGAGTCACAGATCTCAATTTATACTACAAAGCAGTAAATTATCAAAAGAATTTGGCACTGGATAATAAATGGAATGGTCAGCTAATGGAATAGGTCATAGAAGCAAATGAGCACAATAACCTAGTATTAGATAAAACAAAGGATCTCTGCTATTGTAGAAAAATATCACTATTTGACAAAAAAATTTTTTTGAGAAAACTGAAAGTATTCTGGAAGAAACAAAGCATAGATCAACATCTCACATCACATAAGCTCAAAATGGGTACATGATTTAGAAATAAAGAATGGTACCATAAGCAAAATTAGAGAAGCTTGGAAAAAAATTAGCTGTCATATCTATTGATAGTGGAAGACTTCAAAACCAAGCAAGAGATAGAGAGGTTCATAAAAGGTAAAATGGCAAATTTTGATTACATTAAATAAAAAAGGTTTTGCACACGCAAGAGCAATTCAGTCCAAATTAGAAGAAAAGTAGGAAACTGGGGCAAGAGAAGTACAGCAAGTTCCCTGACAAAGCTCTCCCTCTTCAAATATAGAAAAACCTGCACTAAATTATAAAAAATAAAAGCCATTCCCTAATTGAAAATAATTGAAGGATATGCATAGGCAGTTTTCAGAGATAGAAATCAAAGCTATTGATACATATAGATAGATACATACACATATACACACACACACATATATATCCAACATCATTAATAATCAGATTAGTGCAGATGAAAACACTTCTGAAGTACCACCATCATATTTGCTAAGGTGACATTAGAGGAAAAAAGACAAGTGCTGTAAGGGATGTAGGAAAACAAGTAGATTAATATACTGTTGATGGTCACTTAGTCCTGTTTGCCTCAGTTTCCTCATCTGTAAAATGAGCTGGCAAAGGAAATGGCCAACCACTCTAGTGTCTTTGCCAAAAAAATCCCCAAATAGGACCAAAAACAGTAGGACATGACTGAAACAACTAAACAACAACTGTTTGCAGAGCTGTGAGTTGTGCCAGTCATTCTGGAGAAAAATTTGGAATTATATCCAAAAGGACTATATTATATCCTTTGGCCCAGTAACGTTGCTATTGGGTTTATAGTCCAGAGATCAAAGAAAAATAGCCCATAGCAGCTTTATTTTTGTAGTGCCAGAGAACTGGAAACTAAGGAGATGGCCGTCAATTAGGGAATGACTGAAAAAGTTCTGGTATGTGATTTTGATGAAATTGCTATTGTGTTGTAAGAAATGATGAAGGAGATAGTTACAGAAAAAAAATGGGAAGACTTGCATGAACTGATACACAGTAAAGTAAGCAGAACCAGCAGAACACTGTACACAGTAACAGCAACATTGTAATGATAATCATCCATGAGAGAATTAATTTGATTAATGCAATGATCCATGACAATTCCAAAGAACCCATGAGGAAAAATATCCATCTCCAGATAGAGAACTGATAAACTGATAGTGCATGTTGAAGCATTTTTTTTTTAATTTTTTCGTGGGTATGTTGGGGTGGGGCATGGCTAAAGTCAAAATAAGTTTTGCATAACTTCATTTGTGTACTAGACATCACATTTCCATGGAGAGGAACAAAATTTGGAACTGAAAACAAAAATAAAAACATAAAAATGTTTTAAAAATTTGTCTCAACTAACGCCATCTTTCACTGGAATGCTTTCCAAATCCCTCTTAATATCTAGTGATTTTCTTTGTTAACTATTTCTTATATTGTCTGTATTTGTACATTTTTGTTGACATTTTGTTTCCCTCTTTAGACTGTGGGCTTCTTGGGGGCAGGGACTTAGTACAGTGCTTAGTACAATTCCTGGAACATAGTTGGTACTTCATAAATGTTTATTAATTGATTGTCATGGACTCCTTTCTAATGAAGACTATGGATCTCTTCTCAAAATACTGTTTTCAAAGGATAAAATAAAATTCATGGGATTACAAAGGAAACTAATTGCTCTGAAATATAATTGTCAAAATATTCCAAGTTCACAGACTTCCTGAAACCTAGCCTATGTTCCTCTGATTTAGAGAGTAATCTCTCCAATTCCAGAAGGAATCAAGTATAGAAGAAGATCCCAGCTCTTGGAGGGAAATGGACAAGAATAAATATTTGTTACATGTTCACTTTTTCCCAGACTCTAGAAAGTAATTTACAAACATTATCTCATTTGATCCTCTTAAGACACTAGGAGGCAGTTCCTGTTATTATAACTACTTTACAAGTGAGGATCCTAAGCAGTTAAGAGGAAACTAAGTGACTTGCTCAGGGTTAAACCACTAGGAAGCTTCTGAGGCCACATTTGAACTCAATTCTTCCTGTTCCTAGGCCCATTGCTCTATCTACTGTAGCTACTTTCCCTGATGTTGGGGCAATGAATTCTAGGCAGGGAGGTGATAGAGAACAATTATAGTTTATTAGGCTTGTGCACAGTAGAGTAACTCAGAGTCAGTACCACATTAGTTCAAATACTACTTTAGCTATGCAAATGTGGGCAAATCCCAACCTCTTTCAGCCTCAGTTTTCTCATTTATAACTTAGGTTATAGTGCCTACAGGGCCTACCTTTCAGGAATTTGTGTGGATCAAATGAGATTACACTTTTAAAAAAAGTTTGCAAATTTTATAGTGCTGTATAAAGTGATTTTGAGTCAGGAAAAAACTCTTACAAATTGGAAGATTAAGAAAGGAATTAAGAAAGGTAATATTTGAGCAGAGGCTAGAATAGAGCTAGGGATTCAAAATGTAGAGGTGAGATTTATTTACTAGGCCAGAAGAAGAGTTGACAAAGATAAAGATGTAGCTGACATTATTTTTATGCCTTAGAAGACAATAGGAATTTTGGGGACCATATTAAATGTTTTCTAGTGACTGGGCATATTTCCTGTCTATAAATGTCTCTTTTTGGAAATTAAGTATCATGAGTTTGCACCATCCAGAATATTCAGTTTAAAAAAGCTTTTGGAAAAATTTGTCTGAGAGTAACCAGAATATCACAAACCACCCCTTGAGAAAACCTATATTCTAACTAAATAGTAAATACCAGAATTATGTTTGTCCATAATTTGCTCTACACATATGGCTTGTAAAACCTTAACTCTGTCCTATAATTAGTGTTATTTTTTCTGTGTATGTGTATACATGCATGTACAAATACATACATCGATGCATTATATGTATATATTTATATATTTTTGGAAAGGAAATGTATAAAATTCTGAATATTATATTTCCTCTCAGAGATTTCACTTTAGATAAGACCAGTACTTTTGGGTCATTTATAGTTGTGCCAATTTGCAATAAACAAAATATAGCTCAGTACTGAGAACAGCAGCAGATTTTAGTTGGAATCTCTAAAACCAAAGCAATAAAATTTATCATTTCTAAATTTATGATTATGATGTGGTGTGATATATGAAACCAGATATTTGATTTGAATGACATGAATTAGCACAAATATAATCCATTACCATTTATTGCCTAAGGTCTTATTGGTTTCCAGAATAATTCATTAATTAAAAAAAGAACCCTCTAAATCAAAATACTTTTGATACCAAATAGAAGGACATGTACATTTAGAACTAAAGAGTCTACAGACTTAAGTGATATTATCACCAAAGCAAGCCATATCACATGATGATGAGAGACTTTAGGGTGACAGCATCACCCCCCAATGCCAACAAAATTCTGCTTTGTATAATCAACTCACACCAGAGGGATTCAGGTTCTGTTGTTTCTCACAACTATCCCTATTTGCTCTATTTTCTGTGTTTTTTGTTATAGATAATTATACTGGTGAGGAATTAGAAGGAGAAATGGACTTGGATGGAAAACCTAATTTTAAATCCAGATTTCACAATTAACTAGTCATGTGACATTGAGTCATACAATCTCATGGGCCTCAGTTTCCTCATTTATAAAAATGGTACTGTTACTAGGATTTATTGAGGTAATATCCACAAAAAGATTTTCATATATATATTCATACACATACATATGTATATAAATATACACATATATGTATATTTATATACATATATACGTATTAGTATGCATATAAACAAATGCTATATAAATAGGTTATCATTAGTTCAAAAATTTTTATAGGCATCATATTTTTATACTAGCAACTATTCATTAAAAGCTTATCATGTACCAGACACTATGCTAAGCATTAATAATATAGATAGAAGAAAAAAGATAGTCCTTGCCCTCCTTAGTTGCAACTGTGGAAGATAACCCAAAAGGAAACTGAAAGGGAATGGGGGAGAAGTTACTCACTCAGGGATATGATGGAGAAAGAAATTCAGATCGTTAGGAATAAGGCTGGAGAGGACTGAAGTAAACATTCCTAGCGTGAGTTCTTTAAAATGGAAATTCCTAGGGGAACTGAGGAGTTAGAGTACCAGTCACCAGGGCAGAGGTATCTTTTAGGCTGAGAAGGTTGCAGGAGTGGAAGATCTTACAGGGTGAGGAGGCTCCTGGAGCATGTTGGTGAAAGTTTCTCCTAGGATGTGAAGACTTAATTAAATAAGTTTTTGGTATTTTTGTTCTGTACTCAGAACACTGTTCAAGTTCTTTCCAAGGGAGTGTTCAAAAGTCAAGCTACATTATATGAGGAATGTCCTTTCCTTAAGAATCTTTGTGACTTTGGGCAGTTCACTTCTAAAAGCTTCAGTTTTTTCCTTGGAGTTCCTGAAATCATTTCTTAGAAAATGTAAAACTGAGACATGCTCTGCATGTGCTTGATTATAGCAGGCATCCTATTAATATATCGGGGAAGTTTAGTGAATAGGTATAAGTAGCACACACACACGTATATATAAATATACTATGTATCATATTTATGTATCTCTCTATAAATATCTTTTGATTAATACCTATATAATAAATATGTGTATGTCTATGGTTATAGCTATATAACCATATCTATGTCTTTATTTCCCAGTTATATACTGAACCTTGTGGATAGCTTTTTTTTGCTTAATTTAGTAGGGAGAGGATGATAACCACTATAAATTGCAGTTCAATTTATAAAACCATTTTCAAATCTCATTTGATCTTTGTTAATATAGTTCAATTAATGCCAAGTATAGGACTGTGCATAATGGGCATTTAAAATGTGTTGAATTGGACTGCATTGATTACAGTTGCTAACATTGAAATATTTACTAAAGATGGAAAAACTGAAAATTTAAGCACACATGTGATGCTACTATGTTTTTATTGAACAGCCTTTAGTCAAAATGGGGGGCCATTAGTATTTTGGTTTTTGTTCGTTTTTAGAAAACAATAAGCATTGGGAATAGAATAGTAAACAGAAACACAATTTATTATTTTTTTCATTATTTCTCATCATTATGGATCATATGGCAGATAGTAATACACGCATACACATACATACAAAGAGAGGGATTTTATTCGTTACTGCTTAAGTACAAATGTAAATTAGGGAAGCTGAGGGATTAATGTGAAAAACATTATCCCTGGGCATGATGGTGCATTCTTTTCATCCCTACTACCTAAGAAGTTGATGCTTGGGATTGAGTTAAGGATTTCTGAGTTGCAGTGAGCTAAACATAGCTTTTTCTCAAGCCAAAGACCCTCAAGCATCTCTCTTTAAGCCTATCTCCTTGTTTTTCTCTCTTGCCTCATCATTTCTCCTTTCTCTTATTCACAGTAGGGTCTTGATATTTTTCATTTACTTAGCACTTTTCTCCTTTTAACTTATTGTTTTAACTTCTACTCTTCTCCAACAGCTCAGGAACATCTTCTAGTAGCCTATGCTGTTCCCTGGTTAAATTTTTGCCTTCCTACTAGGAAAAGATTTAACTTAACAGGAATGAATTTGGGTAGAGCCAAGATGGCAGAGTAAAGTAAGAATTTTGCTGAGTCTTGCAATATTCTCCATAAACAACTTTTTAAAAGTGTGTCATATCAAATTCTAAGTGGCAAAACTAACAAAATGTCACAGAGAGTCATTATTCCAGACCAGGACAACTTAGGAGGTCAAAAAAAGAAGGTCTGCAATACTGGGGTGATAGGTAGCCAAGGAGCATAGGTTGGTGGAACCAACATCAACTATGGGCCTTGGAGGCATTGACAGTAGTCCCAGGAGTGCTTAGCACTCAGAAACAATAAGTGTATCAATGGAATAGATTAGGTATACAACATGTGGAAGTAATCACAGTAATCTAATGTCTGATAAACTCAAAGATCCTAGCAATTGGAGCAAGAACTCACCACTTGACAAAACCTACTGCAAGAATTGTAAAACAGTTTGAAGAATCTAGCCTTAGACCAGCATCTTACATTGAAGATAAGGTCAAAACTGGTACATGATTTAGACAAAAAGAGTGATATAAAAAGCAAATTGGAGGAATATGAGAAAAAAATTACTGGTCAGATTTATGGATAAAGGAAGAATTCATTATCAGAGATAGAGTGGTTTGTGGAAGGTAAAAAGGAAAATTTTTATTATCATAACTTAAAAAATTTTTGCACAAATAAAGCCAATGCAGCCAAATTTAGAAGGAAAGCAGCAAACTGGGGGAAAATATATAGCAAATTTCTCTGATATAGGTCTTATTTCTAAAATATGTAGAAAACTGACACATTTATTTTTTAAAAATCATTCTCCAATTGATAGCTAAAGCATATGAATAGAGAGTTTTCAGAAGTATGAAAAACTATCAGTAGCCATATAAAAATGCTTTAAATAACTAATTATCAAAGAAATTAAAATTAAAACTACTTTTAAGTACCACCTTATACCCATCAGATTGGCTAACATGACAAAAAAAGGAAAAGAACAAATTCTGGAGGGAATATAAAAAAATAATTATATTAACATACTGTTGATAGAACTGTGAATTTATCTATTCAAGAGACAAGTTTGGAACTATGTCCAAAGGGCTATAAAAAAAACGTGTACCTAGCAATATTGCTTCTAGGTCTATAACCCAAAGAGTTTAAAGAAAAAAGGAAAAGAACCTGTATCTTAAAGAAATATTCATAACAGCTTTTTTTGTGGTGGCAAAGAATTTGAAACTAAGGAGATAACCATCAATTGGAAAATGGCTGAAAAAGTTATGGCACATGTTTGAGATGAAATGTATTTGTGCTATAAGAAATGATGAAGGGGATAGTTTCAGAAAAAAAAAAAACAACCCTCACAAACCTGGGATGACTTAGTTGATGCAAAGCAAAGTAAGCAGGACTTGGAGAACATTATACATAGTAATAGCAAATCTGCAATAATAATAAACTATGAAACTATGTAGCAAAACAATGATCAATGTCAATTCAAAATGACTCATGACTGAAAATGGTATCTACCTCCATATAGAGAACTGATGATCTCTGAGTATAGATTGAAACATATATTTTTTTCACTTCATTTTTCTTGCTATTTTTTTTGCAGCATAGGTAATATGGAAATATTTTTGCATTACTTCTTATGTATGATGAGTATAATATTTCTCACCTTCTCTGGGTATAGGAGGGATGGAAGAAGAGAGTGACTTTAGAATTAAAACTTTAAAATAACTGAATTATTAAATTAAATTAAATAATTAAAATTTAAAATAATTTAAAAATTTAAAATAAAAAAGCAATGAATGTAAAGTTCTTCATTTGAGTTAAAAAATCAACTACACAAGAGAGAAACACTATGGTATCATCAAAAGAACATTGGGCTAAGAATCAGAGAATTTAGATTCAAATGCTAAGTGTATTACCTGAGTGACCTTTGAAAAGTCACTTAAGGAGAGAATTCAGGGGAAGATAGCTGAGTAGATCAGAAAATAACAGACTCTCAAGATTTCCCCCCACAAAAGAGATGAAATAACTCTGCAGGGCAAATATAGAGCGCTAAAAACAAATAAGAATAGGGTAGAACAGGGGTCCTTCTGGAACAATCAAAGATCTGAAGAAAAATCCCCGGGTGAGTTTTGGTCCCTGTGAAGAGTAAACACCTCCAGGTTAGGTCCTATACCTGCTTAAACAACAAGGACAAACCCTGGGGGTAGCTAATTTGGAGGCTGCCTCAGCACCACATGCAGGAACTTTTACCCCTGGGACAGAGAGGGGAGTTGGGCATCTGAGCCAGGGAAGATCAAGGGAACCTCTGCTGACAAGGACTGCCAGATCCAACTTTGCTGCAGAGATGCAGGGGTAGGAACCAGCAAACGTAAGGGGAATGCCAAAGCAGTGTGGCAGGGACTGTGGACACTAAGGCTGGAGGTCTCAGTTTAGATTCTAGACTAGAAGGGAGAACTGAAGGAAAATCTGAGACCAGAGGCATCCCCTCCCCACCCCCCAACACCCCAGGATTAGAAACAATTACAAAAGCTAGAGTCAAAGGAAAAAGAATCCAACCACGGAGAGTTACTATGGGACTATAGAAGACCAGGATTTATCTTCAGCGGAAGCCATTAAAGCAAAGAAACCCTCTTCTGCCCCAAAAAGTAATGTCAAATAGTCACCTACCCAAAAAGAATTCATAGAAGAACATTAAAAAGACTTTAAAAATCAAATGAGAGAGATTAGGAAAAACTAAAAAAAAAACAAAACAATCTGAGAAAAGCCAGAAGATTATGAAAAAAGTCAACCAACTGGAAAAGGAGATCCAGAATCTTAAGGAAGAAAATGACTCCTTGAAAATCAGAATTGGGCAAGGGGGGAAAGCCAACGAAGTTATAAGAGATCAAGAAATAATAAAACAAAATATGAAGAATGAAAAAATAGAAGAGAATGTGAAACATCTCATTAGAACAAACAATTGATCTAGAGAACAGATCAAGAAGAAAGAAAAATAAGAATAATTGGATTACCTGAAAGTTATGATTAAAAAATGTATCTTGATACTATAATACAAGAAATAACACAAAAAATTGTTCGTCCGCATTAGAACAAGAAGGGAAATTAGAAATACAAAAAATTCACCAGTCACCACCTGAAAGAGATCCTATGAGGAAAACCTATAAGAATGTTTTCATCAAATTCCAAAACCCCTAGTTCAAGGATAAAATAGTATGGGCAAAAAGAAAAACAATTAAATATAGTAATGCCACAATTGGAATCACACAAGATCTAGCAGCAGAGATACCAAAAAACTGTGAATCTTAGAATATTACATATTAAAGAGCAAAAGAATTAGGGTTCCAGCCTGAAATATCATACCCAGCAAAGCTAAACATAATCCCAAATGGAAAAATGAAATAGGCATTTAATGAATTGTCAGACTTTCAGGACTTTATTTAAAAAAAAAACCACTCTGAACTTGTAAGAAGATTTGACATACAAGAGCCACAAGAGATATAGGGTACATACCAAAGACTAATTACAAGAGACTCAATAAGGAAAAATTTGTTTACCTTTTATGTATGTAAAATGTAAATCTTGTCTCTAACATTGTTTTGTGATTGGGTAGTTTGTAAGAAAGATTGGGGTGGATCTGAGTCTGACATGACTTTAGAAAGTAAAACCATTTGGGAACAACTAAAAAGAATAACTATACAAATGAAATGCGAGAGGAAGAATTGACAGAGGAATTGGATAGGGGAGGAGGAATATTAGTTCTGGAATCCTACTTTCGTCAGGAGTAGGTTCAAGAGGGAACAATACGTATATATCTAGAAGAGTATAAAATTCTTCTAAGTTCAAAAAGAAATAAAATGCCAAGGGAATAGGAAGGGGAATAGGACAAGAGAGGGATCTCTAGAGGGGAGGGTGAGGGAATAGGTTAAAGGTGGAGTATAGAAAGGTGTTTAGATTAATGGGAATGGGAGGATAAGGGAGGGATCCTTGGTGGGGAGGAGGTGTGGGGGAGGTATTTAAGTAATATGAGGACAAGCAGGGGGTAGAAATAAAGTAGAGGAATTAGGAAGGATAAGAAATAAGAGATATGCACAAATACAAAAAATCACAAAGATCAGAGGTAGAATTTGTTAGGGAAAGCATATGTTTTTATATGTATGTATGTATGTGTATATATGTTCATGCATATGTATATATCTATGTCTACATATAAATATGTGTATGCTTAATTGTAGCCTTCTGGAGAGGAAAAAAGAAAAGAACAAAATAAAAAGTGGGTAGGAGAGAACAAAAAAAATTACAAGGAAGCAAAGAAAAGATGGACAGCTCTCAAAATAATGTATAGTTTTTATTACATAGGCTTGTTTGAAATGGAAATTTATTGCTATATATTTTGAATTTTCTCTTACATTCTGCTATCACATAATATGCTTTTTTTCTTTTGTATTTAAGTTTATAACATGTTTCTTTTTCTTTTCTTATTGTGTATTTAGGTTTTAGTAATAAAAAAGAAAAAACAGAAAAGTCACTTAAGTTTGCTGAGACCCTTTCATCCTCTGTGAAATACAGGATTCTAAAAGGTTGAGGTAAAAAATGAATACATTCTAATCATGGAGGGGGGGAAACCAGGGTAAAGTCAATGACAGGATATAAAATGTTGTGTACAGAGTGGAACAATACTTGAACCAGGAAGCCCAATCATAGGTTCTTATAATAGCCCACGTGAAAGTTAATGAGGGCCTAAAGGAGTAGTGGCTATGTGAGTGGAGAGAAAGTGAAGGATATTAGAGATGTTGCAGAGGTATAAAGGATAAAATTTGGCAACCAATTAGATATATCAAATGTGGGAAAGTAAAAGCAGAGAATGATGCCAAGATTGAAGATTATGAACCTGACTAATTGTAAGGATTGTAGTAATCTCAATGGTAATAAAGTTCAGAAGAGGGGTAGAATTGAAGGTAAAGACCCTCAGTTCTGTTTTGTGTATGTTAAGTTTGTGGTGCGTTTGGGATATCTAGTTTTAAATATCCAAAAAGAAGTTGGTAATAAAGGATCGAATCTCAGGAAGGAGACTAATTTTAGATTAATAAAGTTAATTAATAGGGATTAATTAAGATTTATAGGGAGTCAACTGCATATATATAATTAAACTCATAGATCAGATGATAGACCCATAGAAGAGAGAGAGAGAGAGAGAGAGAGAGAGAGAGAGAGAGAGAGAGAGAGAGAGAGAGAGAGACAGAGAGAGAGAGAGACAGAGAGAGAGAGACAGAGAGAGAGAGAGAGAGCAAAGAAAAGGGCCTAGGGATAAGCCTTGGGGTATACCCACAGTTGAGGAGATATGACAAGGATGATGATCAAAGAAGACTGAGGATTAGTTGGAGAGGAGAACCAAGAGAGAGCAGTATTATATAAGCAGAAAGGAGAGAGTATCTAGAGAAAGAGGAAGGTCAACAGAGCTTAAAGTGTCCTTAGAGATTACCTAGTACAATCTCAGTCCCAACAAATGAGGAAACTGAAGCCCAGAGGAATGAATTGATATGCCTAAATTCACATAGTTAATTAATGGCACAGCCATCATGGAGCCCTGATCTCCTGGCTCTGAGTCTAGTATTCTTTCTATTATACCATCATCTCCTCAAGGTCTTCAAATTTTTTGGAATTTTATTATCCAAATACACCTACTTCCAGCCCATATGAAAGTTGAACAAAAACTACCACATATTTAGATCACCTTTGGAAAGGTCCTAATTTATAGAAAAATTCTGCACCATAAGAGCCCACCTCTCTAGTCCCTATAGAGCTGAACAATAAGATGAGATAGATGGTTCACATTTCACTCAGTTAGTATGAACTAATGCCATAAAATATTAATAATTCAAATTATAACTCTCTGTGTGATTTCTCAGGCATACAAACCTAATTTTGATTAGACTATAGGGATGCAAAGTAAATGACTCTAACATCACAACTACCTGCAAATGTAGAATAGATGATGGAATTTTTGGAAACTGGGAGGGTCTTAAGATCTCTTTTTTTTGATCGCCTTTACATAATTGATTGACTCACAAGCTTCATTCTGTTTAGCTTACAGTCTTTTTCTCCCAACTAGAAGGTTATTTCTCTTAGCAAGACAATTAATCTAGTCATTTACACCTTAATATGAATGAAGAATCTAAAAGCAGATTTTGGAAGGTTGGGGAAAATATTTAGGGTCTAAGAGGATGATATAGGTGGTAGGATGAAGAGTCCAAAATAAGAAAACTATTGGTGATATTAGTTCACATTCAAATAGTGCTTTAAGATTTACAAATCATTTTCCTCACAACAATTCTGTGAAGCATTAAGATAGTTGAACCATTATTATCCCCATTTTACAGATGAGTAGACTAAGGATGAGATTGTTAATTGACTACACTGCTAGGAAATGTGGAACCCAGAACTCAGTCGGACAGTACATTAGATCTGGAAAGAGTCCTAAAGATGATTTAGTCCCACACTCTACTTTTAGTCAGGAGGGGACTGAGGTCAAACGAAGTAAAAGGACTTGCCTAAAATCACACACCTGGCAAGTGACCATGTCAACCTAGTTCTTCAGATTCTGGGTCTATATTATTGCTTCCTTTATAGTTGACCAAAGGCTGTCCTTGTACATTGGTATAAAGATAAAGTATGATGCTTCTGTTTTACACATTCAAAATGAAAGCAATCTTCTCATTGGCCAGTAAAGCTCCTGTCTCCACCTTGCATCACTCTAAAAGGCTCCACATGATCACCATAGCCAATGGTGGGCAGGATAAAGACATTAAACTTCTTTCACATCCCAATTTACAAAATGATTGCATTAGCCACATTTATTCTGATCCTAGTTTAAAAAAAAAAAAAAGAAAACCTGCCTCATTGAAATGCTGACAGATTGGTTGGCATTATGTCGGTCTTTGATATGTAATCGTAAAATTGTGTGACTGGTGACTGTTTGGTAGAGAAACCTGCTGTGACTCAGACTGATTTCATGGCTGCATTTGATTGACAACAAGAATACATGCAAAAAAAAAAAGTGTGATCTGTCAAAAAATGGTAGGGTTTCCATGTGGTCTGTTGTTATTTAGATAGTATTTAGTGTCCCCTCCCTTTCTTTTTACCCTTTGTGCTCTAGAAAGTAACACATGGAAAGGAAGCTGTACATTCACATTCGTCATCCCCGCCAGATTGTGCATTCAAAAGGAGGTTCTTTTACTCTAAAATGCATTTACATATTTTATTTTTAAATCAGACTCAACTTTGTCAAATTCTACATCTGAGAAGATCAATGAAACATATACCTTTTGCCCAAGTTTGATATTTTTTTTGTCCTATTGCAAAATATTCCAATATACTTATCCTAGAAATCTACAGAAATAGATGAGCAAAGGATGGAGTAGCCCCTTAACAACTCTCTCTCACCTTCCCTCCTCTGTCCCTCCATCCTTCTCTCCTTCTCTCCTTCTCTCTCTCCCTCTCTTTCTCTCTCTTTCTCCTTCCCTCTCCCTCTCCCTTGCCCCCTCCAATCTTCGCTCTGTGTATCTGTTTCTTTCCCATCTCTCTCCTTCCCTACTCTCTCATCTGGAGTTACTCCTTCTTTTCCTGTCACTCTTTGCCTCCTCCCCCACCCCTTTTCCTTCTCCCTTCCCTCCTGTCTTTCTATCTTTGTCTCTCTCTTTTCCCTCTTTCTCCCTGCTTCTCTTCCTTTCTCTGTCTCCTCCTCTGCCTTTTGCATTTCTCCTTCTTCTCTTCCTGTTTTCTACCCTTCTTTGTGATTCCTTTTCCTACCTCTTGTCTTCCTCTTTCTCTCTCCTCTTCTCCTTTGCTTCCCTGTTTCTTCCTCTCCCTTTTTCTTTCTCTCAATCTTGTCTCCCTCCCTGCCTCTCCTCTTCTATTTTTTTCCCCTGTGCCTCTCCCCATCACCATCCCCTCCCTACCCCCCACATGTTTCCCATTAACATGTGATCCTTTTCAAAGAAAAATGGATTCCTGTGAAGGAAGAAATGTTGCATACTGCTGGAGTCCAAGCAAGATGTAAAGAATTTCTGCTGGACCTTGGCTCTCTGAAGAAAGATCACTGTAAAATGCTTCCTTTTGGGGGGTGGAGGGGGGACTGTCCATGAAAGGAAAAAGTCTAGATTTCTCATATGTTTCATGTTTCTAGCTTAACATTAATAACAGAAGCTAATGTGTGGTAAGGCTCCACCCCTCCCCATCCCCCCCCCCCCCCCACTCCTTATCCTGGGGGATTAGCATAAAGTCAGGCGATGCAGGTTGAATTTTTGAGCTTCTAAGTCTCACCATTTGCTGCTCTTCCTATCATCATGTAAAAAGGCTTTTCTCTGGCTGTTTTGCATGTTGATTTACTGGTGATTGTCATCTGCATAATTAACACATCCTGTCACTTTTAGGCAGAAGGAATACAACCTTTCATATAAAAATAAAATAAAAGTGTTCTCCTTTGAAGAAAACACAGAAATTGGTTCAGGTTTCAGGGAGAGGGACAATTAGCTAACGAAATGCCAGGGACATTTTTGTTAGAAGTCACTGGAGCTAGTCCTCATCTCAAAAGCCAGGGAAAAGATTTTAGCATCGTTTCTCATAGGAATGAACTAAGATTACTTTTAAATTCCATTTATTTTATAGAAAAGGAGACATAATGCGTACATGTTTTTAAACTCATAACTGTCCAGATGAATAAACACATTTCACCATTTTTCCAGAAGCATAGTCTTTGATGAAAGACACAGTCCTACCTTCAGACTGATAGTTCTTATCAATCCCCTTGAAAATGGACTTGGGGAAAAAAATAAAGTATGGAAGCTAAAAGCTGGCTTCCAATGAATCTGAATGATTTTCACCATGTTTGGTACATCAAAAGTAATAATAACAATCCTCTTTGTTAGCACTTTGACATTTCCAAAGCTCTTTCTACCCAGTATGCTCTGTGAGTTAGATAGCTTAAGCATTGTTATCTCCATTTTTTTAGAAGTTTAGAAAATTGAGGCTTAGAGAATCTGAATAATTTTTCCATGTCCACGCAAACACTAAACATCAGAGTCTGTACACAAGCCCAGGTCTAACACTTTCTTTTTCTTTTTTAAAGATGTTTTTTAAAAAATCATTCATTTATTTTTTACAGGCCAAGCAGTAACAAATTATAGATATAGAAGTCATCTAGATATAACACTTATTTTATTAGTGAGGAAAATAAGTCAAAAGAAGTTAATTGACTTTGCTAAAACCACATGGGTAGTAAGCTGCATAGCAAGAACTAGAGGCTAGATCCTGTGATGCCAAGGGTCCACCATATTTTCTGTTATACCGCATTATAGTAATGGCATTCCCCAATGACTCTAAGTCTACCCCGTCTCAATTAGAATCCTCCTTAGATATAAATAATTATGATTAAGTAAAACAATGCAACACATTGATCATTTGTGAAATGATCACAGTCTTACAGTCTATCACTTCTCAGTTGAGAGGGAGGAGATATATTTAACCATAAGTCCTCTGAAATCAAGAACAGTCATTTAATCTATTAAAGTCCTGAGGTCTTCAAATATCTAACTTACTTTTCATTGTACTATGTTGCCCTTGAAAGCTGAATATAGACTATTGTGAATGCAGTTTTACATTAATAAGGCAAAGTGATTAGAATATTGGTATCATTAACAGTTTCTAAATTATGCCCATTTTTCCCCTTTCCTCCCCTCCCCTCCCCTCCCCTTCCCTCCCCTTCCCTCCCCTTCCCTCCCCTCCCCTTCCCTCCCCTTCCCTCCCCTCCCCTCCCCTCCCCTTCTCCCTTCCCTCCCCTTCCCTCCCCTCCCCTTCCCTTCCCTTCCCTTTTTTCCCTTTTATCTTTCCTTTCCTTTCCTTTTTCTTTTTTATTTTGAGATTGGGTCTCCCTATCTCACCCAGTCTAGAAAGACAATAGCCACTCAGAGTTTCTGATTATTGGTTAGCAGGAAAGCTTTGACTTGCTCTCCTTTTTTTTGCCTAACATTTTAACATTAGTGCCTGTTACATTGTAAATGCTTAATAAATGTTATTAATTTATCAATGTTCCTGCCAAAGGCTGATTTGGTACTCTGCAGGCATCCTGGTGGCCTTCTGCTCTTGATCCCTCATCAAATTTGTGGGGACAGCTAATCAGCTTTAGAAGCTCAGAACTCCTGAGTTCCATTTATCCATTAGCTTCAGACTGCTCAGCAGCAGAGGTTATAGACCTGTGTCATAATGCCCAGCCTATTATGCTCCTTCCCCAAGGCCTAGTTTAAAGTGCTATACAATTCCTGTAGAAATCTAGACATCCAAGATAAAAGCCATCCACCCCACAACCTCTTTCATATCACTTTATACTTATTGTGGGCTAACCCTAAATTTGGTTTAGCCAAGCAGGTTCAAAGTCTTTTTTTTTCAGTGAGGCAGACACTTGTGAACTGTAAAACCCTATCAAAAGTACATGAATAATTGAGCATTAAATCCACACAATCCAAGAAAATATTGCTAGATAATGAAGTTTCCCTTCTGTAGTCACCAGATCAGGAACTTCGGGAAGTGAGCTATACTTGGAATGGAGGGGTGGGAGGGGGAATACAAATAAATAAAAATCAAAAACCTCAGACAGCTTTCCCTCCCCCGCCTCCAATTCAAGGTACTCCATTTATAGCTCTGGTAGACAGGTATGCAATGTATAAGAGGATAAGGTATGTTCAGGGAATACTAACACTTTTGGTGAAAGGGCTGCTTTCCATATTTGGGGTCTACCTAATTCACTCAACTCTCACTTGTGGCTCCAAGAAGCTAAAGCATGTGTAGCAGCCACACCTCAGTAAACCATTTTGGCAGATGGGCTACAAACTAAGTTGAAGGTTACTGAGGGATCTCAAACTCTTAACTAATAGCTACCAGTCAGGAAACAGTATAAATACAAATATTATCTACTTAGTTCCTCAAAAGTCTCATACAGGCCATCCATATAGCTCGTAGTTCCACCTTCTGAGAGGTCTTACCGAGACTCCTCCTTACAGAGTTTCTAGTTGCTGGGTTAATAGCAGCCAAAATTCAGTGTTATATATTATTCTCGTAATGGACAGAATTGTCAATCAATGATAAGAAATTCTTTAGGAGTTAGGTCCTAGACTCATAATAGAGATAAAGCACTGGTTCTGGGACTGGAAATCTAAGGCATTGGCATGATCCTAATCTGTTTATGGACAGCACTAACAACTGAGAGGTTAAGGCAAGTGTGGTATTGAATTATCATTTCCTTTTAATAATGGATACCTCATTGACCTAACCATTTTGTTAGAGCACCTATCTTGCATTATCTAAGTTATAAATGGCAAATCTACACAATGAAATGACCTTGCATCACCAATTTAGTATCAATCAAGATCCAATAACATGAAAGCATTTTTTCTTAAGTATAATAAAATGAGTGACCACTTCTGGGAGTTTACAACTCCAGAAATCTAATGGTCACTTGCTATGACCCCATATTGGTGCTTTCCAAAGGCTCCAATTGGTTTAGTCTTTATGAACACAAATCTCTAGAAATTTTTGCCCTATAAAATCGAAAGAGCCCCAGTGGTGAGATTGCTGGACTGCCTACTTTAAACCTTTTAAAGCTAAGTTGATTCCAGAACCCACTCAAAAGAGGCTGTGTAATTAAATAAATAGGCATTAAAGTGTTCAGATGTGGAATATGGGTTTCCCCAACCCAAAGAGTGTAATAAACTACTAAGCTTCCTTCTTAATCTGTGGGGGAATGAAAAACCAATGACTTATTACAAATTACATCTAGAGTTCCTCATCCAACATATCCTTAAAAACTTAGCTCAATGAGTTTGACTCCAAATTTTCTTTTGGTTAATCTCTCAACCATTGAACCACCATCTGTTCTAAGACTTCTGCCACTATGGTCTCATCTGGCCCAGTCACCATTATTTGGTCTGCATAATGGTAGATTTCAATGCCCTTAAGAAATGAACTTCATTTACTTATTTGCCTATCAAATCATGCCATTATGGAGGAAAGTTAAAATAGCCTTAAGGAAGGATGATGAAATTATTTAAAATTACTTCTAAAGTAAAAGCAAATTGCTCTTGGCTGGTCTCAGCCACAGGGATAAAGAATAAAGCATTGGCAAGATCATTTAGTCCATATGACTCAAATGGGGCTTGGACTATCTGATCTACCATGCTGACAAGCTAAAAAATTGTAAGAATCAGAAGAGCAGCTTTAAATAATTCTGAATAATGTGTCATTAATCATTGGGTTACATCTGCCTTCTTTACTGGTTACATAGGGGTAATTATAAAGAGAATTTGTATAATGAAGCACTCCAGCTTTCTTCATCTTCATCAGTAGGGAAGAAATACCTTTTACACACACACACACACACACACATACACACACGTGCACGCGCACACACACACGGTTCAGGAAACTTCAAGGGCTATCATTTACCTCACCTATAATAACTGGCATAGAAACTACTTTGAACACTCTAACAAGTACTGACTCCCAAGAATTTATAATATTAATTCCCATAATACACTCTCCCAGATCAGCTACCATATATTAGAGTCAAATATATATTCTTATATTCACCTGGGCAATGTGGTAATCCTTCTTTTGGTAATTCGCCCCCTAAAACTACCAATGGAAATTAAAGCACCTCTTTGAAGCCATTGAGAGTCCACTGGCATAATATCTGACTGTCACTATTTAACAGTTCTTTATATATTTGGTGCCCTTGACTTCTCAAGCTACAGTAACTAGAATATATGAGCCATAATGCTCCTAGCTTGAGTTCCAGGGCAAGTTTGTCCCCCACCTGAAGACTCATTAGAAGAGTCCATCAAATTTAGATACAAAGACTTGTGTGCCCTATAATAACTAGGTGGAGAGTAGAGCTGACCAGCAAGGAAGAAGGCTTTCAGGCGTGTCCTAAATTTTGGGCATGACATTTA
Organism: Notamacropus eugenii; assembly: GCF_028372415.1. Lineage (NCBI taxonomy): Eukaryota > Metazoa > Chordata > Mammalia > Diprotodontia > Macropodidae > Notamacropus > Notamacropus eugenii. The sequence continues at coordinate 554,218,413 of NC_092872.1, forward strand.
CTAATCTACTACTGGATTTCCAAATTCAATTTTACCAAAACTCTTCTATATTTTCATGATCAGTCATCTTTTTATCTGCCTCATGTTTTGCAAGCCATATTCAAAATTCCTTACAGGAAAGAATATCATAGCTCTTTGCCCATATAATATGGAAGTGGGTATCATGCTGGAACCAGTTCAAATTGGTTTGTGAGAGATCATTGTTAAATTTTCAGTGTGTTTAGACCTCAGTTAAATTGACAAATGCTAAAATCAGTGAGAACTGATTTATTGTTTTGTTAATTTGTCTAGACTTAAGAAAGTTATGGAGAAAATATCAATTATGCATATTAAATTTTAAAGGTTTACTATGTGTACACTTTTTCCTCGAGACCCTGTTGTTAAATATTTACCACCATATTGTTGAAATCATGCCTCATCAAACCTATCTGTGGGAATATGTCCCTGTTTGTCCAAATAACTTCTGGGGCTGACTACCCATTCAAATTTCACTAGGCCATAGCTGTCTAATGATTAAGACCAATAGCTAATGTCTGATGCCTATCAAGGATAGCTCCATCCAAAAGGAATGATCTTATTGTATCTAAATAAGGTTGGTCATGAGGAGTGGGAATTTGTTAGGAGAGGACATTAAGTCACATTCTTCAACTTTATCTCTCTAAAAAAAATTTATCTTTTCTCAATGCTCCATTGGGGAGCTGGCTATATAAAGAATCCATCTTTAAATGGGCAAGAAGCTGAGTTTCCTACTTCATCTCCTTTAAGAGGGACAATAGGCAATCCTCATCTGGGGCCTTCAATTGATACAACTTCTTTAGGAAGAGCAAAGCATCTTTAACCTTTCCAATCCATGCAACTGACCAATATACAAAATCATCCCATTAAATAGACTCCACTCTCACTAGTCTTCTCTTTAAAGTTTCATTGACTCCTTATTTTAATGTTTTTAGTAACTATTAAGTTTTCTTACTGTTAAACTCCAACTTCAACTCCTTCATACTAGATAGAGCACACCTCCTGGGGAAATGAGTGGTGGAGGGGGAGATATACAGTGAGAGTTAAAGGATAAGCTTCAGTTTGTTTTTTTTTAAACATTTATTCTGATTCCCAGCCACAGTGATCCCTATGATTCTGTTTGTAGCCTTTACTTCTATACATTTCAAACCGACCTCTAGAAAAGTGTCCACATTCCAAAGCTTGCTTTCCTCCTGTACTCTATCCCTTCCTCCATTAGGTGGTCCTCTGTCAGTGCAATTTTATTTCTTTTTAAATTCAAATTGCTAAATCCTTAAAGACAATATTTATTTTTTTCTCTTTGCTTTGAACCTCCAGATTTTCCATAGACGTGAGCAGGAGCCACAATTATGCTTCCTGCATTTCTGCTTTTATATCATGTACCAATCTCACTGCATTAGTAGGAACATTCTTCCTATTCCAAAGCTTCTCTATACAGTCTAAAGGAGGACTTGAACATTCAAAAACTTATCTGTTTCTAACAAGCCCATCACACAGGGATTTTAATTTCAACACCTTTTCTCTTTATATTTTGTTTTTAATTTATAGAATAAAAGGAGCATTTCCATAACATAGCATAATAAAAAAATATGATTGCACAGGAAACTTTGTAAATAAATATTGCTATTCCTTTTAAATATGCAATAAAATTATCATATAAACATCTTTTTTCATTTTTTCCTGTTTTTTTCTTTTCTCCCTTCGACCCTAGAAATGGCTACCATTAGACACAAATAAATGTGTGTGTGTGTATACACATATATTCATATATATCTATGCATACACACACATATATGTAAAACTCTTCTATACATCTATTTATCAATTTCTTTCTCTGTATGCAGATAGATCTTTCTTCATTTATTTCCACTAAAAATTATTCTAACTAGGAGGCCATAATGAAAACAAAAAAATAAACCAAAATTTTCCTAAATTTGGCTTAGTCCAGAAGGTTGAAATTTTTTTTTAATTCAAAATACACAGCATGAAATTGTTTTTAATAATTAAGCTATGATATCAAAACTTTCGAGAAAGACACAAAAAAGATATAAAATTCAACTACCTTTCTATCATCTCCAGAAGAAGAAGTCAAGTAAAGAACCTGAAAATAGTTGGAGTTCAGGAAAAAATAAGCAAAATAAAACTCAATATTCTTCTACTCCAGGCTAATCTGCTCATAGTTCAAGTTGCCCAGTTGTGTAAAGTCCCAGTTCTTACCACAGTATAGCTCCGTATTGATTTGTGCAAATAACAAATGAATCCCATGAAGTAACTGAATTATTTGAATCTGTACTGTTCAAAGTTATGATTATAAATAAAGCATGGTAATAAGTTCTGGCCCAATGGAAATATGAAGCTTGAATTTGAATAATTAGAACACTGAGCCAGGATTCATTATTTGCCCTGATCTGGACCTACATATAATTCTCTGAGTCATTTATCACATTTTAATTTGTGTACTGGTTTTGCACTTGTCTTATCTCCAATTAGATGGTAGAGACTCTGCCATTGTGCTTTTGTGTGTTAAAATGGAAAGAACACTAGAGAAAGAATCAGAAAATATGAATTCGAGTTTTGGATTTTACCATGATATCTAGCTAGTCACCGACTCCTCTTACCCTCAAGCGCTATATAGTCAGCAAGCATTGATTAAAGAACAGAAATACAAGCAGAGGGAAAGGAAAATAACAGTCCTTGAGTTTGTAGAGCTTACATTTTCTTGGGGAAGACAACTTATAAAAAGGTCCTGAAAAGGGGAGAGGGGAAGGTGGGGCCACCTCCTCCGTACCTGCCTCATGTGGAGGCATTGCATGGAGGCAAGGTAGAGAAAGTCTGGTGAGTCAAGGAAGCAGCCTGGAGAGGAATGACATGGTGACCTGAATTTTTTTCCCCTTAAAATGGAGGTTTAAAGGAGAACCAGGCAATCCAAGAAAGAAGTTTCAGGGCTAAAGTATATTTCCTATATGGGAGTTCAGGGGCAGTATGAATTTCCAGCAAACTTGACTATATCAAATTTCCCTCACATTCAGCTCCATCCTCTGCCGACTTAAACAACAGAACAGGAATTGAACCATCCATGTGGAAATATGTGTCACAGTTTGTTAGCTTGGTAAGATTATATAATTGTACAACACTTTACATGCTTGCACTTATGCCTAATTGCTGTCGTATCAACCACATGACTGCAGCATCAACTTGAGTTGAAATGCTAAGGAATTATAAAACTAAATTAGTCCCAGGGCCTGAGGGAAACAATTGATAATCAACCTGGCATCATTATTAATCAATTCTGGAGGATATACAAAGACAAATGATGATAATACTTCAGTGCTATAAGAATCCATGATTTTATCAGTGTAGGTCCTCTCTCCAAGGATGTGAATCACAGCCACCTTCATATCTTATCACCTCTGTGATCATGCTCAGGTAATTTAACTTTTGCATGCTTCAGTTTTTTTCCTCCTTAAAGTGGGGATTGAATGGCATTATTTATGTAGAGTACGTGGCAAAAGCAAGCATCCAGTGTTCCATGTTTTAATAGGTTGTTTGGTTGACCATTATGGGGAAAGATAACATTCTTTGGTGTTCAATCTTTAAGATGATACACTGTACTTAGCCATTCTAGTCCTCAGGCCACAGAAAGTTCCCCTCTGTAGCTTTCCCACCCATTCCAGCCTCTCCACCATGGTAGCACTCATCATGCCTTTTCCATTTCCATAGACCATAATATTTGAAGAGACTTCAGAGGTCATTTAGTCCATTCCTTTCATAAGGAAGCTACAGCCCAGGAGGGTGATTGGCTGAAGGTCACATAGATAGTAAGTATCAGAGGCAGAATTTGAAAACAAGCCCTCTAATTTCAGAACCAGTGCTCTTTCTACTGTACCACACTGTCTCTTTTGTTCCAGTGGCATAGCTTTTGTAAACGAAGGATCACCATAATGCCACTTAGTTAGAATTAGTTAGTGGGAGACAGACAATGGGGCAAATAGAAAGAGAACTGGATTTGGCATCAGAGAGTTCAGATTCACATCCTGGCTCTGACACTTACTTTCAACTGTGGAAATGCAAGCAAGTAGCTTAATTTCTATAGATTAAATTGAAGCCTTGACAATAAAATGAGAAGATTAGATGGTGAACTTGAAGGTCCCATCAAACCGTAAATCTATGATTATATGAAATCTTAATCATAACAGTATTGACAATAATAACAAATCACATTTATACATGCCTCAAGTTTCTTCCTACTCCTCTCCATCAACCATTCACCTATCAAACTGATCTTCTCAAACTGCCTTTCTGATTATCTCTCTCTGTCTCTCTCTCTCTCTGTCTCTGTCTCTCTGTTTCTCTGTCTCTCTCTCTGTCTCTGTCTCTGTGTCTCTCTGTCTCTCTCTCTGTCTCTGTCTCTCTCTCTCTCTCTGTCTCTGTCTCTGCCTCTCTCTCTCTCATCATCTCTGCCTTCTGGCTTCCTGACTTCCTTCAGGTCCCAACCAAAGTCTCACATTCCATAAGAGGTCTTCCCTAATCTCTCTCAATGCTACTGCATCCCCTCTGAGATTATCTCCAATTTTGTAGATATCTTGTTTGTACGTAGTGCTTTGCATGTTGCCCCCATTTGACTATGAACTCCTTGAGGGCAGGTACTACTTTTATGTTTTGCTATCTTTTGCTTTTCTTTATAATTGTCATGCTTAGTACAGTGCCTGGCGCAGAGTAAACTTAACAAACTTGGCTACTACTTGTTGCCTACCTTATAAGATTTCCACAAGAAATAATTTTCATATTATACATAAGTATATAGTGGATACAGTGCCAGATTTGGAGTCAGAAGACCTGTGTTCAAATCCTGACTCTGTTATTCATTATACATTTGTAATAATGACTTAGGCAAGTCACTTGCCCCCTTTCCACCTTGGCTCCCTCCTCTCTAAGAAGAGGAGATAGTACTCAATGACCTCGGAGGTAGCTTTGATATCTGATGTTTTCATGTGATATTTGATCTATTATGCCCCATCTAACTACATTTCTTTCTAGTTAGCACAATTAGCCATATCTAATCATTCTAATTCAGTAAACATAGTTAATAGAACGTTGGACTTAGACTCAGAAAGACCTGACTTCAAATTTTACCTCCAGCACTTGCTTAATTAGGATCCTGGGCAAGTCACTAAGCTCTCAACCTCAATTTTCTTCTCTTTAAAATTAGGAGAACAATCACATGTATCTCATAGCATTGCTGAGAGGATACAATACATCAATGTGCGAATTTATATATTGATTTGTATGCAAATATACATATTCATGTATGTAATATAACTTTGCAAATCTTAAAACACCATATACACGCTAGTTATTTTTATTAATAATGACATTTTGTTTCCTCAGAACTTGGATTAAAAAACTAGCTATTTTTTTTCTTTTCTCCAAGGTTCCATGATTTTAAAATTGTCTGTGATCCTAGCAATGAAGATTTTATTGTTGTTGAGTTTTGTCTAACTCTTCATGACCCCATTTAAGGTTTTCTTGGCAAAAATACTACAGCAGTTTGCCATTTGCATCTCCAGCTCATTTTACAGATGAGGAACTGAGATAAACAGAGTTCAATGACTTGCCCAGGGTCACATCGTTAGTAATCATCTGAGGCCAGATTTGAGTTCATAAATATATCTTCCTGGTTCCAAGAGCAGTGTTTTCTTTACCTACTGTACCACCTTGCTGCCCAGCAACAAAGAAGGAAAGTCTGTTTTGCTAAACATAGCAAAAAAATGATCAGGGACAACTATCTGTGACTCTTGAGATAAGTAGAAATGATTAGAAAAGAGTAGGGAAGTTTGGTCATAATAACTCTGAAGCAGAAAAAGGACTCAACCCTTTCAACTTTCAGAGTCAACCAGAAAAATAAAGAAAAAAATACAGAATTTTTCTGGTAGAAAATGTTTCAGGCTCCAGACTCTGAGAACAATGTCCCTTGTGAGCATATATTGTGTCCATATATTTTCTCTCTACTAGAGAAACTTCCTAATTCTATTGACTCTGAAAATACATCAGATAGAACTGACTTTGAAATGATCAGTATCAAGACAAAATGAATTATTTTAGTCTGGGAGTTCCTGGGTCATGTGCAATTAGCCCTGGTCTACTGGAAGTTCCCCCCAAAACACTCAAATCTAGGTGATCCGAAGTGATGTAGGTAGTTTGCTGAAGTTTCAAATTTTGCACTTTTCTTCATTGTCCTGAAATTTCTAATCATGTTATGTAAATAGGGAGGTAGTTAGTTCCAGGCCTAGAAGAGCTATAGGAAAAAAAAGTGGTAGAAGTTGCTGAAAAGCAAACAGACTTCAAGAATGGCTAGAAGGAATGAAGTAAATAAAAATGGAATTACAAGTGAAGCAAGAGCTCTGGAGGATAGAATTTAGGAGATGAAATAGCTTATAACTGAATATAGACTACTTTATGCATGTAACAGGAAAATCAGAATGAGGAAACAAAATCAGAACAGAAGAAAAAGAACTCAGTGATTCCATGAGATAATAAGAAGTCTTAGAAGAAATTCAAAGCATTAGAAAGATAGATGAAAATATAATGCAGCCACCAAAAAATATAATTGATCTGGGGGAAAAAATCAAGGAGAGATAACCTAAGAATTACTAGACTAATTCAAAATCATGACCACCTTTCTCCTCCTAAAAATTCTGGATAACATATTTCAAGAAATAATAAATGAAAATTCTCCAGATTTCCTGGAAATAGAGGACCAAGTGAAATTATAATTTGCTGGTCACTGCTTGAAAGATACTGAAAATAAATACTCCCTAGTGATAAAATCAGGGAATTTCATAACCCTAATCCATAGCTTTCAGGTCAAAGAAAAACCACTATGAGCAACCAGAAAGAACTCAAGTAGCAAGGAATCAGTCAGTATCACCTAAGAGTTTGCAGCAACTACAATAAAAAAAGAGAAAAATCTTGAAATAGAAAAAAACTTACAAGAATAAGTATATTCCAAGTGCAATGATAAGGGGGAAGAGAAATTTTACCATTAAGGGAATAGAAGAGTCTTTGCAAGTATTCATTTCTGATGAAAAAAGATCAGGGCTGAGTAGAAATGATGAATTGCAAATAAGAATCAAGAAAGAGGCAGAAGGATAGATACATTTGAGAAATTGAGGGGGCATAAATGTTAATGAAATGGTTACTTTGGGAGAGAAAAGAATCACGGGTAGCCGTCATAGTGTCAGACAAAGAAACTGTAAAAATAGACATGATTCAAAAAGGTACATGAGGATACTTCATTATGCTTAAAGGCACATTGACAATGGAGTAGCATCAGTACTTAACCTACATGCACTTATTGGCGTAACATCTAAAACAGGAAAAGTTAATTGAATTACAGGGAGAAATAAAAAAATCATAGTTGGCCCTTTTTAGACCTAGATAAATCTAACCAATAGATAAATAAGAAAGAAGTTAAAGACCTTAATAGAACTTTAGAAAAGTTAGATAGAATTGATCTCTGAATGATATTAAATGGAAATATAAAGGAGTATATATGTATATATATAATGTATATATGTGCATGTATATATTCATATGTTGTATATATTTTTCTATCATTTATCTATCTTTCTATCTATCTATCTATCTATCTATCTATCTATCTATCTATCTTTCTATCTTTCTTTCTATCTATCCATCTATCTATCTATCTATCTATCTATCTATCTATCTATCTATCTATCTATCTATCCATCCATCCATCTCCTAAGGCTGAAGATTTTGTAAGTTATCCTACACACAACAAGAAGGTAATGATGAGTTTGCCTGTAGGAACTGAAAAGACAAGTGAAAGCTTTTTTTTTTTTTTAAGAATGTTGGAGCTCTGAGGATATCTACAGGCAGATAGAAAAGATGCACTAGTTAAGGAGAGAATGAAAATGAAAGAAAGAGGAGATGAATGAAAAGGTGAACTAAACTATAAAATGGGATGAGAAAGAAAGAGATCAAGAACACAAGCCAAAGGCTTAACCTTGATAAGCAGAAGGGCCATTTCTTCCCTAGATATGGAAGCAGAGGAGGAAAAAGTGAGGGATGATACAAAGTGATTTGAATTGTAGAGAAAAGAAGAGTTTATAATACCTGACCTTATTTTTTTTTCAGTAAAATTGGAGGCAAGATCTCCTGTTAAAAGAAATGGAAGAGGCATAGAATTAGACATTTTGAAAAAAGAGAAGGGTGAAAATTATGGTTTGAGGTACATGACAGAGAATTAATCCAGGGGAAATGAAGAGATGTTGTGTGGCAGTGAGTGCCTACTGGAGATTAGAAAACATTATTTTGTAGTGGAAATTTGTAAAATGATGATTCAACTTCTATTAAAGTGTTAAAACTTGAAAGCAGGAATAAATAAGGTTGTGGGAATAATCCAGAGTTGGGATTTGGCAAGGAATTAGTAGCAACAGAACAATGAAATAAGGGGTACAACAGTTGTTATTGTTCAGTTGTTTTCAGTTGCGTCCAACTCTTCATGATCCCATTTGGGGTCTTCTTAGCAAAGATACAGAAGCAGCTTTTCATCTCCTTCTCCAGATCTTTTCACAGATGAGGAAACTGAGGCAAACAGAGAGAAGTGACTTGCCTATGGTCACACAACTAGTAAGTGTCTGAGGTCATATTTAAACTCAAGAAGATGAATTATGTTGATTCCAGGCCTGACACTCTATCCATTGTGCCACCTAGCTGCCCCAGTACAACAGTAGAGACCTGTTCATATTTGAACTAGCTAACACAACAGCAACAACAGCAGTGATAACAACTAGCATTTATAGAGCACATTAAGATTTGCAAAGAGCTGTCCATATGCTACATTATTTGATTCTCATCACAGTCCTGGGAGGTAGGTATTATCCTTATTTTACATATGTGGAAACTGACTCTGAGAGGCATAAAGTGACTTGCCTGGAGTCACAGAGCCTATCAGATGTAGGATTTGAACTCAGGTCTTCTTGACTCCAAACGTAGTTCTCTTGCTCAGTGCAAAAGCATCAGGACTGAAAAAAGAAAATGAGACCAGTGCTACTTTTATATTTGTCCTTTGGTTTTGAAGAGGACTGTGACATCAGGAAAATGATGACATGACTTGCAGTAGACTTTGATTTGAGGGAGGGAAAGGCTGTACAAGGTCACTGGCCACACTTTCTCTCTGGTCCAGTGACCAGATGTTCATCAGGATGACTGGAGATGGCCCAGGATGCAGTGAGAGACCCTAGCCCTTTGAGGCTAAGGCCTTTTCAGGTTCTCACTTAGAGTGAGGTTTAAGGACTATTCAGTGACTAGGCCTCTTTAAGAAGTGAGATAAGGGATGGCCCCTTTAATTAGAAAAAAGAAAAAAATCAAGCTGAGTGGGGAAGACTCTCAGGGTTGCTGTTCTAAAGAGAAACAGTTGCCATTGACATTCACTCTAAGCCACTATGGCCCAAAACACAGCCATTAAGTGGTGTTTGGACAGGGACCCATCATGGTCCAATTTATGAAATTCAGAGTAAACTGGGTTTAACCTTCCTTCCTTCCTTCCTTCCTTCCTTCCTTCCTTCCTTCCTTCCTTTCTTCCTTCCTTCCCTCCCTCCTTCCTTCCTTTGGATTGGGAGAGCATGGAAGGGAGAAGGGACTACTACACATTACGGTTTGCAAATGGAATAGATTTAGGAGGAATGAGACAAGATGATAAAAAGACAGGACATTATTATGATCAATTAGATAGGAGAATTTCAGAGTTCAGGATCATTGAGGTAGCAGTATCATAGGTGAGGATAAAATCTAAGATGTGACTATCTCTGTGTGTTTGAGGAGATGGGACATAAAGCAGTTCTTTAAAATAGTTACTGTGGTTGTAGTAGGTAAAATGTATGGGAGGAGGCAAATCAGGGAGATGAAAGAACTAGTAAGGAATCAATTGCAATAGTCTTGTAGGAAGATTACATAGTATAGTTTGAAGGTCCACGATGTCTGGTATATTAACCTGAAGCTTCATATGGAGGATGGGGCCAGGCTATGATACTTGTGTGTACAAGCTAGTTCTGCACACAGAAATCAGAGGCTTTTTTGCTTGGCACATTTCAGCTACAGAGTTTCTCCTAGAATTCAATGATGCTCCCTAGAGTTCTCCTTTCTCTTAGGCCTTCAAGAGCTAGACAGTAAGGTTGACCAGAGAAATATTATTTAAGAAGAAAAGTAATATTGAAAAAAATATATATGGACTACCTCCCTATTTTCCTTTTTTTTTGCTGGGGCCAGAGAACCTTATAAAAGTTGTAGGAAAAAAATTGAAGCTCCAAGATGTCTCAGGAAGAACAAATCTTCTATAGTCACCGGGGAAGTTCCAAATGAATTTAGGAGTAACTGTTGGGGCAGCTAGGTGGTGCAGTGGATAGAGCACGAGTCAGGAGGACCCAAGTTCAAATCTCACCTCAGCACTTGACACTCATTAGCTATGTGACTTTGGGCAAGTCACTTAACCCCAATTGCCTCATCCTGAGTCATCTCCAGTCATTCTGATCACATCCTGATCTGGTCACTGGATTCAGATGGCTCTGGAGGGGAAGTGAGGCTGGTGACCTGCACAGCCCTCCCTCACTCAAAACAAAGTCAAGTGTAAGTCATGTTATTATTTTTCTGATGGCATGATCTTCTTTGGCAACAAAGGACGAACACATACATCTAGGAATAACCATTCTGTCCCAGTGGGGTGCTTTTCCCATATTTCTAACTCTGCTGGGGTTTCACTTCAGCTATCAATTTCTTTTATAATGGCTAATGATGTGTTAATTCAGACTATAAGCCTAGCTTTTAGTTGCTAGCTTTCTAAGCTTAATGCCTTAGCATTTCTTATTCGTGTTAGTATTGGTTAGTCAGGACCCAAGCTAGCTAACATACCTGTGCTGGGAATAAGAAGACATACATTATAAAAGGACAATATCTTGATGAGACAGGTTGAGTCCAACATGAAGTCAGCCCAACAACAACCCCTCTATTCTCTTTTTAATTCAGTTCTTTCCAAGACTGTATCTATCCTTCTTCTACTGATGGCTTCCCATATCAACTCCTTGGATTTTGACATTCTGGAAAATTAGTTTCCCAATCTGGACCAACATTTGGATGAAGCTTGCTTGGATTTTGATTCAGATTTTTCCTCCTTTTCTCAGCACAGGCTTCACTTACAACCCTTGATGAATAAATCTCTTCCAAAAATACTATATCAGCACATAAAAATGTTGAGAGAACTTGATTTTTTAATGGATCTCAGAAGATGTGAAACTCAAACATACTAGGGGATTTCAAAAACATTTTCATTTACTCTTGGCTAAATAATATACAGGATGCCCCAAAGGTTCTCCTACTTCAAAGAAACATTATTAAATGATATTCACAATTAGAACAGACTTACAAACAAAGCTCTTGCATATGAAGAGGCAGTATGCTATTGTGAAAAGTACACTGAATTTGATGTTACAAGATCTTGGTTCAAGTTCTAGTTCTCTTTAATTATGTCACTATGGACAAGCCATTTAATCCCACTGAGCCTCAATTTTCTCATTTGTGAAATTAGTATAATAATTTTCACAATGCTACAATTGAGACAATGTGCATAAAGTACTTTTTAACCAAAAAGTAACATATAGATGTGCTCTGTTCTTATTTTGAATTTGTTAATTATTCTGGTTGGCTCCAGACAGTTGCTTTCAGTAGTTCATGGTCATGCTTGTTAATTTGTTTACTCTCATTTTTGTTTTTAATCCTATCACTTTTTCAGTATTTAGTATCAAGTAATTGAAGAATTGAATTGGGAATGCAGACATGAGTTGTAGAGCACCCACCCTGGAGTCAGGAGAACCTGAGTTCAAATGTATCTTCAAACACTTACTAGCTGTGTGACCCTGGGAGAGTCACTTAACCCCAATTGCCTCCCCTCCCACCCCTACTCCCAAAAAGAGACATGAATCCTAGTCCTGGCTTTGTAGTTGAGTAGTCAAGGAAAGTTCACTTTCCTTAATCTGAGCTTCTATTTCTTCATTTGTAGAATGTGTAGATGAGACTAGATGATCTTTTAAGAACTCTTCCAGTCCTCAGACTTATGAATCAGAAGGGGAAAGTGAATTAGGGGACCAGAATATCCTGGGCTCTTATCTTGATTCTGTCACTATCTACTTTGTGGCCATAAACAAACCTTTAACTTCCCCAGCTATGAGTTTCTGCATCTTTAAAAATGAATGACTTACACAAGATGATCTCCTAGCCCAAAGTCAGCTCCAGAAGTCTGCCTGTTGACTTATATAAATATATTCATCAATGTTTCTTTCCATGCAAAATCGCTCTTTACCCTAAAGTTAGCATTTCCATTTTTCATAATACCTCACAGGAAAATAGACATTTGGTACAAAGAAAATGAAACAATACATCACCTTCTAACAGTGGTGCTAGGGTTCTGAAGTCGTTCTTTAGCCACATATTTCACAGAAACAATAGGTTTGGTTTTCCTTTTATTTGATAATAAAGCATTTTGTTCTAAATAAAATCCCAAAGACCTTCAATTTGTCCTCCTTCATCCTGCATATACAGTACCTCATTATTATTCTTCATGACCAGATTGATAGTCCCATTTCACCAGAATACCTTCTACATACATTTTAAATGTAGATACTCACAATTTTGGTGAACTTCCCTCCCCCTCTCCTCTGAGGAACAGCACAGGGGCCCCATTCATCTGGTTAGAGAATTTGGTCCATGACTGCATCTTCCCTTTTGAAACCCATAACAACAACAACAGTTCTCATTATCTTTGGTGTTTCCACTTGCTCCCATGCTGTGGGAAGCATCTGTTAGAATGATATTCAATTACTAATGTATTTGTATTTTTTTCTTGGTTCCTTCATTTAAATTCTTCATTCTTTCTTCATTTAACAAATATTCATTCAGTGCCTACTGGGTATATAGTCCTGTAATAGACACGGAGTAATATAAAGTTACCTACCCTAAAGAAGCTTTCACTTAGTGGGGGAAATAAAACACAAACAACTATAATTATTGCACAATGAGTAAGTACATTATGGATAGGGAGCGAATGTGTGATTTCACTGGTATGAATAAATTCTTGGTGGAAGAAATTCCCTCTGCCAATGGAGGTCAGCACCTTCTTAGAATTTTTAATGTGGGCAGCTAGGTGGTACAGTGGAGACAGCACCAGTGCAGGAGTCAGGAGGACCTGAGTTCAAATCTCACCTCAGACACTTGACACTCACTAGCTGTGTGACCTTGGGCAAGTCACTTAACACCAATTGCCTCATCCTGGGCCATCTCCAGTCATCCTGATGAATATCTGGTCACTGGATTCAGGTGGCTCTGGAGGAGAAGTGGGGCTGGTGACCTGCACAGCCCTCCCTCACTCAAAACAAAGTCAAGTTAAAGTCATGTCATCATTTCTCTGATGGCACAGTCTTCTTCAGCAAGGAAGGATGAAAACACACAGAATTTATAATGATAGAGAGTTACCTAGAACATTCAGAGGTTAAGTGACATGCCTAAAGTCACACAGTCATATTTGTAAGCATCAGGTACTTCAATTCACATCTTCCTGGCTTTCAAGAGAAATAATTATTTCTCTCTCATATTAATAGCCAATTATTAAAATCAGGAAGACTCAAGCTTTTTTTTCCCTGTCCAATTTCTTTCTCTTAGTTTCTCAAGGGTAAGGCTGATGGAAGATAGGATTAACATTCTTCTCCTTCAGGGTACTGCTGCTTCACCTAACTGGATCAGAATTCTAATCTAATTCTAATCTGTCCTTTGTGTTCCACACAAGCTAATCTGGGTGAAGGTAGATCTGTCTAGGTAGCCCAAGGCTGTGGGTGATGTAGGTGTAGAGGTAGTTCCTTTGTCCAAGAATGACAAGATCTCACCCTCAAAGTGCCTCATTAGAATAGGTTCACCTATAATTATTAACCAATCAGAGCTGATTGCCATTGTCAGAAATACCCACTGCCATGAGTGGTGTTTGGTCCAAGAAAGATGGCCAAAAAAATATTCCTTTTATTAATAAAATGCTAGCATTATGAATAAAATTATTAATTACCCAGAAATTGTGTACCCACCAGGCACATGAGTACATTAGAGGTGTGTAAATGTGCACATAGGTGCAAGGGGAAAGACAGCTACTGATGGAGGGGAGGTGTCAAGGAAGTTTTCACAAAAAATGAGATAACTAGGGGGGCGGAGCCAAGATGGCAGAGTAGAAAGATGCATATACACATAGCTCCGAACCCACAACCCATACAACATCTGTATAAAGTAACTCACGGCGAATTCTGGAGCAGTGAGGCCACAGAACAGTGGAGTGAAGGAGATTTCTGTTCCAGAGGGACCTGCAAACCTCTTGCAAAAGGTCCGGCACGCTGCAGACGCGGAGCCCAGCCAGATCTGCCACTGCCGCGGCACCGAGAGGAACAGATCCGAGCAGGCTTCAGGGATGGGATCTCCAGCGGCCGCACAAGTCCCTCCACCCACAGGTGATGGGGGTCAGTGAGAGAGTCTCTTTGGCTGGTCGAAAGGGGAGTGGGGTGCCCCCATAACTCAGGCCCCCTCGGGAGGCAGAAGCTGAGAGGCTGCAGCAGACTGGGGCTCCCCAAGCGGGCGGGAGCCTGGAACCATTGTTGAAGGTATGTGCATAAACCCCCTGAGGGAACTGAGCCTGAGAGGTGGCCCTGCCCCGACCTCAGCACCTGAACTTAATCTTACACTGAATAGCAGCCCTGCCCCCTCCAAAAGCCCTAAGGCTGGAAGCAGCATTTGAATCTCAGACCCCAAACGCTGGCTGGGAGGATCAGGAGGAGAGGTGGGTGTGAGGAGAATATTCAGAGGTCAAGTCACTGGCTGGGAAAATGCCCAGAAAAGGGAAAAGAAATAAGACTATAGAAGGTTACTTTCTTGGTGAACAGGCATTTCCTCCCTTCCTTTCTGATGAGGAAGAACAATGCTTATCATCAGGCAAAGACACAGAAATCAAGGCTTCTATATCCCAGCCCACTCAATGGGCTCAGGCCATGGAAGAGCTCAAAAAGAATTTTGAAAATCAAGTTAGAGAGGTGGAGGAAAAGCTGGGAAGAGAAATGAGAGACATGAAGTCAAAGCATGAACAGCAGGTCAGCACCCTGCTAAAGGAGACCCAAAAAAATGTTGAAGAAAATAACACCTTGAAAAATAGGCTAACTCAATTGGCAAAAGAGGTTCAAGAAGCCAATGAGGAGAAGAATGCTTTCAAAAGCAGAATTAGCCAGATGGAAAAGGAGATTCAAAAGCTCACTGAAGAAAATAGTTCTTTCAAAATTAGAATGGAACAGATGGAAGCTAATGACTTTATGAGAAAGCAAGAAATCACAAAACAAAACCAAAAGAATGGAAAAATGGAAGATAATGTGAAATATCTCATTGGAAAAACAACTGACCTGGAAAATAGATCCAGGAGAGACAATTTAAAAATTATGGGACTACCTGAAAGCCATGATCAAAAAAAGAGCCTAGACATCATCTTTCATGAAATTATCAAGGAAAACTGCCCTGAGATTCTGGAACCAGAGGGCAAAATAAATACTCAAGGAATCCACAGAACACCGCCTGAAAGAGATCCAAAAAGAGAAACTCCTAGGAACATTGTGGCCAAATTCCAGAGTTCCCAGGTCAAGGAGAAAATATTGCAAGCAGCTAGAAAGAAACAATTCAAGTATTGTGGAAATACAATCAGGATAACACAAGATCTAGCAGCCTCTACATTAAGGGATCAAAGGGCATGGAATAAGATATTCCAGAAGTCAACGGAACTAGGACTAAAACCAAGAATCACCTACCCAGCAAAACTGAGTATAATACTTCAGGGAAAAAATTGGTCTTTCAATGAAATTGAGGATTTTCAAGCATTCTTGATGAAAAGACCAGAGCTGAAAAGAAAATTTGACTTTCCAACACAAGAATGAAGAGAAGCATGAAAAGGTGAACAGCAAAGAGAAGTCATAAGGGACTTACTAAAGTTGAACTGTTTATATTCCTACATGGAAAGACAATATTTGTAACTCTTGAAACTTTTCAGTATCTGGGTACTTGGTGGGATTACACACACACACATGCACACATGCACACACACACAGAGACAGAGTGAATTGAAGAGGATGGGATCATATCTTAAAAAAAATGAAATCAAGCAGTGAGAGAGAAATATATTGGGAGGAGAAAGGGAGAAATGGAATGGGGCAAATTATCTCTCATAAAAGAGGCAATCAAAAGACTCATTAGTGGAGGGATAAAGAGGGGAGGTGAGAGAAAAACATGAAGTCTACTCTCATCACATTCCACTAAAGGAAAGAATAAAATGCACACTCATTTTGATATGAAAACCTATCTTACAATACAGGAAAGTGGGGGATAAGGGGATAAGCAGGGTGGGGGGGATGATAGAAGGGAGGGCATGGGGAGGAGAGTGCAATTTGAGGTTGACACTCATGGGAAGGGATAGGATCAAAAGAGAATAGAAGTAATGGGGGACAGGATAGGATGGAGGGAAATATAGTTAGTCTTATACAACACAACTATTATGGAAGTCATTTGCAAAACTACACAGATTGGGCCTATATTGAATTGCTTGCCTTCCAAAGGGAAGGGGTGGGGAGGGAGGGAGATAAAGAAGTTGGAACTCAAAGTGTTAGGAACAACTGTCGAGTAATGTTCTTTCCACTAGGAAATAACAGATACAGGTAAAGGGGTATAGAAAGTTATCTGACCCTACAGGACAAAAGAGAAGATGGAGACAAGGGCAGAGATGGATGATAGAAGAGAGAGCAGATTGGTCATAGGGGCAATTAGAATGCTTGGTGTTTGGGGGGGAAGGGGATAAAAGGGGAGAAAATTTGTAACCCAAAATTTTGTGAAAATGAATGTTAAAAGTTAAATAAATAAATTTATTAAAAAAAAATGAGATAACTAGGTTCAATTTTTCTTCCCAGAAGAAGGGAGGTGGGACATCTTTGGTAAAGAGAGGAAAATTATTAGAGGTATCAGGGTCAGAGACCCCAAAGCATACATATTTGAGAGACAGAATAGCCACAGTTGTAGTTGCATTAGTGTTAACGAACACATAGTAAAGTTGCCCAAAGGTATAGTGTTTTGAGATTGTTCAAGAACTTGCATGGAGTTAGAACTTTATTCAGTAGGCAATGGGGAGACATTTAAAGGTTGGAAGTGAAGGGGTGACCAGGCTAGCAATTTAAAAGTTAGTGTGTCAGCAGTGTGTAGGCTGGAATTGATAGGAGAGACAGTAGAGACAAGACTTGTTAGGAGTTTGTTTTGATGGTCCAATTACTCGGTAATGTTATTCTAAGGCAATAACCCATGGGGAAAAAGGGTGAGAGTAGTTTTAGCTTTTCTTTTTTTAAGATTTAATTTAGCATTGTTTTCCTTCATAAACTGTGTTGTATTTTTTTTTATTTTTTTATGTCTAAAATTCTTTTTTTAAAGAACCTCTCTTTCACTTTCCAATGACTTCTTTCCCACCACCAACCTCCAAAGAGATAAGCAAAGGTAATCATACAATGATCCCATCTGAATATATATACAGCCCATCCCTTCTCTGATAAGAAATGGAAGGTATGATTGTATATATATGTGTGTATGTGTGTATACACATATATACAGGTGTGTATATATATATAATATGTATATATGTATGTATGTATATGTTACACGCATATTCTTCATGCATATTCTCTGATAAGAGATGAGAGGTATGCTTCATCATCAGTCTTCTGAAGTCATGTTTGGCCACTGCATTTATTAGAGTTGTGAAATCTTTCAGGATTGTTTTCCTTTAAATTATTATGGTCATTATACTAATTTTTTCTGTTTCTACTTTTTTTCTTTGCATTTGGAAAGTCTTCCAAAATTTCCCACAATTCTTCATATTCCTCATTTTTTATATCACAGTAATATTTCATTACATGAATGTGATGCCATTTCTTTACCCAGTCTACTTTTCTTCTAGATCATTGCTACTATAAATATTCTTATATACACGAAACTTCTAATCCCCTACTCCCCCACTATGTTTATACTCTTCTAGTTTATACCTACTAATGGTATTTATAGGTACTAGAGTAGGTACAATTAAGTGATTTTTTGTCTTACTAGGCACTTAGGTACCATTTTCCAAAACAGTTGGACCAATTCACAGCTCCACTAACAGTGCATTAGTGCATTCACTTTATATTCCAGCCAAACTGTTCTATTATCTGTTTTCAAACTTGACTACCAACTCACACATCTAAGTATTCTCTCAAACTGCCATGCATTCCAGGAATTCATTCCCTCCTCTTGGAATCCTTGTCTTTTTTCTTGAATTTATTCAGGGCTCTTCCTTTTCTGAAAAATCTTCCCTGATTCCCCAAGTTCTAATACCCACCCCTTCCTCAAATTTTCCTGAATTCTGTGCATAACTGCTATATCACCAGAGCAGAAAGCAAAAAAAGTAAAGACATTTAAAAAAAAATAATTTTATTCCCAGTGTTTAGTTAGGTGTCTGGAACATTAGATACTTCATAATTATTTTATTGAATTGAATGAAATGTTAATTCCTGCAACTCTCTTTTCACGGATGACTCATAATTAGGAAAATTAAAATTCATTCAGGACATTCTTTTAAAGCTATTTATTTATTTATTCATTCATTCATTTTTTTGTTTTCAACATTCACATTTATAAGCTTTTCACTCCAAAATTTTACCTCTCTCTGTCTCTCCTCCCCCTTCCCAAGAAGGCATGCAATCTGATATAGGCTGTACATGTACAATCATCTATCAGAGCATTCTTAAGCAATACTAGGGGCTAGGAATTCAATAAATTCAATTTTATTCAATTCTATAAACATTTATTAAGCATCTATTTTGTGCAAGGCAAAGTGCTAGGTTCTGTCAAATAATTCCTCACATTTGTCTAACTCTTTACAGTTTTTGAACAGATTTCATATATATTGTGTCTCTGGATGCTCACAACAAACCTTGTATGTATTGCCAACCTGTTGAGATAACATCACCTCTCAGGTTGGGACAGAGTGAAAACATATATATGACACACTAGGAGAAAAATGAACACTAGTCTTGATCAAAGTAAATAAACTCAAAATTAAAAACAAAATAGGACTCAATGTTCTTCTAGCTCACATTTTCTTTGCTTGTGGACCAGAGTATTTAACAATTTGGTTTTTAAAGGTTTTTAACGATAGTGGACCTAAGTGTTGTTTTTTAAATTTTTATTAGTCAAGAGGCTATCTTCAAAGTACCAGTAAACTTAGAGGGTCTGGCTTCTTTAAGTAAAAAAATCTCTTTTTGATAACCGAGAATTTCTTGTAATGCCTTTTTAGGGGGAGGATAATTATCATATGGATTAGATGACTACTAGGAATTGCTTTATCATAACATTTTTCTATATTCCCTTTAATGAACTTGATAATGCATTTTATTATCATTTTGTAAAATCTTGGTATGTAAATTATAGGTTTTATACCCAAGATATATTGATTCAAGAAGGTTTGGTGGTTTTGTTTTGTTTGTCGGTTTTGAAGGGTGAGTGGGGAATGGAAAAATCAAACATGTCTGTAGTTAAAAAAACCCACAAAGCCCACATTTATCCATTTATTATTTTTCCTCTACAGAAAAATGCAACTCTCTACCCTTTCCTCCATCTTTCCTCTACACAATATTTTATATGATTTTGAGACCTTGATTTGCCCTCAGTCTTCCTCTCACCTAGAGATGCCGTCAACCTTTGACCCATGTACATGTCTCCTGAGAGGTCTCTTGACTTGTCAGCTATGCTGTGGAACCCCCATGGAGACACTGTGACTAGCAGCTGACAGGAAAACATCTTGTGTCAAACCAAAATCCCATCAATTTGCCCAAGGACATTTGAACTCACCTTTTATTTTAATCCACTTGGGGAAAAAAGTGAAGGGAGGAATCGATTTCCCTCTACCTTCCCTGGTTACTAAAGAGAATGTAGTCAAGGAAATCAAAGAAGGAAAGGGCACATATATGCCACAATATTCTTAGCAGCACTTTTTGTGATATAAAAAAAACCCAAACCAACAAGACTGAAAACAATGTCCTTCTATTGTAGCTTAAGAGATAATAGAATGATTTTATTCTATGAAGAATAATTATAATGAAGAACTTCAAGGAATATTGTAAAGTTTATATGGACTGATACGGAGTGAAGCAAGCAGAATGGAGAAAAACTACACCACAAAAAAATGAATATACATGTCGTTCATATTATTTATTTATTTATTTTTGCTGTTTTGATTTTATTTATTTATATATGCTACTTCATATAATTTATATTAATAAGAGATATCATTAAGTGGACATAAACTCTGAATAATTGTAATGACCAATATGGGTCCAAGAATGAAGATGAGGCACATCTCCTTCCTTTTGTATGGAGATGAGGGCCTCCACGTACAAGATGTCACATATATTGTCATGTGTAATCACTGTATGTATTGGTTTTATTTTACACTTTCTTTAAGAGAGAAAATTCAATGGAGATGTAACATCTAGAAATAACTATAATGTGAAAAAAGAGGAAATCAATAAAACTTATGAAAATACTTTCCTTTAGAGAATGGATACATTTAAATACTCTAGCATTTTTTTTATAACCTTTATATCTTATGACGAAGGGAAAAATATTATCTTTCCCCAAATCTTGCTTGGAATTGCCTTTTGGAAGATGTAGACATCATGTAAATGTTGTTAAAGCTGGATTTGAACACTGATCAGCTGGTGTTATTGGTGGTATCGTATCATCTCTATTAGCTTCAATTTCTTTACCCACAAAATGTGGAGATTGACGTTGAGCAGAGATATCAAACACAATCTCCTATTGCTCTCATGAGACCAATATCACTCCTGAGCATGGCCTTAACCAGATTAAAGTGTAACTGAGAAACATTTAACAAAATAGATAAAAATAGAGTAAAACATAGAAATAATATATGTTATTTTTCCTAAATCACTATGCAACTTTTTGCTGCTTTTCAGTCATTTTTCTATCATATCTTACTCTTGAGGACCTCATTTAGAGTTTTCTTGGCAAAGATCCTACAGTGGTTTGCTACTTCCTTCTGAAGCTCATTTTATAGATGAGGAAAGTGAGGCATACAAGATTAAGTGACTTGCCCAGGGTCACACAGTTAATGAGTGTCTGAGGCTAGATTTGAACTCAGGAAGATGAGTCTTCTTGACTCCAGGCCCACCACTGATCCTTGCACCTACAAGGATCCTTATATGGTTTAGTGGTCCCCATTTCTATCTGAGTTGGATACTGACTTAGAGCATCTCCAAGTTTATTTCTAGCTTCAATTGAGATCCTAAAGATTGTCACCCTGGTATTAAGTGGCAGAGCCATAAGTTCTAATATAAGTTCTAATGACTTCAGGTATAGCACTCTTATCACATCACAGTATTTGGACAAGGTCCATAGCTAATAAGGTTATTTTAGTACTTTTTCTTTTATAATCATGATATGGATAAAGAACCAGCAAAGGAGAATGAGAACAGTCAGACAAATAGGAGATTCAGAAGTTAATAGTTTTGTTTGCTAATAATTTAAAAACATAAATATGTTCTATCTTCCAAGTTAAATTGTCCATCTATCTTTTTATAATTGACTCCTCTTTTCTGAGCCTCAATTTTCTGTACTGTCAAATGAAGAAATTGAACTCAAAGGTTTCTTGGATGACTTCCGTATCTAGTATTTTGTATTTCAAAAGATTTAGAACTGAAGAGGACCTGTCTATCCCATTCTCTCTAGGTTTTCATATTATTCTTGTAACTTCTCTACCAACAAAATGCTGATCATAGGAGTGTGTGTGCATTGTATGTGCTTAATACCTGTATTAGTGAATGAATGATAGGGTTAAAAATCAAAGCCTCTATTCAGCTTCCAAGAAGTCTTTCCTCTGTTCCTTCTTAACCTCTTCTCTTCCACCCCACTACAATTCATGGGAGAAACAGGGAAATTTGAGGTCCTAGAAAGTTGAAGCTGTTAAAGAGAGAAAATTGATGGCTTTGAACATCTCCAGACTTTGCTTCCCATTTCCTCTATATGAAGAACAACCATTGACTTAAAATGTAGGTTATGTTCTGCATAGCAGTGAGTCAGATTTGTAAAACAGAATTTTCCTGTCCTGGATGTAGACCCTCAAAATCACAATCCAGGATACTGCAGTGGTCTGGGGAAACAGAAGGGTGAATGAATTGAACCAGAAATGAGGGGACTTGATTTCTGATCCCTATATTTCCCCTCCTGCTTTGAGTAACTGTCCTTTCTTTTTAACTCTCAATATCCTCCATTTTCAAATGGGGGGTTGAACTCAAAGTTTTCTTGTGTCCCTTCCACATCCAGAATTCTATTACTCTGAGAATTTCAAACAGAAAGAGACCTAACTACTTTCTCCTTCTAAGTTTTCACGTAGCTCTTCTCTCCTGGTCCTCCTGCTATTTGCTTGAGCTTTCTTTTTTACTCATCTTTATTTTTTCTTTATCCTTATCATATTAATGAACCTTATATGTCTCCCAAGCCTATCTTCTTTTTCCTACTCATTTATCTAATTAGATGATCTCATTTCCTGTTGATTGAATTAAAATTTCTTTGCAGATGATTCCAAGATCTACACATCTAGTCCTTATTTTCTCCTGAGCTACAATCACTCATCTTCAGCTCTGATTTGTACATCTCAAACTACACAAACTCAAAGTCAACATATCCAAAATAGAACTTATCTATCAAGAAATTAAGAAGACTCACTTTCACCCCTTCTGTCCTTTCTAATGAGGGCATGGCCATCCTCCTAGTCACTCAGGTTAGAAATCTCAATGGCACCTCAAGTCTTGACTCTCCCTCTCCCTCATGCAGCCAATCCATCGCCCTATTTTGTTTCTAACTTTACAATATCTTTCTTTGATCTTCTCTTTTCTCCACATTTATAGACACAGGCCTAATTCAGGCCTTCATCACATCTCACCTGGACTATTGCAACAGATATCTAACTGGTCTCTCTTCGATAATTCTCTCTACATTCTAAGCCATTCTCCATCCAGCTGTCAAGGTGATCTTGCTAAAGCTTGGTCTGACCTATTCATCACCCTCCCTGTTAGCTCAATTTACTTCGATGGCTTCCTATGACCTGCAAGATCAAATATAAAGTTCTCTCTTTGGCATTTAAAGCTCTTTATAATCTGGCCCCTTCTTAACCTTTCCGGTCTTCTTCCACCACACTCCCTCTACTCTATGATCCATTGAGTCTGGTCTGCTTACGGTTACTTGATCATGACATTCATTTCACATTTCTTCCCCTTGTGCCAGCTGTCCCCCATGCCTAGAATGTCCTGTCCCCTCACCTCTGTCTTTTGGCTGTCCTGGCTTCCTTTCAGATTCAGCTCTGATCCTGCCTTCTCCAAGACTCCTCTTCTGGTGCTTTTATCTACTAATTGTTCCATTCTCAGATTACCTTGTGTTTACACAAGGTCTCTTGTATCTTGAAGGAATCTAGTGATTTACATTTGGTACTTCCATCAGAACATGAGTTCCTTTAAGTAAAAGACAGCTTTTTTTCCTCCTCCTCTCTTAACGTTCCCAGTATTTAAAATGGAGGCACATAGTAAAAATTACTATTTGCTAAATTTGTTAAATTATTTGTTAATAAATGCTTGTTGAATGACAGCTTAAAGACCATTCAATCTACCCTCTCAACCAACATATGAGGAAATTGAGATCTGGAGATCTAAAGGGCTTTGTACATGTGACCCAGTATTCAAACCCAGATCCTTTGACACTAATGTCCGTTGCCTTTGTACCAGGATGCTGTCTCATTTGCGTATGATGTTCTCTCTTCTGTACCTGAAAAGAGGGCCTCATCGTCCAGCAAATTCTATTCAGCACTTTTTTATAAGCACTAAATTGATTTCCTTCTGTGAATACTAAATCCTCCTTCTCAGTATCCCCTTCTGGAAAAAAAAAATCTATAAATCACAAAACAAACCGAGAAAATAGGAAAGAAGTAAAAAAAAGAGAGAGACGCTTTCTTTTCATGTTTCTCAAACACCTTCTTGTGTTTCATCTCTGTGGTCTGTTTCTGTTTTGTTGTTCATCTTTGCTGAGTGGCCCACAAGGATCTGGTTTTACAATTTTGGCTGAGATTTTGCGACTACCTTTCTCGCTTTGGCCCTGACACAAGCATGATTCAGGCAAAGAATTAGCTTGGGAAGCAGATCCTGCACTCGAGCCTAAGAATAAATAGGTGGCTGAGACAGCTTATCCAAAGCAAATCATTTTTTAAACTACCTTAGGGATTCCTTTACAGAAAACGGCTTTTTGGTACATCTCCTGTTCAGTTTCTTTTTCTCTGTTTATCTTACTGTCTTTTTTTTTTCCGACATGACTTTATCACAGCTTTTTATGATGGGCATATGTGTATATTTAAAATGTGCTAGCACATACTCAGACACCCCCATGTGTTACATTGTGATATGCATTCAAAGCTTCATTAAAATAGAAACAACAAAAGACTAACTTGAAAAGGAAACACACACACACACACACACACACACACACACACACAGAGAGACCCAAATTCACAATTAGCTAAGTCCTGCTGACCTGGGCTTCTGGGGGAGGGGCAGAGCTCTATTGGAGGGTGGAGTAGAGATATACCATGAAAGAATGCTTGCTAGGAACTCTTACTGCCCTTTGAAGATGCTCTGCTTTTAGTTCCTTGCATTTATAGGCACCAAAAATGAAGGACACATTTTAGGGGATGCAATTGATAACGGTACCCAAAGAAGGGCCTTTGTTTCAGGAAGACTTTTTGGATTAAGTCTAGGGCCAATTCATTGCCTTGGGTACGTGTACAGGGCTCCCACTGAAAGAAGTGACGGGATCATTGTCAGCCTGACCTTGGCCTTCTGTTGCCTCTGCATCCTTGTCATTCAGACTAAGACTGCCCTCCCAGTGGTTGCAATGAGGTTAGTCAGTTGTTCATTGCTGAGTGACAAGCCAGGGTGGTGACTCCTCTTTGTCTGCTCCTGTCAGGGAGGAGCAGAAAAGAAATTAACTTCCTTTCTTGTAAAGTGCAGGCAATGAGGCAGGCTTACATCAGAGGGCCAGCCATTATGAAGAATAACTAACAAATGGTTATAATTTTAATTAGCAATGTTTGTTAATGCAAAGATTACAAATGATTCTCAGGCAATGGCAAATTTTCCCTTGGATGATGGGATGAAGGGATCCATTTTCCCCCTCCTGGTTTTAAGATTCACTGCCAGTAAGAAAATATTTGGCTCCCTACCTCCTCCTCATATCAATCCCCTTTTCAATCCATGTAAAATGGGGCTCTCAGAAGCAGAGGCCAAACCACACAGTGACATTTAGTAGATTGGAAAGGAAGCTTAGTCATGCCAAGAACAAGTACTCCCAGTTCCATGGAGACTGAGTCAACATGGGTGCTGAGGCAAGTGGTTCTAAGAGCTGGGCAAGGATTAATTTCATGCCAGTGACATTACATGGGCAAGTGGACGATCCACTTTCAGTTTGAGAATAAATGGGGGGAAATGAACACCATGAGAATGGCATTAGTATGACTTCATTTTTATATAATGAACTCCTGCTGACTTATCAGATTCCAAAGAATTGAGAAATAATATGGAAATTCTACAAGGCACAGAAAAAATAGGCCTACCAGATACCACCTGGTTTAGATGCCAAAATCAGAAACAGAAAGAACTATTGTACGTGGGATACGCACATGGTAGAGTGAAAAAAAATTTTTAAAAACTAAAAACAAACAAAAAAGCATCTCTACTTGTAGGACCTAGGTTGAAATCTTGACTCAGACATTTATTTTCTGTGTGACCCTGTGTAAGTCACTTACTCCTCTAGGTATTCGTTTCTTTGTCTAAAAAATGAAGGGATCAGACTAGAATGCTGTTCTCCAAGGTTCTATGATCCTACTCTGGGCACTTGCCTGTGTATGGAGTGATTTAAGAGGACTTACAAGGCCTTGTCTGCCTCCCTCCATTACTGATTGGTCCTTGTTTCACTCATCCCCACTACTACAATAATCTATCAAATTGTCATCCTCTCTCTAGGTTACATAAAAGGCAAACAAACATACAAACAGTCAGGATATATATTATAGGAGTCAAGGTCACAGACTTGACCACATAATCCCTCGAAGGTCATTACTAAAATGCACCCATGTATGTTTCCTGGGAAAGGAAGGAGGGAAGGCCGTTTTTGTGGAGTTGAAGACAAGTTCCTTCCTGTGCCTTATCTCATTAGTATGCACAAGTTTATACTATGTGCAGGCTGATTATTCATGGAGTCTTAGAACATTATAGCTAGAAGGACATCAGAGATCATCCAGTACTCTTCCCTCACTTAACAGATAAAGAAATAGAGACCAAGCAAGGGTGGAGAAGCACTTAGACTTGACCAAGTTCACACTGCTAGTTAGTATCAAAGTTAGGACAGCAATTTATATCTCTTAAGTTGACAGTATCCTCTCCACTATACCACGTTGACTCATGCAGTGCCATATTGATTTCTTTGGAAAGCTCAGAGAGCTTTTAGCATAAGACAGTTAATGCAAGTTGCAAAATTTGGGAAGGACTTGTCAGCAGGGTCCAAAATCATTAGGCCAAAATGATGAAATAGCCATGGGAGTTTCCCAGTGGAATAAAAGAGAATAAGGAGCCTGATGCAGGAATCAGTGCTTCAATAGATGGAGGGAAAGTCCATACAAGACAAAATCTACCTATTTCATAATTTTCCCTAGTTTTGGTCTAGTCTACAAATTGTAAAATTGAATCAGCCTAATCCTCCTGTGCTATCTTAACCAAATGATACAAATGAACCCTTAGCAAGTCATTTTTCTCTGGGCTTTAGTTTCCCAATTTGTAAAATGAATAGGCTTTGGTACTGAGGCAATAGCACTGAATTTAAGGTCATATTGGCCTGCTTCCATTTTTGGTTGTGCTTCAATGTAGCTTTAAAGGCCAATCATTTCTTCTCTTTAGGCCTCAGTTTACTTATTTATAAAATAAAGGAATCAGACTAAATAGTGTCTAAGGTCTGAGGCTCTGGGCTAACATGGATGTTTATAGGGATAAGGTCTATGGCTCTAATGGTCAATTCTTGTTGTCTCAATCTAGTTGTCCCTCAGTTTACATCTATAATCTGAGGTTTCAGAAAGTATGAGTCCAAAGGCACCTAGTAGGCATAAGCATGCAGAACCTTGATAAGCATCTTTTTTATTTTTGGAGGGCATGGGTGGTTTCAGGAAGAAGAAAGGGGTATATCAGAAGGAAAGGTTGGCAAAGGTCCTTTCCAATAGCATGCAGGACTTTATATACTTCTTACTGCCAAATGAGCTACTTCTACCACAAATGACAAAGAGTCAGTGCCTGCATTTTCCTTTTGGATGTGTG
The DNA here is from genome assembly GCF_028372415.1 of Notamacropus eugenii. Taxonomy (NCBI): domain Eukaryota; kingdom Metazoa; phylum Chordata; class Mammalia; order Diprotodontia; family Macropodidae; genus Notamacropus; species Notamacropus eugenii. The sequence goes on from NC_092872.1 coordinate 554,246,006, forward strand.
TGTGTGTGTGTGTGTGTGTGTGTGTGTGTGTGTGTGTGTGTGTGTGTGTGTGTGTGAATATATATGTGTATATATATATATATATATATATATATACACACACACACACACATATCTATAATATATGTGATTTATAATATATGTAAATTATATATATTTCAACTTGGTATTTGATTTTTTTTCAATCATCATTTAACCATTCTTCCCTTCTCCAAATTCACAGTGAACAACAATAATAATAACAAAATACCCACTGCTTTTTCTGTGATTATTAATAAACAGAGTATTCACATAGGGATTAAGAGGGATTAACACAGGCCCAACACTGATCCATACTTGATTACACATTATGCATACATGTCAAAGATAAAGAGGATCTAGGGAAATCCTTCTCTTCCCTTGGAAAGTTTATTAAAATGATAAATGAGGTTTTGGTGGCAGTTTAAACAACTATAAAGAACTCTCTTGTGGACAAACTCCAACCCCCTGCTTGTTAGGATAAATTTTGACTGGGAGAAGCTGGCTGGAGCACAAACACATCAGAGCTGTACCCAGGCATTACCTGTGGTTGTCTAGGTAACCAAAGCCCTAGGATTCATGGAAACTGGATCTTCCAGAAGGACAAGTGGAGATATCCTAGATATTAGCTATTCTGACACCTCCCTCTCTGTGGATCATTTTCTTGGGACTATTCTCCTGAGAAACAGTCAATATATTAATTTTCCAAATGGAACTCCACGCTGACAAGGAATAATGAGGGGGTTGTATAATGGCCTCATTTTCCATCTGTCCTAGGTACCATTGACTGTGTGTACAATGCCTTCAAACCCATCATTTCAGCCCAGAAAATGGTACTACAGAAGCACAGGCCAGCTCACTCTCATACAAAATGACTATGGGCCAGCCTTACCATTTCAGCAATGGTCATAAGGCACTCACCAACATGTTTGGAAATTCCCATAGCCTAAAGCCTTGGGCATCTACCATAAATCAGCAAGATAAACTACTCACTCCTCTGCCCCCCCCAACACACAAATTGCCTCATTCTTCTCCCACCCAGACAAATTTCCCATTGCTCAAGTCACAAATAAGTGTCTCATTAATTAATGTTTAATGTCATGTGAATGTCTTAACATGCTTATCTTTTCACCTTGTAACACTTCCCTCCTTCTGAAATCAGCTAACAACTTGTGCTTCACATTTCCCAGCTAATTTTAATGAAACTTGAAGATTCACTTGTTTCTCACAGAGCAAAGGAAAAAGATGAATTGGACAACCCTTGTCAAATGGACACTTCCTCCACTGGAGAAGAAGTCAACCCCACAGAAGTTCATGCAACTTCTGGGAGGCAGGGTGAAAATAGAGCCAGGAGTCAGAATGGAGGGACAATATTATAGTGGAAAAACAACTGGATGTAGAGTCAGAAGACCCAGATTCAAATCTCAGTTATATTACTTATGATTTGTGTATCCTTGAACAGCTCACTTTCACTTTTGAGTCTCAGTTTTCCCGTTCATAAAGTAAGGGTATAGAACAGAGGTGGGGAACCTGTGGCCTTGAGACCACATGTGGCCCTCTAGGTCCTCAAGTGTAGCCCTTTGACTAAATCCAAATTTCACAGAACAAATCCTCTTAATTAATAAATAAATAAACAAATAAGTAAGAAAACTTGGACTCAGTGAAAAGCTCACACCCAAGGACCCAGAAGGACACATATGGCCTTGAGGACACAGGTTCCCTATCTCGGCGATGGACTAAATGATCTCTAGCAACCTTCTAGCTTTAAATCCTATCATCCTAATTTCTTACTTTGAATTTAGTTTTAAATAATATACAGGGCATTCCAAAAGTCTTTGTGCAGTTTTAAGCTATAAAAGCTTACGTATAGGAAGTAGAAACAGGGACTTTTGAAATGGAAGGTTCAGTGTATTGACAAGTAATCACGATAATGGTCATTCTACTCAGCAAGGCATTCAAGGTCCTTCACAATTTGGTCCCAATCCACTTTCAAATCTCAGCTCACACTCTATCCTATATTTTTCTCTTTCCAATTTTATCCAAATCGCTTATACATATTTTTCTAATATATCTGGCACTTTCTAACTTCTGAATCTTTGTTCATCCAAAGAAATACCATTTTCCTACCATCTCTGTATACCAAACAACAACCACCAGAATCTATATTTCAAGGCCCCAGAATAATCTCTCCTGTATTCCTAGAGATTATGTTTGCTGAAGTTCTATGACGCATCACATACTGTCATGTGTTAGGACTGGAGAGAATATTTTAGATTTTTAAGGCAGTTAGAGGATCACTGATTTAAAACTGGAAGGAACTTTAGTGAATATCTTTCCCAAGTTCTTACTGTCCCAGGTAAAGAAACTATGGCCTAAATAATGAAATCACTTGTCCATCATCACTAAAGTAACTAATGACAAAAATCATAATCATAGAATATAGACTGCTCATTTTACAGTTAAGGACATAGAAGCCCAGAGAAAGGAAATGACTTATCCACAATTACAAACCCTAAGCTTTAGTAAGCTCTCAGAGTACAGCAATCATAGTGAAGTATCCAAAACACACTGTAATTTATCATTACTCATTTATAAAATACCTATTACATGCTACATACAAGGCAAAATTAGAGTGGTCCAACAGATTATGTCCTACAGATACAAAATCAATCTGAAAGCCCTTTGACCCAAAGATTTTGCATTCCAGTGGATAAGACAACATATATATATATATGTATATATATATATATATATATATACACACAGCCATACATACATATATACACGCATACTATAATATTTATATATATACATATACACATACTCCGTCTCTCTGTTTCTCTGTCTCTGTCTCTGTCTCTGTCTCTGTCTCTCTCTCTCTCTCTCTCTCTCTATATATATATATATATATATCTGTCTATCTACATAATATTTATATGGTAAGCAGGATGCAATCTCTGCAGGGTGGCAGTAGGGTACTAGATTCACTTTAAGAAATGATGCATGTTGAACTTGAAGAAGAGTCCATAGGATGAAGGTGGGAGGCATGTTAGCAGTTTTTAAGTGTCTGATAGATTGTCACCCAGAAGAGAAAGTAGACTTGTTCTGTTTTACCCCAGTTTATGAAAAAAAATCAATGGAATAAATGGATTAATGAATGTCATAGTGGAAAATTGATTCCAGAAATTAAAAGAAAAATATCTTCTCTCCTCTGTTCCATAGGTAGAATATGCTAAAGTGACCTGGTTAATAACAAGAAATTAGGAACTCCAACTCATATAGCTCTATAATGTTTACCAAACACTTTCAGTATCCTGTGAAGTGACAGGTAGAATAGTAGAGTATATAAAGGGCCAGCCGCAAAGTCAAAAACTTGAATTCAAATTCTGCCTCTGGTGCATATTAACTGTGTGACACTGGGCAAGACACTGAACTTTTCAGTGCACCGAGCTGCTGCTGTGTCATATTCTCAAACCAGTGAAATCATTGATGTAGTAGGGCAGATGCTTTATTGTATGGTTTTATAGAGGTAAAGACTGCCATTGGAGGTGAAATGAATTGCCCAAGGTCACTTTTGGTAAGTGGCAAAGCCAAGATTGAATTCAAGTTTCCTTCCCCCCATACCCCACTCCAGTGCTTTTTGATTGACATTCAACAAGACTTTTTTTCCTCCCTGGGGAACGAACTGGAGCCCACATTAAGTGAATTAAAAACTTCACTATAACTATTTCCAAGTCATAACCAGCGTAGTAAAGTTTTGTCCCATTGTCACATGAAAAGATGAACATTTACGTTCTACAACCAAAACATTCTTGGCATTTTTGAACCTTTGTGATAAAATTTCATAAACCCAAGCTCAATATTGAATAATGACATTTTAAAAATAATGACAAGATCATTACCAAACAGAAGCTAAATTTGACCTCAGCTTTCAACATCAACTAGGATAACTATTCTTACTTATGCTTCATGAAAAGGGAGTATTTTTGTAGGAAAGAGTTCATATATTTGCAAGTAGACCTCCAGATTTCAGTGTTGCAGCATCACAGAATACTTGAACTAGAAGGACCACTTATAGAACTGGAAGAAACTTTAGAGACCATCTTATTCAAACTACTCATTTTTACAAGTGAGAAAACTGAGTGTCAGAGAGGCAAAGAAAAAAATTCATGTAATTCATTATTGGTAGGGCTTAAACTGGACTACAACATGAGCCTCTTGACAGTTGATTATACTCCCTCCTATCATAAACTAAGTCTTCATTTTCCTAAGCTAAATCCCACAGCTTCCTCACCACAGAGGCAGCGTGTCCAAGCAAAAACACGTGTGTTCTCATCCAGATCTGCCACCATTTACCATGAAGGGCTTGAGCAAGTCAATTTTGGGAAGCTGTCTTTGCTTCAGTTTTTCGAACAGTAAACTAGGTCTCTTTATACCCAGCCCCACGTATCTCCTGAACATCATATGAGTAAATGGGAAACCCTATATGAAAATTCCTGGACTCATTCAAATAACCCAATATGATTTGCCTGTGGTTTAACTCCTGAGAACTTTATAAACTTCTGTGCTTTCAAACCACAAAATCCACAGAAGCCTCACAAGGAAGAGCTCTAACCTGAGCAGAAGGCTTGGCAAGCAATGCTGTGTAAGGACAAAGCAGCCAGCATCCTCCCTCTAGAGACAAAACACATTACTTCTATGACATGCTTAGTCTCCATCTGCTCAGAGAAAGAGAGAGAATTTCCCATATGGCAGAGCACTGGGCTGCTATTGAGCTCTGAGATTGACTCTCTCCACAATGCAGAATTGAATGTTAAGTAACTTTAGGCTGATCCAATGGTAATAGCATATGTGTGCTATGTGAATGAGGAGAAATGTAAACCTTGATTATTCTGTTCTATTTTTTGTGCTAATAAGAGCAATTTCAGTAATCGCTAATCAGGTTAGGAGGACTTTGGTTAATCTGTTATTAATTTTCCAGGAGAACTCTCAAGCAATGGCCCTCATGCTCATCACTGAATGATATATTCATGAAAAAATTAAAAATACCCCCAATTATGTTATGTGGTCATATTTTCCACATAAACATAGGCATTCATTTCCCCTACTAGTACCCAGAGCCAGCCTCATACCTAATTTGCTGGGCTATTTGGCAACCAAGAATGATTAAGACCCTGCTGTTTGCAGTTAATATGGTACATAAGTTGAGTTTGAGGCCAGAAAGGGAAGTAACACTGATTCTAAACTATTCCTTTGTTTGTGCAAAATGGAACTTAACGTGCTGAAGCATGCCGAGTTTTATAGGTTACACACAGCCAAAGACATGTTAAAGAGGGAAGGATGGAGACTGACTTCATTTTTTAAATGTTTTGCTATGTTCCTGATTGGGGGGAAAAGCATATTTTGAATATACATTTTCTAGAGAGGAGGTTAGCTCTGTCAGTGAAAGCCCAGTGCTAATGAGAGCAGGGTCATGGGTTTGATTCCCGGGTGGGCTGCTTAGTTTCACTCCAGTCTGTGCCCACAGCCTGCACTCCTAATCCCAGCCAGCTGTCATGCAAATGTGTGTCCTGGGTCACAGAGGGCATCCAGCAAATGGGAGGCACACTTATCTCTGCTCCTGGAAAAGCAGCTTATAGAGGAAACAACACTGGATTTAGAGTTAGAAGACTTGTATTCAAGTTCCAGCTCAATCATTTCATCAGATGTACGAGCATGGGCAATCACTTAACATAAAATCAAGCCTCTATTTACTTAAATCTCTGCAGAACTGGAACACCAATACTTGTCCTGCCTACTACCTCAAAGGGCTGTTGTGAGGATCAAATAGCATAATATGTGCTCATTCTTGTAGCTCAAAAGCACTATATAGACATGAGATGTTTGCATCATTTGTATTACCATCTGTATATAAGAAGCAAAGATTAGGAGTAGAATGCATGATTCAACAGCCAAGGTATTCTGATTTAAATTTGCTACTACAGTACAGTGAACATAATTAATGCTTTAGCATGTTTTTCTCAGTAGAGTAAGGTAAAGTCTAGAAAAAGGGGAAAGTTCAAATGCCCCTCTGAGGAAAGGATTTACTGCGCAGCTGGCTCTTGACTCCTAACCTATGGCTACTGAAGGCAGAATTTCAAGTCATTTCCAGATTTAGATTCACCTAAAGCTAGGAGTCGCCCTATTGCATCCAGAATATTCCTCCCCAATACTGTAGTACAGGCCAATTTCAACTCCAGTGAGAGAAGTCATATTTTTAAAGTAAATTAGTAGAGAATTTGTTGCCATGGGCATTCTGGTCACCAAAAAAGTTCCCATTAATCTGTTTTCCCATAAATTTAATAATGATATTGCCAAGGCAACTGGTGACTAGAAAAGGCTCATGGATCACAGAGAAATTTGTCATTCAGAACAGACAGTCCTGGTCTTGAAGTAATGCCCTTTACCTCATCCCTGGTTATCATATCGCTGAAGGAACTGCCTGTTACAAAAAGAAACAATAGAAAAATCAGTATCAATGAGATTTTGATAAAAGTCACTTTGCAGTGTCTTTTCCTGAACTATCGAAAAGATCCCTGGGATAGCCCAGTCTGCTGTACAACTGATAGCAGGTTGCTTCACTTTGTTGTTAAGGACATCAGTGGTGGTTCTGTGGAAGAGCTAGCCATGCAATAGCCCCAAAGGAAGATGTTACAATAAATCATAATTTGTTAAAGAAAACCAAATAAATCAATAATTTTTTTTTAAATTTTGGGTCTATTGGTAGGAGGTAAAACTAGTAAAATTCTACTTGGGTAAAATTATTAGAGTAAACCTAAGATAATAAACTCAATGTCATATACCTTGGAATTAAATTAATTACCATGATCTGAGATAGATCTAAAGATATACCATTTTTTAAAATTGCAAAAATATTGTCTGATTCTTTGTCACCCAATTTCAGGTTTTCTTGGCAGAGATACTGGGGTGTTTTGATATTTCCTTTTCCAACTCATTTTACAGATGAAGAAATTGAGGCAAAGAAGGTTAAGTGACTTGCCCAGGGTTGTACAACTACTAAATGTTTGTGGCTAGATTTGAACTCAGGTCTTCCTGACTCCCAAATGAGTGCTCCATCCGCTGCACCACTTAGTTGCCCCTATTCAAATGTAGGTCCCTCTAATTAAGTCTTTTTTCAATGATTTATCTTGGTACCATAGCTCTCATAAACTAGAGCATAGGAGTACAAAGTCTCATAGATTTTAAAGAGCACAAGAGGTTTCATGTATGATTCCAGTAATGGAATGAATGATTGTTGTCCAAGAATAAGTCCAAATAATTTCAGAAAGATTCATCATCAGAAGTCTGACCACCAGCTAATGACATTTTTAGATATGAGATTATTTAACAAGGTAATGTGTTTTGTGTTGGTGAGACCACACATGAATAAAATGATGAAGCTATAAGGATTTCCTTTTCTCTTAGGACTTTTTATAAGACAAGGATCCTTTGTAATAATCTTTTGAAGAGAATCCTATACAACAGACAATGTCTTTACAGCAATATTACTGATCTGGAGTTTGGAAAATTAATGAACTGTACATATTCATTTGTTTTTTCTTTAAGTTGTGCTCTAATTATATATCTTTTTGAAATGTAATTTAGTATGTAAAGGTATTTTTGTTCCCTCCTCTTATTTTCATTGGTGATGTCCTTCTATATCACATTACTATATATTAAAAGGATACACAATTAGAATACAACTTAAAGAAATACAACCAACTCTATTAAACATATTACTTTTATCATTCATCTTCAATTGCTATCAGTCACTATTGAATAAAATCTCTTAGAACCTTGGGCAATTCTGAATCTGCTGTCTAGCTTTGGCTTCCAAGGCACTTTGTAGGAGAGACTTCTGTATATGAGAGAAGTGATCTCAATTTGTCATTTCAAGTTCTCAGCCCATGCCTTTCAAATGGTCCCAACAGAAAGAAATTTAAACAAAAACTTATTTGCTTTTCCACCAGTGACTGAGAGAAAGAATCAACTGGTGTTTGCTTTGAATCTACACATACATTTTCTCTGATTTCTTTTTATTACAATACCATTGTCTCAGCTAGCCAGGCTTAAAACCCTGAGTGATCTTCAACTTTTTCTCTCTCCCTCAGTCCTCCCATTCAATCAATTTGAAGTCCTGTTGATTCTTTCTTTGAATATCATTCAATCCATCCCCTCCTATCTCTTCCCACTGACACCACTCTAGTTCAGGCTATCGTTAACTCTCACCTGAACTCTTGTCATAGCTTCCTAAGTGTTTTCCTGCTTCTTATCTTTCCTTTCTTTAATCTATGTTTCAAACACCTCCTAAAATAATTTTACAATTGTGACAATCTCACTTTGCTCACAAACTTCCTGGGATTTTACGTTGTTTTTAGAAGAAAAATAGAAACTCTTTCTTGTGGCAGTTTAGACCTTCCACTACCAAGATGCAATTTGCCTGTTCAACATTGCCTCATAGTACTTACCTTCGTGAGGATGACCATGCTCCTGCTAAGCTTGCCATTTCCTCATACTTCTCTGCTCTTTGTCAGTCATGCTTTTGCTCACACTATGGTCAACATATTTGAAATCCTTCCCTTCCTTCAAATTCCAGATTCAGCATTACCTTCCTTGTGAAGCCTTCATTGAGTTTTCCAGCTATATGCGGTCTTTAATTTTTCAAACCTGTCTGAACTTCCCTAAGCACTTACTTTGTTGTTCTTTGTTCTTGAAGAGGATCATAACATCAGGGAATTGATGCCATGAAATGCAAGGGAACTGGATTGAAATTAGGGAGGGCTGTGTAAAGTCACCAGCCTTATTTTCTCCTCTGGAGCCATTTGGGGCCAGTTGCAAGACAACTATAGACAGCTAGGTGGCTCAGTGGGTAGAGAGCCAGATCTAAAGTCAGGAAGACTCATCTCCCTGAGTTCGAATCTGGTCTCAGATACTTACTAGCTGTTACTTTGAGTAAGTCACTTAATCCTACTAGCCTCAGTTTCCTCATCTGTAAAATGATCTGGAGAAGAAAATGGCAAACCACTCCAGTATCTTTGCCAAGAAAACTCCAAATGCGGTCATGAAGAGTCAGAATGACTGCAATGACTGAATCACAAGAAACAACCACTTGTCTGATCCTTAAGATGTTACCTCCCTACCTAGTCTGTGAGTTCCCAGAGACCAGGGATCATGCCTCCTACTTTCTTATATTTCCCATAGGCTAGCAGGAGAGAAGGGATTAACCATAAAGGGCATATATGAATCTCTGTCTTCAGAGATACAAGGTTACAACCAGGGTGTCAGTTGTTGGGGAATATCAAATAAGGGTTTGGTGAAATGATCTTGAAACTTAAGGAAAAGGATAAAAGTGGTCATGGTCTTGTGAGAGGCTACCTGCTAAGCTTGGCAGACCTCATTCTATGTGGAGACATCTTCCTTTTGCTCTCTCAATCAGTGATCATCAGGTGAAGGTCAGGGCTCTCCTGGGAAGGGAAGACATTTAAGTCTGATTGGTTTCCTAACTGATGTCACAAACAAGGAGATACTAGGGAGTATTCAGGGGATGGACCTCTGAAATGCTTTTCAGAACTTGGAGCTTTTCAGCATGAAAAGAAGATTGCAGAAACAAAAAAGGAAGGTGATAGGCAAGAGGTATGTCTATAGCAGATATATTTCATGAGAAAGGCTAAAAACAAAAATCCAGAAGATTATTAGATTTCCATAGCTTTTAATCTTAATAACTGGTGATTGGTTTATTGATTGCTGAGTTGGTGGTTATCTGCATGCAGATCTTATAAACAAATACATCTCCATTGAGACATGCAGGTGGTTCATAGGGTACATTTCTTCTGAGTGTTTACAATCTTATAAATGACCTGGGTGTTCCCATTAAAATTTCACAGGAAAAAAGTAGTTTTATCTATTTGGATTAGATATACCTCCGTTGTATACATTTCTTTCCCTTCTTACACCCAAGAATTGTTTTACCCATCACATTCCTTTGCCTTGGCTGTTTTCCTTAGGTATTTTCAGAGATGGCGCCATTGACTATGTCAGTCCCATTAACAGCATATCTTTGATTTATATTTAACTCACAACTGTTTATACAACCTCAGTTTCAGTTTGGCCATATGGAGGAAGGTGTTCATTCGAATGTCTGTCTGAATCCAGAAAATAGATTGTTATATGATGCTGCAAAATGAATTATACAAATGCTGGGAAAAGCCAGTTTCCTCTTCTCGGCTGGCTCATCAAAGCCGGGGTAACTTTGAGCATTTCAAGTTTCATTTTTCTTCCTTCAAAGGTATGAATGTAAGCAACGTAATTGCTATAGTACAGCCTGAAAGTAAATATACTTGCTGATGCTACAGCAACTTGAAGTTTATTTTATGTAATATTTATCTTAATAGTTTTAGGTAACTATAAAGTGTGTTCTGGGTCGGGCCTAACTTTGATTAGTCCCTGGTAGTTGAGGTTCAGCAATGGAATAAAATGAGAGATTCGTGGGTCATTCAATAGTTTAGTAAACAAACAAATAGATTTATTTGATTCTGAACATTGATATGCATTGAAGACTCCATGAAGTTGAGCCAAGTTCCCTGGAATGATGAGATGGCCGTTATGGTTCCTTCCAATTCTACAATTCGATGATTCTATACGAATATCTGCTGTTCTTCTTTCTCAACAGCAGCACTGGGGAGGAAGGGGCCACTGAGGATGTCCTGCAAAGCATTGTTCTTAGGCACCAGCAAAGGGAATACATCTCTGCTTTGACAATAAACAGCACAATTAGGAAAGAAGCATTGTAAACGCAGGATGTCAACTAGCTCTATGACCCTGGGCAAGTGACTTAGTTTCCACTGAGTGGAATTGGTCTTTAATATAAGATCTTTAAAGAAATAATAAGGATACAAAAGAATCTTGTAAAATTCATTTAAGGTACAACAGAATTATTATCTTCCTTGTCAGATATAAGGAAATGCCAAACAAGTATATTCCTAAAAGGCTCTCATGCATATATATATATACATATGTGGCTATACGCACAGATTTTTACAATGGTATATTAGTAAATGCTTAATAGCTAGGGCTCCTCAGGGGGAAAATACATATATGACACACTTTAAAGTTTAATCTGCTTATTAGTATTTTCTCCACAATTTTCATTCATTTATACATGCACATGACATATACATGTATATATACACATTTATACATTAACATCTGTGCCACTATGTCTCTCTTTCTCTCTTTCTTTTTTTCTCTCTCCCTACACATAACCTCCCTCATCCCCTTGCACACACTTTTTAACCAGTTTTGAAATGACAGGCATATGATGTAAATACTAATGATCCAGATGATAAAGAGGAAAGCAAATGTATGCATATATGTGCATGGATACATACCACACATGTATGCACGTGTATACATATGCATGGGGTATGTTAGGAAGACTTCCTAAAGTCACAAGTTAGTTGGTGGTAGACTATGAAATCAAATCCAGACCATCTAATATGAATTCAGTGTTTTTTTCCTTCCTATTTTCAACCCCTACTTCATCACCTGGTCAAAAATCCGCACTATTTTGTTTCTTCCACTTGTATAGATTATAATTATTCCAAGCCTTTCCACTCTGAATAATTCTCAGAGTGTTCTATAAATGCTCCATGGAAATCATTCAACCATGCCCAAAGCTCTGTTTTTGTTGTTACTAATTCTGCTACCCTGAGGTGAGCAAAATAGCAGCCTCTCCTTGTCATCTCATTCTTCCCATATGACAAATAATTTTACCTCCTAGATGATCTTTGGGGGACTTTCCGCATCTAAGATTCTATTCTGTTATTCTGTTTTCATCAACAGCTTTTATACATCTGGTGACAGCATCAGGGATACCTGAAACAATGGGTGAAGCTTATCATGACAATAATTTGCTAGGTTTTACTAAATTAGGCCCAACATCTCCTCTTACTGGAACTATTGTAATAATTATAAAATAATTTTTTAAATATATAATTTATTTATTTTCAGTTCTTAACATTCACTTCCATAAGAATTTTAATTCAAAATTTTCTCCCCATATCTCCCCACCCCCCATCCCAGGATAGCATGCACCCCATCCAACCCTTCCTCCATTCTGTCCTCCCTTCCATTACTCATGCTTCTTCCATCCCCCTTCCCCTATATTTTCCGGTAGGGCAAAATAGATTTCTATACTCCATTGCCTGTATAGTTTTATTTCCAGTTGCATGCTAAAATAATTTTTAACATTCATTCTTAAAGCTTTGAGTTCCATATTTGCTCCCTCCCTCCCTCCCCACCCTCAATCAGAAAAAAAAGCAATTCAATATAGGTCAATCCATGTATAATGATGCAAAGCACTTCCATAATAGTTATGTTGTAAACCATATTTCCCTCTGTCCTATCCTGCCCTCCATTTATTCCATTCTCTCCCTTGACCTATCCTCCCACAATAGTGCTTGCTTCTGATTATCCCTTGCCCCAATTTGCTGTCCCTTCTATTATCTTCCCTTTCTGAACCCTGTCTTCCCTTGCCTTCCTGCAAAGTAAAATAGATTTCCATATCTAATTGAGTGTATTATTCCCTTCTTAAACAAACTCCATGACACTAAGGCTCAATTGCTTCCTTTCACATCCCCTCTCTTCCCCTCCATTGCAAAAGCTCTTTCTTCCCTCTTTTATGTGAGATGATTTGCTACATTCTACCTCTTCCTTTCTCTTATTCCTAGTACAATCCATTAAATGGTAAATTTTATTTTTTCAGTTATTCTCCCTTCATAATCAGCTCACCCTGTGCCCTCTGTCTATACACACACACACCCATATACACACATACACCTATGTACATATACATACCTACACATATGTAATATGCACATATATACATACCTATATACACCTACATATATATATTCCCTCTGATTACCTTAATACTTAAAAAGTTCTCATGAATTACAAATAACATTTTTCCATGTAGGAATGTCAACGGTTCAACTTTAATGAGTTCCTTAAGGATTCTCTTTTCTGTTTATATTTTCATATTTCTCTTGATTCTTGTATTTGAAAGTCAGATTTTCTATTCAGCTCTGATCTTTTCAGCAAGAATGCTTTGAAGTCCTCTATTTCATTGAAATTCCATTTTTTCCCTGAAGTATTATACTCAGTTTTGCTGGATAGATTATTCTTGGTTTTAATTCTATCTTCTTTCACCTCTGGAACATCATATTCCAAGCCCTTCAATCCCTTAGTGTAGAAGCTGTTAAATCCTTTGTTATCCTGATTGTAATTCCACAATACTTGAATTGTTTCTTTCTGGTTGCTTGTAATATTTTCTCCTTGACCTGGGAACTCTGGAATTTGGCTACAATATTCCTAGTTTTCCTTTTGGGATCTCTTTCAGGAGGTAATTGGTGAATTCTTTCCATTTCTATTTTTACCTTCTGGTTCTAGAATACCAGGGCAGTTTTCCTTGATAATTACTTGGAAGATGTCAAAGCTCTTTTTTTTTTTATTATGATTTTCCAGATAGGTCAATAATTTTAAATTATGTCTCCTGGATCTATTTTCCTGGTCAGTTGTTTTTCCAGTGAGATATTTCACATTGTCTTCTATTTTTTCATTCTTTTGGTTTTGTTTTGTAATTTCTTGGTTTCTCATAAAGTCATTAACTTTCATCTGCTCCATTCTAATTTTTAAAGAGCTACTTTCTTCAGTGAGCTTTTGAACCTCCTTTTTCATTTGGCCCATCCTGCTTTTTAAAGCATTATTCTCCTCATTGGCTTTTTGGGCCTCTTTTGCCATTTGGGTTAGTCTATTTTTAAAGGTGCTGTTTTCCCCAGTGTTTTGGTTTTTTTTTGTCCCCTTTAGCAAGCTGTTGACTCACTTTTCATGATTTTCTTGCATTACTCTCATTTCTCCTCCCAATTTTTCCTCCACCTTTCTTACTTGATTTTCAAAATCCTTTTTTGAGCTCGTCCATGGCCTGAGACCATTGCATATTTTCTTTTTGGAGGTTTTGGATGTAGAAGCCTTGACTTTGATGTCTCCCTCTGATGGTATGCTTTGTTCTTCCTCATCTGAAAGTATGGAAGAAAATATCTATTCACCAAGAAAGTAACCTTTTATAGTCTTATTTTTTTCCCTTTTGGGGGGCATTTTCCTAGCTAGCTACTTGACTTTTGAGTCCTTTGTCAAGTGGTAGGTATACTCTAGGGACCTATAAGTTCTCAGTTACTCCAAGGTGGCACAATCAAGGGAGAAAAGTTTTCTCCTCTCCTGGCCTGTGCTCTGGTCTGTGAGCAGCCACAAGTACTCCTTTCTACCCAGGATCTGTGAGTAAGATTCCCTCACTAGAGCATTCACCAGCTCCACCATGCCAGTGCTCTTCCTTACCCTAGGACTGCCACTAGGGGTGAGACCCAGATCAGCCCCTGGATTCCCCCAGGGTCTTTAGGTTGAGGGCCCAAACATGGATGCTGCTGCAGCAGTAGTTGCTGTTCCCCTGTCCCCCTCCCCACCCCACCTCTGCCTCCATGTCCCCACCCCACAGTTCCCTTCTTATTCAGGTGAAATAGCTTTCTCACTGACCTTTGAAGCTATCTTTGGCATTCGTGTGTTGAGAAATTTGGGAACTGCAGCTGCTACCCGTGATTCCGTGCCCTGAAGCTTACTCTAGTCCAGTTTGTGTTGTGCTCTGCTATGAACCTGGTGCAATGGACCTTTCCTGTTGGCCTTCCAGGCTGTCTAGGGCTGGAAATCTGTTTCATTCTGTCATGTTGTGGCTTCTGCTCCTCTAGAATTTGTTTAGAGTCATTTTTAACAGGTATTTTATGGGCTATGGGGGTAGAGTTAGAACAGGTCCATTCTTCTACTCCACCATCTTGGCTCTGCCCCCAACCAAAACCCTAAAAATATCCTAGTCTCTGTCATTTATGGTACATACTCTTTCTCTACACAACCATTAAAATTATTTACTTATCTCCCCAGTCTATTCATGTCACTTGCCTATTCAAAAGTCTGCTGTGACTCTTTATAGACTTTAGGATAAAGTATACGTTCTTCATGTTGGCTTTTTTAAGGGCCCTTTGCTACCTGCCTTCAGCCTGCTCTTTCAATTCTTTATCATAGTACACCCCTGCACTTGCTTCTTTGAATCTCATATTCTATACCCCATGCCTGAATTTCTTCCTGAATTTCAATTTCTTAAATTCCATCCCTCAAAACTCACTTCAGGTTCTCCTTCTGTGAATTCTTTCTTGTTCTTCCAGTTGTCAGTGCTCTTTCCGCAAAATCTGTACCTTACATTTTCTTACCTGTGTACAATCAGTGTTCTCCCATTAGAATATAATCTCCTTGAGAGAAAGGGATGTTTCATTGTTGTCTTTATATCCTCAGCATCTAGCACAGTGGCTACACATAACAGGTATTTTTAATCAGTGTTAACTGACTTGAATTAAGGTTAACTCAATTTCCCTGCACCCTCCTGTCATTGCTAATGATGGATCTTGATTAATTAAAGAATGCAGTACTCTGCAATAGAATCAGCACCAAACTGGAAGCCAGAGGATGAGGTCTCTTCTCCTGGTAGAGGGAAGTCCCTTAACTTCTTTGTCTTCTTTCTTCTCACTTCTTGAGAATGAGAATGTTTAATAAGGCAAAGGGGGAATTGAATCAAGAAGATGTGAGTTCAATCCACCCCTCAACAGTTATTAGCTGTGTGACTCTGGATGAGTAACTTAACCTCTATCAGTTTCAGTTTCCTCAATTGTAATCTCAAGGCTGTTGAAAAGATAAAATAACAATTGTAAAGTCCTTTGTAAACCTTAAAGCATTAAATAAATGCCAGTTATTATTATTGTTGTTAATCAGATAATCACAAGTCCTTTTCAGCTCTGAAATTCAAAATGTTAATTTATTTTGTACTTCCCAGCCATCCCTACACATTCTACCTTTACTATGGCCATCATCCCCATCTCTGTTTTCCCTCCTTGCATTAGAACTTTGGACATTGTCCCTAGAATGCTGGATTCTGACAGGCGTGTTCATATTATCTTGCCTGGGACCAGAACTCCCCATGATTTTTCAGTCAAATACCTGTACTCTTCTGTTGATTCAGTTGCTATACAGAGTATCCCAAACATCTTAAAGCAGTTTTAAGCTTTAGTAGCTAAGATGTTGTGGCCACCCCGTATACATATGTATGCACATATATGTATGTGCATGTGTATATGTAGGTATATTTTGTGTATAAAGACTATATACATACATGCATATAAAATGTGTGTGCACATATGTATGTGTATGCATATATGTGTATATGTGTGTGTGTGTATATATACTCTGTGTGTGTATATGAGAGAGAGAGAGAGAGAGAGAGAGAGAGAGAGAGAGAGAGAGAGAGAGAGAGAGTTAATAATTTATTAAACATCTGTTGAGTTCCAGGAACTGTGCTAAAATATGTGTGTATGTTTATACATGTCTATATTCTCCATAGGATGGGACTGGACCTTTTCAGTGATTTCTTCGGTATATGTGTGGGCATGTCTAATGTGTATACATTATTGATATTTTTGTGTATGCATGCAAATATGTCAGAGCTGTAATATGACATAGAACATATTTCAAAATATCCATGGCTTAAGTCACGGAGGGTCCCTTTCCTATAACAGGGAACATCCAGGAGATGGTGAACCCCTGAGCTTTTTGCATTAATTGAGGGTCTTCACTTTGAATTTCCACTGACAGTTTACACTAAAGGAATTTCAGCAACCAAATTTGCTTATTTGAACATGCTGATTGTTTAGGTTCTAAAGAAATGGGAGTTTATCTATAGAAAAACAGTCACAGACTCAGAACGTCAGCATGCTTGTTTGTTTAAGCCAAATTCACCAGTAAACACTTATTCTCATTAAGCCTTAACTAGGATTTCTGGCACCTGAGGCAAATTCAGGGAATGAGGTGGGGGTGGGGGTAGGGGTAGGGGAGAAATTTGAACAGAGGTTATTTACTGGCTTTCAGTTACTGGTTAGAGGGGGCATAGTCCACCCCTTAGATTCTAGGAACTCGAGGGGAATCTAAGGTCTAGAGCAGGGGCTGGCAAAATATTTGGCAGGGCCAAATTCAGCTGCTGCCACCTGTATTTATATGACCTGTGAGCTATTAGTAGCTTTCACCTGGGCTGTCGTTTGCTGACCCTTGTTCTAGAAATTATAGCCCTAGTCCTCTTGGCACAGCCACTGATCCTCAACCCTACAACTCTTGTTAGGAGGCTAGGGCTAGTGACGGTGGTGTACAGTAATGGGATTAAGTAGGAGAGTGGTGGGTCCTTGGAATATAGTGATTCAATTCAGGGCCAACTCTGGCGAGAAAACATGTCCTCTGGAAATGAAACTCCAGGGACAAAGACCCAATCATCCCACCCCAATTATGGATCTGGTTCTCATTAACAGCTGGCTGAGTGCTTATGTATGCACCCATAGCCATAGAGCCCATAAAAACAACACAGG
Source organism: Notamacropus eugenii (assembly GCF_028372415.1). Classification (NCBI taxonomy): domain Eukaryota; kingdom Metazoa; phylum Chordata; class Mammalia; order Diprotodontia; family Macropodidae; genus Notamacropus; species Notamacropus eugenii. The sequence continues at coordinate 554,263,567 of NC_092872.1, forward strand.
GCATGGCAGGAGAAAGTAAAGGCCAAGAATCTTCTGCTTCTCATTAAGTCCATATGTAACATGTTCATTAGTCTGAATACTGTACTTGCTTGCATCCTGTGCTCTTGTATCATTACTTATTTTTAATGATTGAGCTTGATTACCTGAAGGAGACAGTACTATGTGGTAGAATGAGCATGAAATTGGAATTTGGGGGTGGAATCTCTATTCTTGGTTGAGAGAAGTCACTTAATTTTTCTGAACCCTGGTCCCCTGCTTTGTAGAATGAGGATGTTTAATCAGATAGCCTCAAAAATTTCTCTTAGTTCTGAAAATCAAAATGTTAATCTATTTTGAACTTCCCAGTCATCTCCACACATGGTACCTCAATTATGGCCAAAATTCCAATCTCCCTCAGTCCCTGTTTCCCAGCTGGAACAGTGGACCATTGGATGCTCAGCTCTGATAGATGAACTTGTGCTTTATAGAGCCTGGAACTTGATCTCCACACAATTTTCAGATATCTCTGTGCCTTGAAACCTCTCCTTTCTTCCCATTTTCCAGCTCACCTTTCTTTAATGTATAGTCTTTTTCCATTGTAATGTAAACTAAAAGCAGAGACTTTTTTGGGGGGGGGGAGTGGTATTTATATCACTAGCACTTAGCACAGTGACTGGTTTGTAAAAAACAACTTAATAAGTTCTCTCTGTCTCTCTGTCTCTGTCTCTGTCTCTGTCTCTGTCTCTCTCTCTCTCTCTCTCTCTCTCTCTCTCTCTCTCTCTCTCTCTCTCTCTCCCCCTTCCCCATCTATGTCTTAGTGAATAACTTATAGGACTCATCATCCAGAAAACCTGGATTCAATTAATGACTAGGATTTCCTAGTTGTGTGACTATTGCAAATAATTTAGACCATTTTCTTGGCCTCAGTTTCCTCCTCTTTAAAATGGGGAAAATAAGAACAGCAGTGGCTACTTCAATAGAATTTGAGAATTTATAGGTATCTTGGGATCTGTAGTTCAAGATGATAAGTATTCTCCCTTTCAATCCTGATTTCCACCATCTTTGACCCTAAAGGCAGACTTGAGTAATACCCAGGAATACTTATGTGGACACACAGAGTTTACAAGAAACAGACAGAGGGGAAATAATAGAGTCTTCAAGAGCTGAGTCAAAATAGGGAACCATCCTCCCCAGTCCCACCAAGGATTTAATGAGCCAAGCTCATTAAATTGAAGAAATAGCCAACAATCATCTTGTTTGTTGATGGAGGAGAAACAGACCAAAAAAAAAAAAAAAAGAAAGAAAGAAACCAAAAAGAGTCTGTAAGGAGAAAGTGAAAGAACTAAGTTGTGGAAGAGAAGGGGAAGATAAAGGAAGAACATTGGATCCCTATCTGTATCTTGGAGATACATTCAGGTAGCACCTTCAGGTTGTATCCATCTTCAAGGACTGAGGGAGATTCCCCAAAATGTCTGCTTTTTCCTCTACTTCCCCTCCTTGTGTCTATCTAGCAACTCACAGTATGATAAAATTGACTTCCTTTTTTTCACCCAAACATCAGAAAGTTATGGTTTATCTAGAAATAACAATTCAAGTTTGGGCAGAAAAATAAATTTCTGACTGAATATTAGGAATTTTCTAACTATGGGATTCAAGGAATGGAAATTATAATAGCTTTTTTTTTTTTGATATAGGGAAAGGGACTACATGTACCTGAGATGTATCATGTATCACTTCTATGCTAAATGAAATAATAGGAGAGGGCATCCAACCACCCTGCCCTCCACAGAGACACTGATATGCACTACTGCTGCAATTATAAGATAGTTTGCAACTTTTATGTATCAGTGTCAGTTAATATTACTCCTTCCTCCATACTTTTATTTAGCACATGGACTCATATTAAAAGGCAATGCAACATAGCGGGAAAGACTTAGGACTTTGAATACTGAAAGATGAGGTTGAATCCTAACTCTAACTCTTGCTACATTGGTGAGGCAAATAAATTCACCATTTCATCCTCTTTCTTCATTTATAAGATGGGCATAATCCTAATCTTATTTGCTTTATGCTTGCTTCAAAGGATCATCATGAGAAAGGGGGTTTGTAAACCTTAAAATGTTCTAAAAAAGATGAATTATATTTTAAACTTCTTAAGTCAGACACTGTGTCATGGGTGTTTTGTATTTAATATAGGATATATTTTAATGCCTTACACAGAGGATATACCTCATTGATATTGTTGTTCAGTTGTTTCAGTCATATCTGACTCTTTGTTGACCCCATCTGGGATTTTCTTGGCAAAGATACTGTCATTTCCTTCTCCAGCTCATTTTACATATGAGGAAACTGAGGTAAACAGGGTTAAGTGACTTGCCCAGGGTCACACAGCTAGTAAATAAATATCTAAAGCCAGATTTGAAATCAATAAGTCTTCCTGACCCTAGTCTTGGCATTCTTCCCCATGTTAACCAAGCTGCCATTCATTAATGTGGAGAATTGCAATAAAACACATCTACTTTTAGGAACTAATGCATATACTTGTTGTACTAGATGGAAAGCTGGCTTCAGCCTGAAGAAAACTTGGAATCAAGCCTTGCTTCTACCACATAGTGGCTATGTGACCTTAGGCAAGTCTCGTTTTTGAGATTGTAAATTGCAGAAAAGTTGCCAGTCTGTATTATTTGAAGAATTTCCTCACTGGGAACTCCCTACAGAGATGAAATCACAGGGTTTTTTGGTTTTTTTTTTTGAACATCCTTGTAATGATGATTCTGACAGAATATAACAGCCTATAATTCAGGGAAAATAACTCATCCAAGGTTTTGCCATCACTTCTGTGAATTTTGGAGAACAAACTCACTGCATATGGACCTGTAGGCACAGATGCTTCACACCTCCTGTTTCTTCTACCCAGCTTCCAGGTAAATGAGGCCCTACATGACCTCTTTCTGCCGAATTTCTTTCTGCAGCTGTGGCATACTGAAAAAAACCCCTACCACCAACAGCAGTAACAACACAGGATTTAGGAGTTACCTGGGTCTGAGTTCCAGCTCTGTCACCTATTAGTTCTGTAACCTTGAGGAAGACCTTAGATGACGTTAATGGTCCCTTCCAGGTCCAAATCTTATAAAATATAGTTTTTGAGCAGCATGTTTTCTTAAACATAGAATGAATGGAATATATACTCTCACTGGCATGAATTATCTTTTGTCTCTATTTCCATGGCCAAACATCATGCTTAGGATATTTTTTGTTGTTGTTGAGTTGTTTTTCAGTCATGTCTGACTCTTTGTGACCCCATCTTGTTTTTTCTTGGCAAAGATACTGGAGTGATTTTCCATTTCCTTCTGCAGCTCATTTTATAGATGAGGAAACTGAGGCAAACAAGGTTAAGTGACTTGCCCAGGGTCACATAGCTGGTAAGTGTCTGAGGCCAGATTTGAACTCAGGATGAAGAATCTTCCTGACTTCAACTTTGACACTCTCTCCACTGTGCCAACTAGCTGTCCATGCTTAAGATATACATAAAATATGTGTGATTGCTTGACTGATTTCTAGTTGTTAGCTTCAATCTATGAAGATGACTCCCTCATCTATATCTTTATTCTAGACTTTTTTCTTGAATTCCAGACCAGCATTTCTAACTGCCTACTGTATATCACCATTGATATATCACCCACAACTATCATTGCATTCAGCATGTTGTAACAGTAAGCACCCCTACACATACAGGAGGGCCTGCTATCATAGGTTCTTTGGACTTCTCTAGAAGGAAAGGCAACTTTTGAGGGGTTAACAATCACTTTATTCAAGCACATGTATCATTCAGTTAGTTCAGAGGAAAAAGTCAGCACCCTGAACTTCAGAGAAAATACAGAGAAATCAAAGATCAACAAACATGACTTCCTCTGTCTGACCATAATCAATACATACATCATAATTCAACAGATATGTCCAACTGTCTGACCATAGTTACCAGAGAGGGAAACATCAACATCTGGGTTTTCAAAGTTGATGGGGCTCCTTAGCGGCTTCCCAGAGTATTAGTCTGGCCAAACAAACACTTTCAGTCAGTAAGCCCCAAAATAAAATCTCACCCTCCAAGTATCTATACACTTTTCAGAGCCAGAGGGCATGACCCTCTGACCTAGTGCCTCAACAGATAAAACAAAAGGTACTTGGGACCCTCCTACAAAACAACTCCCCTAATAAAGCTTCCCTCAATGGGCAGGCCCATCAACGGGTGAGAAAGATCTTCTTTAATCACATTCAAATATAGGCATTATACTTACTAAAACAAAAAACAGCCAAAGATCCTACTTTGCTTGGCTTTACACGTCTAAAACAAGACTATTATAGCCTTAACTTATTATTCTTCCTAATTTCACTCTTTTCATATATGATACCACCATTCACTTCCTTTTCCATATTTTTCCCATGACTTTTCCTTTACCTTTATATAATGTATCATATCCAGTCAATCCAGTTACCAGATCCTCTCTATTCTATTTTCCCAATATCTCTTGGATCTCTTACTTTCTCTCTACTCCCACAACCAACATAACAGTGAAGCCTCTAATTGCCATCTTCCCAGACTAAAGAAACAATATTCTTGCAGATTTTTTTTAACACACTTCCCACTGTATCCTTACCCCTCATCTTTCATAAAGTCATCCCTTATAAGGAGGAAGAAAGAGAGAACAACAAAAAAAAGGAAAACTTTCTAACCCATTGGGACAGATGGGACAGCTAGGTGGTGCAGGGGACAGACCCTAATGCTGAGAAAGATTGAAGGCAAAAGTAAAAGGAGATAGATGAAGATGAGACTTTCTAAGTCTAAACATCATGATAGAGTACTGAGTTAGAAACCAAGGGATCTCTGTTTGAATATAGACGTATGACTTTGTACTGTATTGTCCTACTTGTGTGTCTTTAGATAGTGTCAAGGAAGCTAAGCACATGAACTTGGAGAGGCTTCAGGAGACAGTGGTGGATAGAAGAGCCTTAAGTGCTATGATCCATAGGACATCAAAGAATCAGAAATTACTGAACACAAAACCAAAGAAAAGTCTGATTGTATCCATAATGTTCTACATACTGAGTGCTCTACCATTCTTATGGATATTCTCACCTCATCATCCTTCCAATTTGACTTTTACTAACTGGAAAAATATATTTTTTTCCTTTAGCATAGATATGGTAATATCACTCCTTTGCTAAGAACAAACCCAAACCAAAAGTCCAATGACTGTCTCTTGCCTACCAAAAATACAAATAAAACAAGGCAATCAAGGTCTTAGACAATTTGGCACAAGTCTATCTTATAATGGAGCTCAGCTTATATAGGAGCTCATATCCCTCCTTTCTATGTACTCAACATTGTGGTCAAAAGGAGTAATTCTTTGTCCTCAAAACATGTACTGTGTTGTCCTACATGTGTGCCTTTACTCAGGCTTTGCTTATGTCTGAAATGTCCTCCTTCTTCCTCTTGATTTCCTGATCTTTTAAAATCCAATTTAAATACCACCTTAAAACCCTTCCCCTTTGTACTTCCACATAGCATTTTGTGTCACCTCTGTGATACACTTATTGTGTAATATTGCTTATTGTAGTTGTGTGTTTGTGTCTTATCTCCCTACTGGATTGTAAATTCCCTGAGCACTAGAACTGCTTCATCTCCAATGGATCTGGCACTGAACACACTGCCCAGAATATAGTATGACCCTACCAAATATTTGTTGTATGTGAGTCTGCTGAATAGTTAGACTTCAAATTTATATCTCCATTGTCTTTGCATCTGAATAACGCTTTTCTGATTTTCAAAAAACACTTTAAAATCTAATTATGTCTCTCAAAAGTCAGATGTAATTTTACCACTCTATTTCTACTTTTCTTCCATATTTCAATTAGTGCAATCATATATGACACATCACCAATGCCAACTCACAGCATTATCACACAATTATATAAATGAGCACATTTGCATCCACATTTCTAATTGTCTTATCAACACTCAAACTGTGTATACATTTGACTGAAACATTCTCTATTTATGGAATAAGCGGAGGGAAAAAAAAGATGAATGAATGCAGATTTCAGAGACATACTAACTATGCTTGGAGACTCAGAACTACACAACAAAAAACATTTGCCTGGGAGGCAGAAGACCTGAGTTCCAGAAAATACATTTCAGTTCAGGAGATTTTATTAAGCACCCATGATATGCCGGGTATTGAGTTTGGTCCTGAAGAACACAAAACAACAATTTAAGTGTCTCTGTCCTTAAAGAACTAATTTTCTGCTAGAAACACTCGTAATACTTCTACACGACTGGTTTTCTGGTTTATGAAGTATCTTTTCCACAAAAGCCCTGAAAGGTAGCTAAATGAAAGATTTCATTTATAGTTTAGGAATAAGGAATCTGAGTCTCAGAGAGGTTATATAAATTATTCAGGATCACAAAGCTGCTAAGTAGCAGAGATGGGACACAAATTTCAGTTTCTTGATTCTAACTCCAGTTCTTTCCAGAAAACTGTTATGCGTTTCAACATTTAGTTCCTTTGAGACTCAGTTCGGAACTTTGTGAAGTTATGGGGTTGGATTTGATGAACTCTAAGATCTTTCTAAGTCTAAGCATCATGATAGAGTATTGAGTTAGAAACCAAAGGATCTCTGTTTGAATATAGACATATGACTTTAAGTAAGTCACTTAACCACTGTGGGGCTCAGTTTCTTTATCTTTAAAATGAGTTAGACTAGTTGCCTAGAAGGTCCCCAAGTTTCCTTCATACTATAACCATCAATATGTGATGTCTGTGTATCTTTGTATCTATATAAAATATCATTTTATTGTTCTGTGATGGTTACTAGGATCTACAATAATCTTAGCCTGATAGAAGAGGATGGTTGTCTAAGATCCTTTCTGAATCCCTTGTAGTGATAGACAGTGCTTATAAGAAACTATTAAGGATTGTAGGATTTAGAACTGTGTTAAACCCTTTGTTTTGGAGTAGCTGGTTGGTTCAGTGGTTAGAGTGCTAGGCCTTGAGTCAGACTTGTCTTTGTGGTTCAGGTCTGGCCTCAGACACATACTAACTGTGTGACCCTGGGCAAGTCACTTAACTCTGTTTGCCTCTGTTCCCTCATCTGTAAAATGAGCTAGAGAAGAAAATGGCAAAGCATTCCAAGACCTTTGCCAAGAACCTCAAATAGGATCATGAAAAGTTGAACATGACTGAAAACAACTGAACAACAATAATTTGAGAGATGGAGAGTGCTTATAAGAAGTCATTACTTAAGAATATAGGGTGATCATAGCATTTATAACTTCATTAAACTGTTTCATTTTACAAATGAAGAAACTAAGGCTCAGAGATGGCAAGTGATCCATCCAAGGAAAGAAACATAGTTGGCAAGTGGCAGAGTTATAATCTAAAAAGATGTCCTCTGATTCCAAATTCAGTAATCTTTCTTTGTAACCCAGAGACATTTTCCTCCTCCCTACCTCCCATCCCTCCCACACTCACACACATACACACATACACACACACACACACACACACACACACACACACACACTCAGACTTCCTTTTATTCAATCCTAAGAAAAAGAAAGGGACTTAGTCTAGATGGAGATCTTTTAAAAGTTAAAAACAATAATAATAAAACTAACCAAGCCAGAAACGCCCCCCTCCCCAACCACAACAAAATCAGGCAGTCAATGGCCTGCCACCCCCACCCCTCTCTCCCTAGCCTGCAGACTGACAGAATCAAAAAAAGCTGTTAAAATACTCGTTAAGAACTGAAAGCCATCTGCTTGAACCTGCTCTCTCTGGTTTCAAATGGTTGTAGATAAAGCAGGAGACTGTTCCTGCCCAGATCACCGAGCTGATGCTGAAATAAAAGCTGAGAAATTAATGGTTAAATGTGGTGAGGAAATGAAAAGTTAACCTTTCCCATCTTGAATGGATAATCATGGCTATCCCTCGTTTCTTAGACTGTACTTATTTTGGCTTCTCACTTGGCTTCTACCTTCCAAGATGCCCCACATTTTGAGCTTTCCACTTCTTTCCTCTCTCACCCTTCACCCAACGGGTGAGTCTTTGTTTGGCTTTGGGCAGACAGGGAGAGATAACAAAAATCCGAGAGATGAATGTCAAAGTTACAACCTTTATTACAACCTTCAAGGAAGGAAAGGAGATGGGAATACCTGACCTGGGCAGGCTTCCCTTTGGAAGCCTTGTTGAGCTGGGAAGTGAATGCTGGAATGTTTCAACTTTCAGGGCTAGCGAGGTTCAGATTTATAGTCAGTCTGTTTATACTATATCATGTGTGGTAGCATAGGATATCAAAGAAAGGGGTTCTACAGGGCTACCACCAGTTTCCATGAAAAATGGCTCCTCTTCTCATGCATGGCATTCTAATGCAGCACAGATGGAAACTGGGGCTTTTCGGTTTTACTATTTCTGTACATCACACAGGCCATAAATACTCCCCAAATCAGCAGTGATTTCTAAGGTTCCATATAACCGACTTTACCAGGATCAGCTGCTGCAGTTTATGTGTTCCCCCAGAGAAAAGCTGCCCAAGCTCCCAGGTTTTATAGACCATTTCAGGGAGACCTCACAAATAAAAATGGATGGAAAGTATGGCCCATATTTTTAATATCCACATAGTTAATACCGCATTTGCTTATCCCAGTTTACATTCATCAGTTGTATGTTGTACTGGCTCGTTTCTTGCCAAAGCCCAGGTTTAGCCACAGTGATCTAGGTTAGTACAGTTGGAAAACACCTTGGAGATCATCTAATCCCGAAATCTCATTTTACAGATGAGGAAACTGAGGCCCAGAAAATGGAAATGACATATTCAAGCTCATAGAGCTGACTTTGTTAATGACAGAGCAGGAATCTGAGCCAAGCACTCCTGACACAACTAGTCTAGTGTTGTTTCTTACTATGTTGTTGCTGTTTAGTCATTTCAGTTGTATCTGACTCTTTGTGATTCCATTTGGGGGTTTCTTGGCAAAGATATTAGAGTGGTTTGCCATTTCCTCCTCCAGTTCATTTTTCACAGATGAGCAAATTGAGGCAAACAACTTGTCCAAGATCATACAGACAATAAGTATGAAACCAGATTTGAACCTAAGAAGCTGAGTCTTCCTGACTCCAGGCCTAGCACTCTATCCACTGTGCCACCTAGCTACCCACTTCCAACTATACCCCATTTCAAATCTTTTCAAAGCATATATAAGTCTTTTAGAGCATTAGTTATACATCCAAACACAACTGTATATATGTACATATGTACACATATGCAGACATACATACACATATCTGTATATATCTGTATATATACATGTACACATATCTGTATATATACATGTGCACATATATGTGTATGTATATATGTATATGTCTATATATACATATCTATACATACATATATACATGAATATATGTGTGTATATATAGCACATGCCTTAAAGGTCCTTATCCCGATTCCTATAATTACTGATAAGTCATGTCTGAACAGTGTAGTTACAATGTTCTACAGTGTTCTTCAGGCTATTTTCCTTATGCTATAGCTCAGGAGCCCCCACTGGGTTGCTCCTTGCCATGATTATCAGTGGATATCAATTAGATAGACATAGATAGGTAAGTGGCTTTTAGAAAGGGGTATCTACCAGGATTTTAGAGTGAGAACAGCTGGTTTAAAAAAAAATCCTCACAAAAATCTATGGCATACTCTCCCAGAAATATATACAGTCCTGGGTAAAATAGGCTCAGATTAGAGCACTTGTCACAAAGGGACAGTTCACAGATCATATAAATCCTTTTGCTGAAGTCCCCAAGATGTTCCCCTCAGTTATAGCACAGTATTTTTTTTTGTTCACTCTTTGTAGAGCCTTGAATATGTCCAGGCTTCTTCTGTGTCCTGACGGAGACACTGTTTTCAGATGTTCCTGATATTATTAGGATAGAACACTGATGGGAAGTCCAAAATCTTCCAGAGACTTCAAAGCTTGCAAAGTTCCCCTTTGACTAAAGTGGGCTGGAGAGCAAGATAGAAACCTCATCCAAAGGCACAGTTCTTTTCCCTCAAATGATGGTTTCCCAGAGGTTCCAGTAAAACACCCTCTCTTCTCCATTGCCATGATATTTTGAGCTCTCAACCAGCTTTCTGGTTTTATATAGGCTTGAGGATTTTACCAAGTTCCTTACCCTATGTTAACAGACTTCTTGGCCAAGCCAATTGAGATTCCTCTGATTAATTCAAGGTTTCCAAGTCTTGTCCAAACTCAGTGAACAGTTGAGATTTTTTTCTTTCTCACTTGATTATGGTATAGCATATTGTCACTTTCTTTAAGTGGGATGGAGGGACTAGAAAAATTTAAACTGTTCCTCTTAAGGTTCTAGAGATAACCATGAGGGGTTTGAGTTTCCAGTACTGTCCTCCTGAGGTCACATTGTAATGGTAATTTAAAAGGGAAGGTGATTCCCATTCATTAATAGATCCATGTGACCTGCAGGTCACATGGAAGTCTGAGTCACATGGAGCCTGTGGTGGGAGGAATTTGCTGAACTAGTGGAACAGGAAGGGTAGAACAGGAAGAAGAAGAGCTAGAGCAGAGCTGAAAGAAAATTAGTCATGAGAGCAGTCAGAGCTAGGAAGGCTGCAGGTAAGCAGGCTGCTGGCTAGTGTGAATGAAAGAGCTTGTTTGTAATTTTGTTTAAGGGACCCTGCTTGTGATTTGTCTAATGAAGCTTCTTTGTGGGAAGCCCAGCAGGGGGAAGGCTTGGGGATGGTGTTGTCCTCTGCATTATTATTGTATATAGATTTTTATTACTATGTTGGATTTGGCTTTCTGGTGTCTGAAAAAAATGTTTTGGTTCTGTCTTTCATGTGGAGTCTGTTGTATTTCATGATTCAGAATTGTGCCAGGATATTCGTGGCCTCTGTAGGTGCTGGTGAATGTTGCATTGGCACCAAACACATCCAGTGTGCTACTCCCAAATATGAATCAATCAACTGACATCAATTAGTTTTTTCTAAAGGGCTATTTATAGAAAAGATATAGTAAAGAAAGAAACTACATAAACATTCTCCCAACCAGGAACACAAACATACTCTTCCCTTGTATAAATAAGGACCTTTGAAAGAATGGGTTTATACTTAAAGGACAATGGTAGTAAGGAATATGTATACAGGACAAAAATCCTCCCACCCCAGAAGACCTTTTATACATGAAATCATTAGAAGGGTCTCCTTTAGGTGCAGCTTACTGTTGAGCTTCAAGGATTAGTACTCTTCTGGAATCCATATCTGGTTCTTCTCTCTGTTAAGCAGAGTCACAATCCCTGAAATTACATTTCCTAACTCATAGGGTTTTTTTTTCTTTTTTTAAAGAAATATTTATATACTATTTAATTTTTCCCTTGTTACATGTAAAAACAATTTTTAACATTTGTTTGCAAAACCTTCAGTTCCAAATTCTCTCCCTTTCACTCTCATCGACCCACCTCATTGAGAAGGCAAACAATTTGATTGAGGCTATACATGTGCAGCCATACAAAACACTTCCATAATAGTCATATTGTTAAAAAAAAGAACAGCCAAAAAAACCCCTCAAGAAAAATAAAGTAAAAAAGAATACTTCAATCTGAATTCGGGCATCATCAGTTCTTTGGGGATGGATAGCATTTTTCATTATACGTCCTTCAGAACTGTCTTGGATCACTATATTGCTAAGAATAGCTAAGTCATTCACAGTTGATTGTAGTACGGTATTGCTGTAACTTTACATCAACTGGTATGTCTTTCCAGGTTTCTCTGAGAGCATCCTGCTCATGATTTCTTATAATATAATAGTATTCCATCATAATCATATACCACAATTTGTTCAGCCATTCACCAATTGATGGAGAATTTCTAATTTCTAATTCTTTGCCCCAGAAAAGAGCTGCTATAAATATTATTGGACATATAGGTCCTTTTCCTTTCTTTTTTTTTTTAAATCTCTTTTGGGAGACCTAATAGTGGTATTACTAGCTCAAAGGGGTATGCATGGTTTTATAATCTGTTGGCCATTATTCCAAATTGCTCTACAGAACCATTAAATCAGTTCACAACGCCATCAACAATCCATTAATGTCTCATTTTCCCCACATTCCCTCCAATATTTGTCATTTATCTTTGCTGTTCTATAAACCAATCTAATATATATATATATAAGGTAGTATCTCAGAATTGTTTCAATTCCCATTTCTATAATCATTAGTGAGAGTATTTTTTTCATATGCTTATAGAGAGTTTTGATTACTTCATCAGAAAACTGATCATATCTTTTAATCTTTTATTAATTAGGGAATGGCTCTCATTTTTATAAATTTGACTCAGTTCTCTATGTGTTTTAGAAATGAGGCCTTTATCAGAGAAACTTGCTTCCACTTTTTTTCACAGTGACCATTGTTAATTGTATTTCCCTCCATCCTATTCCCCCTGTTTATTCTATTCTCTCTCTCCTTTTACCCTGTGCCTCCTCAAAACTATTTTGCTACCCCTCCCCCAATCTTCCCTTCCTTCTCTCATGCTTGCACTTCTCTTATCCCCTTTCCCCCTACATTCCTGTAGGATAAGATAGATTTCTATACCCAATTGAAAGTGTATGTTATTTCTTTTTTGAGTCCATTCTGATGAGAGTAAGGTTTACTCACTTCCCCTCACCTTGTCCTTTTCCCCCTCCCCTGTAAAAGCTTTATCATGCCTCTTTTCTGTGAGGTAATTTACCCCATTCTACCTCTCCCTTTCTCTTTCTCCTAGCATGTTTCTCTCCCACCCTTAATTTTATTTTTTAGATATCATCTCTTCATATTCAACTCATCCCATACCTATGCATATATATTCCTTCTAACTATTCTAAAAATGAGAAAAGTCTTATGGGTTACAAATATCATCTTCTGTGTAAGAATGTAAATAGTTTAACTTTAACAAGTCCCCTTATGATTTCTCTTTCCCATTTCCTTTTTGTTTCTCTTGAGACTTGTATTTGAAAGTTAAATTTTCTATTCAGCTCTGGTCTTTTCTTAAGAAAGCTTGAAATTCTTCTATCTCATTAAATGTCTTAAGTGTCCATTTTTTCCCTTAAGAATTATACTCAGTTTTTCTGGGTAGGTGAATCTTGATTGTAATCCTAGCTACTTTGATCTCCAGAATATCATATTCCAAACCTTTATATCCTTTAATATAGAAGCTGGTAGTTCTTGTGATAGCCTGACTGTGGCTCTACCATACTTGAAATGTTTCTTTCTGATTGCTTGCAATATTTTCTCCTTTACCTGGGAACTCTGGAATTTGACTATAATATTTGAGAGTTTTCATTTTGGCATCTCTTTCAGGAGGTGATTGGTGGTTTCTTTCAATTTCTGTTTTACGCCCTAGTTCTAGAATGTCAGGGCAATTTTTCTTGATAATTTCTTGAAAGAGTATGTATAGGCTCTTTTTTTATTAATCATGACTTTTAGGTAGTCCAACAAATTTTAAATTATCTCTCCTGGATTTATTTTCCAGCCTAGTTGTTTTTCCAGTGAGTTATTTTACACTGACTTCTATTTTCTTTCATTCTTTTTGTTTTGTTTTATTGTTTCTTCATTTCTCATAAAATTATTAGATTCCATTTGCTCCATTTTACTTTTTAAGGAATTATTTTCCGTAGTGAGCTTTTGGATCTCCTTTTCTATTTGATCAGTTTTGCTTTTTAAGTCATTCTTCTACTCATTTTTTTTTTTGGACCTTTTTTTTTTTTTTTTTTTACCATTTGCCTTAGTCTGTTTTTTAAGGTGCTATTTTTTTTCAGTATTTGTATATGTGTGTGTGTGTGTGTGTGTGTATGTCTCTTTTACCAATTATTAACTTGTTTTTCATTATTTTCTTGCATCATTCTCACTTTTCTTCCCAATATTTTCTCTACTCCATTTACTTTATTTTCAAAATCCATTGTGAACTTTTCCATGGTGTGAGATCAGTTAGTATTTTTCTAGGAGGCTTTGGATGTAGGAACTTTGACTTTGTTGTCTTCTTCTGAGGGTGTGCTTTGATCTTTCTTGTCACCACAGTAACTTTCTATGGCCAGATTTTATTTTTTCCTTGTTGTTTGCTCATTTCTCCAGTCTATTATTTGACTTTTAATTCTTTGTTAAAGTAGGGCTCTACTTCCAAGGTAGTAGACCCATTGTCCCTAGCTACAGGGTTTTGTGCAATTGTTTTCTGAGACACTTCTAGGGACCTGTAAGTTTTCAGTGCTTCCAAGGTGGTATGATCTAAGCAAAAGTGTTTACTACTCTCCTGACCTGTGCTTTGGTCTGTAAGTGACCACAAGCTCTTTTCTACCCTGAAACTGACCACAGTTCCCTTGCACTGTGTGCTGTTGTTCTAGTGCTCCTTCTTGACCTGGTACTGCCACCAAAGACTAGGACCCAAATCCAAGTAAGTATGTGCAGAGAAACAGAGTCCTGTTCCAGTGCTAGCAAAAAGATGTGTGTAATCTCCTTCTGAACAGTTGTTTCACCCCCTTAATGTCTGTAGGCTGACATCTCTGGAAGCAGCCATTGCCGCTGTTGATTCAGTCCCTCCCAAGGCCCATTCATGATTTGCTGAGGCCCTGGCTGTCCTAATGCAGCCTGCAGTGGACAATGCTCCACTCTCACCCCTGTGTGAGACAGACCTTCTAAGTTGCCTTTGATGTCTGTGGACTGATGTCTGGAAACTATCACTGCTGTCAGCGATTCAGTGTCCACAAGGCCTGTTTTGAGTTTGCTGGGTCCTGGTCTGTGCTGGCATAGCCTGCGCTGGATTGTGCTCCTCTCTCACTCTGATTCAAAAGACCTTTCCCGCCAAACTTCCAAGTTGTCTTGGGTTGGAAATTTGTTTCATTCTGCCTTTTTGTGGGTTCTGCTCTAGAATTTGTTTAGAGTCACTTTTTAAAGGTGTTTGGGGAAGATGTTAGGTGAGTCCCTGCCTTTATTCCACCATCTTGGTTCCTCCTCCCACTCATAAAGTTTTATAAGGAATCTCTCTCTGTCTCTCTCATATATATGTGTGTGTGTGTGTATATATGTGTGTATATATGTGTGTATATATATATATATTTGTGTGTGTGTATGTATGTATGTACATATACATGTACACACATAGAAACAGGTATATATTTACATATATATGTATACATAGATACAGATATAGATAGATATTGATATAGATGTTTGTGTGTCTTATAGAAATATCATTTTTTTGCTTTGAGATAAAAGGAGTTAGTAATTTTACCCCTTTCTAGAACTTAAAAGTCAGATGAATATGGAACTCTTTCTCATCCATAACTAACCCTGCATTACATAATGTGAGCTGTTACCAGGCTGGTTCATTATAGGAGAGGTTAGGTTTGATTGTGAGCAAGATTCTGTTTGCATGAATTTATTCTTAGAAATTCCTAAGACTGTGTCTTCACTGGACTTTCTCACTATCCCAGTGTATATCATCTCCTTAAAATGGTTTATTGACTTGTCATTTTTGCCAAGGTTTGTTGGCATTTGTTGACTAAATTTTAAGAATCTTCTTATGAATAAAAGTCATATAATACTGGCAATATTGGTTCAATTCAGGAATTCAGGTACTAAACCATGATTTGATGTTCTTCTTTGATTACACCCTGATCTAGGTTTGGAAAAGAATGAAATTATTTCCAAATTAGTGATTTTTTTTTTAAAAATGATCTAATGGAAAGTTCTATCACAAACAAATCCTTCATTCAGTTAGGGGTTGAGCAAATGAAGGTGATCTATTCCTGTTTGGGGGTCTATGGCTGGATTTGATTTATGAGAAATAGAGCTGGAAGGCACTTAGAGGTCATCTAATCCATCACCCTCCATTTTATGAATGAGGAAACTGAGATCCTAAGAGGTAAAGTAACATACAGAGTGAGAATGGCAGTAAGTAGGAGAGCCAATATCTTTTGGCTTTAAATATAATGGTCTTTCAACTGCACCATGCTGGTGGCAGTATCTGCTCTGAATGGACAACTATCAGGGTAGGGGGTGCTTTCCACATAAAAGACATCTAGAAGAGGCAGCTTGATTATGTAGTGGAATAGGAGTCAAAGGCTTGGGTTTATTACCTTGGAAAGTGACAACACCTCTTTGTTCCTCTTATGTACTCTAACAAACAGGGATAATACCTATCTTAGGGTTGTTCTGAGGATCAAGTCAGATACATCATAATGTGAAAGCATTGTAATATATACATATATGTGTGTATATATGTATATATATACATACATACATACATACACACACACACAAGCTTAAGATTTTATGATTAATGGTTTAGGATGGTCCATTTAACTAAAGCATAGAGTGGGATGGTAAAGTTAATAGGGCACTGTGAAATAACAGTATGAGTGCTCCAGTAATTCTAGTTTTCACAGAATTAACAAAGTTGGAGGGAATTCAAGGGCCATGTAGTGTAGTTCCCTCATTATTCAAAAGACAAAAACCAAGAACCAGAGATTTAAAATGTCAAAAACCTAGTAAGAGAAAATGGGATAAAATGAAAGTTGATCTTGGAACTAGAAGACATGTATTTGGATTCTAACTCAGATGATTATTACCTCTATGACCTTGGGCAAGTCATTTAACTTTCCTGTTCCTTGATTTCCTTATCTGTAAAATGTGGGTAGTTGGATTACAAGATCTCTGTGGTCCCTTCCAGCCTCAAATCTACAACAGAATGTCAGAGCCAGGATTTGAAACCTGCCCCATCGACTCCATATCCAGGCCTTTTTCTACTTGGCCATGCTATAGTTATTGTTATAGTTTTAAATAGAATCACTTTGTCCATTTTTCAAACAGTCACAAACACGTAAAATTTGTCTTTTTCACTCTCCAGTAAAGGAGCATTTCATTCTGGAATGCTGTCTTAAGCTTATCAACTCCACCTCTTCCCTGAAGTCTCTCATTCAGTGTTCAAATGGGCATGTGGCATAACTCCCTGTCTTATGTCTTTGGTGGGTACCAGGGTATATGGAGCTCTAGGGTCTAACATGATGTCCATTCTAAATGGTCTTTGAATGTGATTTAGGACCTTCACAGCATAGGTACACCATCATGGGAGATTTTCAGATGCCAAATAAATTCCTTACAGGCTCATAGACTAATAGGATATTTTATGATTTAGGTATAGTTGCCTCTATGAAAAGGAGCTCTATATAACTCCCTTATGGATTTGTCAAAGAACTATACCCTCAAGAATTGTCTTTCCCTCACTGGCTGGATAATGATTTCTGCAGAAAAACAAAGTTAAAAGACATGTGTGGGAAGATAGATAGATGGACAGCTAACTAGAAAGACAGATCAATCAAGTAATGTAATCTATCTACATTTAATCAGTAGGGCACCAATGCACTTTTGGTAGAGGAATGAAATGTAACATTATGGAAATAACACTGGCTTTGGAGTCAGAGAACCATTGTTCAAATCCCAACTCTTCCATGTGTTACTTATTCGATCTAGTCCTTTATTTCTTCATCTGTAGAATGAAAAGTTTGGATTAGATCATCTCTATTATTCCAGCTCAAAACTGATAGCTCTGTGATCTCTCAGGGCCTCATTTTTATAGTTTGTAAAATGAGGCAGTTTAACTTAATGATCTATAAGGTCCCTTTGAGCACTAAATCCTAGAATCCTAGGAGATCTCTAAATATACCTTTGTAAGAAAGAATAAGGTAAATGAAATGACCTTAAGTTGAATTCTCAAGATGTGGCACTATAATCTTTTATATTTTCTTTTAATTTTCCTTTCAAAAATGCTAGCAGGACTTTTCAAAATCCTAGATCACCCACAAGATACACTGATGATACACAAAACATACTGTTATCATTCCCTTAAGGATTGAAAATATGCTGCAAAATTTAAAATCTATTTAGTGGCCTTTTTAGACTGAATTCAAACTGTTTGGTTTTTGCTTGTGGCCAAACAGGGCTTCCTGTTTCTAAGGAGAAAGGTTTAAAAACGGCTCATAAAAAGACTCAAAGGCTTCTTGGATATCAAAGCATCTTTACAAAACATTATCTGATGAGTTAAGTGTACAGAGAAATAAAGAAACAGACGGATTTCATTTCCTTTAAAATACACATGAGATTAAGAATTAAGGGGAAAGAGCTCTGGAAAGGGCATGGGGGTGGGGAAGGAAGGGATTCCATCAAACTCAAAATACTCAAAATCTTGCTGAAGATTTTTTGATACATCTGAATTTTTTTCAATGTTACTCACTATACCAGTGCGTATCACCACCTTAAAATGACTTATTGACTTGACATTTTTGCCAAGGATTGTTGGCATTTGTTGACTTATATTTTAAAATCCTTTGAATAAAAGTCATGCACTGCTGGCAATATTCATTCAATTCAGGGATTCAGGTACTTAATAAACCATCATTTGATGTTCCTCTTTAATTACACTTTGATCAGGTTTAGA
This sequence comes from Notamacropus eugenii, assembly GCF_028372415.1. Lineage (NCBI taxonomy): Eukaryota > Metazoa > Chordata > Mammalia > Diprotodontia > Macropodidae > Notamacropus > Notamacropus eugenii. The sequence continues at coordinate 554,282,074 of NC_092872.1, forward strand.
GAAGAATAGAATAATTTTCTAATTAATTATGTTTTTAAAATGTTTAATTTAATGGAAATTTCTATTACAAATATATCCTTTATTCAGTTTGGGATTGAGTAAATTAACATGATCCATTTCTATTTGGGAGCTCAGTTTTTCTTTCGAAATATATATCTAGGCATCTCAGTGACTAAAACATATATATGTGCTGTATATATGCATAAATTTACTCTTTATATGTGAGTATTTTCATGTATGTGGGGAGGGAAGAAGGAGGGAGGGAGAGAGGGAGAGAGAGGGAGAGAGAGGGGAGAGAGAGAGAGAGAGAGAGAGAGAGAGAGAGAGAGAGAGAGAGAGAGAGAGAGAGAGAGAGAGAACGAACAAGAATATGGCATAGAGGTTGGAGGTCAAGGAGCCAGGAAAAAACAAAAAACAACACCAACTCTGATTTCAAGCTATCAGACTGTTTCTGATATATGCTAGCTATATGGCCCTAGGGAAATTACAACCTCACAGAGCCTCTAGGAACTCTCTACTACATTTGCCATACTCCCTCAAAATCTACTTCAGCCCAGAGCTCTGAAAACTCCTTCTGGACTTCTATCCCAGCAGATATGTTCTCTCTGGAAACACCTTCATTTCTACAATCTCCGCCTCTGATTAATAATTTCATCCCTAAAAGTCTGAAGAAGCACACATGTTTATTTCACTGCATTGGACCATGACTTCTTTTGGATCTTGTCCTCTAACAACTTCTTCCCCACTGCTTTTTCAGCTCCATTTTATGTGTTATTTTCTTATAAGGATATAAACACCTTGAGGACAGGTACTGTCTTAATTTTTACTTGTATCTTTATTCCCCATTCTTAGCACAATATTTGGCACAGGAACCTAATAAATTCCTGATCTATTTCTAAGACTGTAAATCAAAGACCAATTGCCAGTCTGCATTGGTAGACAGAGTTTCTTTATCTGTAGTTCCCTACATCAATGAAACTATGGATGTAGTCCATCAAATGAATATACCAAGCCATATTTCTAGAACTTTAAGATTTGCAAATACATTTCTTCACTACAACTCAGCAAGTCATAAAATTAGTATTGACCCATTTTCAAAGTGAGTAAATTGAGGCTCTGGGGAATTAAATTACTTGCTCTTGATTACATTGCCATAATCACTGCTGGCAGATCTATAGCATGTAAGGACCTTGAGGACAGGGACTGCTTTTATTTTTGTCTTTGTCACCCTAATGGCTACCGTAATTCCTAGAACCTAGTACCCTTATTCTTCATCACTATATTTTAATCTGTAGTACTAAGAACTTCTTTAATAGAAGTTGGCAACATTTTGTCATGTTTCTGAAATAAAGTATTTTGAAGAGACCGATAAATTAACTTTAGCTATAGACTTCCACTTATGACAATTACAAAAATGAGAAACATTATGGTCACTGTTATATAATGAAAATCTCTTTAGCCTCAAAATAAAATGGGTTGATGAGCTAAATATTTACCTTTTATCAGGTCATAGAAAAGTTAGCAAGAGAGAAAGGGCTGGAGCAGTTTATAACTCCAATGTCTTATAATTCCAGAACTATGTTGAGTTCTTTTTTAAAATTTTTTTAGCAAATCTAGCTATATGCACCATAATTCCTTACCTTAGTACTTCCATAAATTTCTAAGGTATTGAGTGGTCTTTTCAGGTCCTAAGATTTACAGATACAAAGTTTGCTACTTCATAGGAAGCAAAGAGAAGATGGTGACAGGGGAAGGGAAGGGTCAAAATTCAAATCCTTCATCCCTTTCTCTGTCCCTGGAAGTAAATCATAGGTATTCCATTCTTAGGGAAACAGAAGAACCCTGGATTACATACCCCAAGCTCAATTTCTTTATTCTGATAGTTCTGTAATAACACTGCCTATTAGTTACACATTTAATCTCAACCAGTCCTCAAAAGTCCAAGTTAAAAATCTCACCTGATATGTGAAGTCTTTTAACTATCTCTTTTCTTTCTATGTTGGAAACACAAATGATAGATTGTAAGCTTGTTGAGGGAAGGGATCTTGTCTTTTTTGTCTTTGTATCTCATACTACCTTAGCATTGTGTTGCACACAAAAGAGGTTTTAAAAAGTGACTGTTGAATAAATGATTGATTGTCCCTATCTCATAGTGATTTCTACCTCTTCTGAATATCTGTGGCTCTATACTGTCCCTAATACACATTTGTCACATAGGGTAAACTGTCTAGTATTATTAATTTCCTCTTGATGAATACACTTCATCTTCTCAGATTGATTATAAATTTATTGAAACTACATCCCATATCTCACAAGACTTCTGTGGTTCCCAAAGAATATAGTACTCATCTTTTCCTGTTGAATATTCCCTGAATAAAAATTGGTTGTGTGGCTAACTGATACTGCTGCACTATTTTAAAGCACTTTGAATAAACCAGGCCTAATAATTAAAAAGGAAATGAGATGCAATCTTGAGCTTGAAGTTAAAGAGACCTTGTTTTCTTCCTTGTTTTTATAACCATCAGAAAACTTGGAAAAATGATACCATAGTCAAGTAACTGAGAATTAACTATATAACTGTCAAAATAAGAAGAGTATTATGTTATATACCACAACTAAAACAAAATCTAAAGGAGAAAAGCTACAATGGGAAAGGCTAATACACATGAAGAATCAATGGAAATAGAAGTGGAATAATTTTTGACGTTTTAATGCCACATGAAATTTTTTTCTCCTAGCATTATCATATGATTAAAGATCATGGAACAATATGATCTCAGAAGAATTACAGTTATGAGTGACTTAGAGGAAAGACAGATGTATGATAGGTCTAGCTAGGCTTCAATATGTTATCTATTCCCTACATAGCTCTCTACAAAATTGATACCATAAAACACAGATATAAATTTGACATTCCCTTGCTCAAGAAGGTTTAGTGGCTCCCTACTAACTCCATCATAAATAGAATCTCCTTTATCTGGTATTTAAAACCTTCATTATGTGACTTTAACTTATATTTCTAGTATGATTTCACATTCATTTCACTCCCATCCACTGTATTCTACTACAGGTCTAATTTGTGATTATCTGTACAAAATATTTTGTCCCCCACTTCATAGTTTTATGTAGTCTCTTCCCCATGCTGGGAATATACTCCAACCTCACTAAGATTTATTAAAATGTTAATTAATCAACATTTAATTAATAGTAATTAAAATCTCTATCTCCCTTCAAGGATCAACTCAAGTACCATATTTACCCAGTTGTTACTATTGTCACCATGTCCTATATATTTTTATATGTTTTCTGTGTTCTACACAAAAGATAGTGTGGAATGGGGAGTATAAGACTAACCTCAGAGTCAGGACAACCTGGATTCAATTACTGCCTCTGACACTTATTAAAATTATGAGCAAGTCACTTAATTTCTCATTTCCTCAGGCAATTCTCTATAGGCTGTAGAATACAACAGCATAGGGAAATTCTTCATTGGGAGTTGACTCCAATGAAATTATATATTTCTGGGGTATGTATCATGCTTCAATCTATCTATCTATCATATATACATACATATATATGTATATACACATATACACATATACATATATATATATGTTTCTATTCAATTCAATAAATATTTATTAAGCACCTATTATGTACCAGACACTATTTTAAGCACTGGGGATATGTATAAGGAAAATGAAAATAGTCTACTCTCAAGGAGTTTACAGTCTAATGGAGGAAGACAATACACAAAAGGAAGCTGAAAGTAGGGAGGAGAGTATGATGCTTCATGGAGTCAAAACCAACCAGAATTACTGAGGGAAAATGGGGAATTACCTGGAAAATCCTTTCTTTTATAAAGCAAGGCTCTGAGAGAAATTTAATAATCCAACTTCCAGTTTTTTAAATCAAAAGGGAAAGGCACTTGAGGGAAGTATTGAGTAATAAAAGCTGAGTCAATCAGCTTGATGATGAGATTTTAGGTGATAAACTTACCTTGATGCAGGCATTATATTTGGGGTAGACAAAACTATTAAGGCCAAAAGAGCAATTGAAAATCATTGTGCCAAAAATTATTTTTTTCCTACAAAATACATCAAATTTATATCTTGTAGATATTTTATCTTTTAAAAAAATGAAAATATTCAGGTTATAGGTAAGTATATCATCAAGGTCATACCCACAGCAGCTGAATATGCTGGTGTATTTCCAGGTTTGAATAGCAAGATATAACAGACTCTCTTCACTGAAGACAGAACCAAGATATTTACTCAAACACCAAAAAGCCAGATCCATCATAATAACAAAGAAATCCATCATAGTAACCAAGAGGTCTTTATGTATTACCAGACCTTCCCATAAACCAACTCCTCTCTCACTCACAGCTAGCTGCTTGCTTCCTCTCTCTTTCCCAGCTCTGCCTGCTGTGTCTCACTTCCTCTCAGCTCTGCTCCACCCCTTCCTGCTCCACATGACTTAGATTCATGTGATTCAGGCTTCCACGTGGCTTAAGCAGGTCTTATCACATAGGTTAATTAATGAATAGGACAGATATTCCCATTCCACTCACAATGCATTAATAGTACAGCAAGACATAGAAAGGTCTATTTGGTTTCTGGGTCAGTCAAAATGCAAAACAAAACAAAACAAAAAAACCCTGATGTCACATGCTTGAGGTTGGCAAATGAAAATGTAGCAAGAAGATGGGAGGAAAACTGGAGAGACAGAAGCTGTCAGGAAACGTAGAAGGAAATGTAAGAAGAGATATATGTTTGCAGAAAAAGGCAATGTTGCAAATGGTAGAATAATTTGCCTTATCAAAAAATCGTTATCATCTTTGTTCATTCTTAGCTTTTCTCAGTCTCCTGGGCAACCACAAGGCACTTAGCTATGACAGCAGCTGGGGCTGAAGAGCTAGATTTCAAATCATTTTGACTGCGTTCAGAGGGGCTTCAGATTAACATGATGGGCAGGCAATCCTATATATGATGTAAATTCAGGGAGTCAAAGATGTAATAATAACTTTTCATCTGAAGTGATAGTTTCATAATAGAGAAGAGAAAACTGCTTATAATGGGTAGTACTGATTCCAGGTGAGAGCTAAAACTAATGTTTCTCCACCACTTTCTAGTTTTATGGCCTTGGGTAAATCATTTAACATTTCTCCTAGCTTCAGGTTCCTTATCTATAAAATGAGAATGTTGGATTTGGTGACCTTTAAGGTCATTCCCAGCTCTGAATCTATGTACCTATGATCCTATGACTTTGGGTAAGTCCATATCTCTGAATCTCACTTTGTTCATTTGTCACATAGGGTCTCTTGGAGCTATAACTTTTTAAAGGTCCCAAAGTATTCCTTCAGGTTCCTACCTCCCACACCCCAGGATAGAATTATAAAGCCAGCTGGCATGATACTATGGAAAAAGCTCTATACTGAATTAATTTGGCTTCAAATCCTGCCTCTTATTCTTTACTACCTGGGTGACCTTGGAAAAGTCACTTAACTTCTCTAGTCATCAATTTCTTCAACTGTAAAATAAGTGAGTTGAATAGATGGTTTCTGGGATCCCTTCCAATTCTTGATCTATAAAATTGTGGCTGAGCTTACTATTTTCAGCCCTGCTGGAGATACTCCCTCATTTTCATTTTTTAATGACATATAGAAAAATTTCTGTCATTTAGTATATAGAATCATGGTTGGCAATAACTAATTCAACAAGGTCCTGCCACCAGAGTCCTTGGGTTCCCTCTACATAAACAAATATGTAGACAAAAGAAGGATACATACACATACTCACACACATACAACGAAAAACTCAGACAGAGAACCCCATGCTAGGTGGAATAAAGGCCATATAATAGCAACCCCCAACTTCTCTATCGGCTGCTCTGATTAGGTTCCAGTGAGCAGCTGGAGTACAGTGCAGGGGGCCTGGTGCCTATTGTTGCCCAACCCTAAGTGCTCTCTGCTGAACAAGTATACAGGGTTAGACGTGTGTGTAGTTAACGCCATAAAGGGATTTCAGTGTGCTTTTTCAAAAAATGGCTCCTTTAAAATGGCATATTTTGCAGCACATTATCACTATTCAGTTTGTGAAGAGGCTTTACCATCCTAATGTGCACATTAGTCGAGAGATAATTATGAGTTCAGGCCCCTCTTCAGTCAATCAAAGCGCAGCTCCCATCCAAGCCATTTTCTGAAAGCAATTGAAAATTGCCAGTTAAGAATGCACGGTAATGTTTGCCATAAGATGTCTCAATATGCAGATAGGGATTGGAGACTTGAAACTACACATCATGTCAAAGACCCATTGTGTCAAGGATCCATTTCTTTAAAATTGTTCTCGAATATGAATTTAGAATTCAATAGACCATATCAGCTTTAAAAAAGTAGTCAAGGGGTAGTGATTAAATAATATATGCTTTTCAAAACGATATGTTTATATGACAGAAAGAATTACTCTAGTCAATTACTTATATATATATGTATGTGTGTGTGTGTGTGTGTGTGTGTGAATGTGTATATGCATGGGGAGGAAATGCAAACTGAGGTGTTCTGACTGAAGTAATCCTTTTGTGGTAGGCAGAAAAGAAAGATTAGGAGAATTAGCAATGTGGAGAGAACCAACTCATTTTTTTTTCCTTCTTGACAGTAGGAAAATATGATATTACTATTAGGGAAAAAGGTTCTCAGAAGAGACTAAGTTTCCAAAGAATTAGCTTTTTTTATCTAGGTTGGTTTGATTAACAAAAGATCATGGATTCATAGCTGAAAAGGATCTGAGAGGTCAGATCCTCTCACTTAGCAGTAGGCAGTTCCTTCATTTTACAAAGGGGGAAACTGACACCCAAAAAGTTTAAATGACTTGTTTAAAGATAGCTATTTAAGTCGGTAGGAGAGTCAACATTTGAACTCAAGACCTCTTGTTCCAAATCCAACATCCTTTCCACTGAAGTTTGACGTTTCATAGAGCTGGAAAAGACTGAATGGGGGCATGTAGTCAAATGTTTCATTGTACAAATGAGGGAACTGAGGCTTAGAAGACTGAGTGATTTGTCTAGGGGTCATACAAGTAAACCAATGATTCAAACCCAGGTCCTCTAAAACCCAATCCAATCTTCTATAAATTGCAAAGCAGTATGATTTCCTCCCCCTCAGAAACACTACCTGCCTCCTCATTTATTTTTGTGTATATCAAAAGAAGTTTTGATACAAAAATCATTAATTTTTATTAATTCGTTAATCTTCATTTTCTCATTATGTTTCGTCATGTAGCCCTTGGAGAGAGTGCTCTACTATCAATGAGGGCCCAAATCCAAGGAAGCTTGGCTTAGGCATGAGACTCTGTCCCTACTTTCCCTTAGCTCTTCACATAGACATAACTTTTAGTGGCCTTCTCTTCATGCCCCATTCCCTAACTTCTACCGTATTCTGTTCTGATATGCAGTGACAACAATTGACATTTTCTAAAGGTTTAAGTTTCTGTTAAAATGCCCTCTCAACTAATCCAAATATTTCTATCCTCTTTTTACAAAGAAATTGATTTTTTTGTTTTGAAAATGGTTTTGTGATTGACGTATTTTTTTTCCTAAGCATATGAAATCTCTAAACAAATGTATCTCCACACAAAAGCGGTCTTTCAAATAATTTATACCTTCTTTGAAGGCAGGAGTAGTATCTGATTCATAGAATTATAGAGCAGTAGCATTAGATTATGAATTTAGTGGTCATCTTGTCCAGAGGTGTCAAAAATTGCAACATGTGACTCTCCCCTTCCCTCCAACACTCATTAGTACAGCCTAAACCAAATGAAATGTAATTGGGAAATATTTAACTAAGTAAATAAATATACAGTAAAACATAGAAAACATTATATTTTAAAGCTAAATCAACGTGTGGCCCACAGTAATCCTCATGTACAGATCAGTGGACCTCTGTTTCTCTTTCAGTTTTTTACCACTTATCTCACTGAGTGTTTTCATTTTACAAATGAGGAAACTAAGACCCAATAAAATGATTTGTTCAAGTTCATAAAGTAAGTGGGAGAACCAGCATTTAAAGTTCATCTTCGGACTCCAAATCAAAGGGGTAGCAGTTGGTTCAGCAGAAAGAGTATTGGGCCTGAAGCCATAAAGACCTGAGTTCAGATATGGCCTCAGACATGTACTAGTTTGCCTCAGTTTCCCCATCTGTAAAATGGAGATAATATTAGCACCTGCTTCTCAGAGTTGTTTTGAGGATTAAATGAGGTAATGATTATAGAGCACTCAGTATAGTGCCCGGCACAGAGTAAATATTATATAAATATTATTATAATTATTATTATTAAATCCAGCACTCTTTCCATGTTGTCCATTTTCATATTGATCTGTTTACTGCCACCTAATGCCTTCCATTCCTTTTCTTTCTCCATATAACAACTGCTCTGATCCATAATCTTCCTTTTCATTTTTAATTAGACAAAATCTACCCATCTGTCAAAATCCAGATCTGATCTTATTTCCTCAATGAAGTTTTCCCTGCCTTCACCAGGTCTCTCCTTCCTTAGAACTCATATTGTACTTAACTGTCTTTACTAATCATTTGGGACTCCAGTTATCTTGCTTTTTCTGCATTTATATTTTCCCTCAACAAACGCTTATTTAAGAAAACACTCTGTGAGTTACTCTTTTGGAGGGGAAAATAGAAGAAAAGTAAATAAGACCTATCCTCCATCTTCAAGGAGTTTATAATTCAATAGTTTAATTAAGACATATGGACAAATGGCTAAAATAGAAAATAAAGCACATGAAGTTCAAAGGTAAGGCACAAACAAGGCACTATGTGAGAATTTCCAAAAGAAAGAAATCATCTCAGTCTGGAAAGTCAGGGAGACTTCTTGGAAGGTCTGTTCCTGAATGGGACTTGGAAGAATGTACAAAATTTCAATAATAGTGTGAGATTATTCCACAAAGGAAAAATAATGTGACTGAGGAAACTTAATTATCTTTTTATGTCATAATATATCACAAAGAATAATTCGCTTGGATACAGAAGACCTGGGGTCAAATGCCTGTTCTGACACACGTTGCTTGCAGAACAGGATGACAGGGTCATTGACCCTGGGGTAATAGCATAGGAGTTCACAGGTCATCCAGTTCAACCTCCTCAATTTCTGTGAGAAAACTTGAGGTCCAGGAGGTTATATAACTTGTCAGTTGGTACACAGTTGGTTAGTGACTAATGTTGAATTTGAATCTCTCTCTTCCTGGATGCTTGGACTTAGGTGGCTCAGTGGTTAGTGTGCCAGGCCTGAAGTCAGGAAGACTCATCTTCTTGAATTCAAATCTGACCTCTGACACCAGCTGTGACCCTGGGCAAGTCACTTAACCCTGTCTGTTTCATTTTCCTCATCTGTAAAAAGAAATGGAGGAGAAAATGGCAAACCACTCCAGTATCTTTGCCAAGAAAACCCCTAAATCAGGTCATGAAGTTTTGGATGTAACCGAGAAACAACTGCATGACAACTTCCTGCTTCCTAGTATACCATCAGCACCATGTTTGCTGTAACTATAAACAAATGATTTTATCTCTGTGAAATGGGAATGACAATTCTTGTATTTTCTATCTAAAGGGGCTGTGGTGAAATACTTAGTGAAACATCAAGTGAATTTGGAGCCTTGAAGACCTCAGTGTAAATCCAGGCCCTCCTACTTACTTACTTAACCTTTGATAAGTCTCTTCTTTTCTATGAAGTTGAGTTCCATCAAGTATAAACTGAGAGGAATTGCTAGATGACCTCCCTTTCAGTCTAAATCCTGTGATCTCCTGTGATAACCACATTTACTTTGACCAAAAAGCCAACTGGTAAGCTTAGATTTTCCAGATCCAAATTCTGTGATTTTAGGGGAGACAATATGATGAAGCCATATATGCATACATACACACATGTATGTTTGTATGTACATATGTGTATGTATATAGTTCCACTTTTGACAAGGCTGTTTTCATCTCTGATCCTCAGTTATTCCAACTCTAAAATAAAGAGGTGAGCCTATAGAATGTTTAAGAGATTCTATCCAGTTCTGTGGTTTCAAAAGTATTGCATGGGTGAGGAACCTGCAGCCTTGAGGTCACATGTGACCCTCTAGGTCTTCAAGTGTGGCCCTTTGAATTCAAACTTCACAGAACAAATCCCCTTAATAAAAGGATTTGTTCTGTAAAACTTGAACTCGAGTCAAAAGTCTACACCCAAGGACCTAGAAGGTCACAGATGTCCTACCCCTGGAGAGAATTTCCCATGTTGAAACTCCCACTATCAATGCAGGTCAGCACTATCTCTATAATGTGTAGTTTGGGAGAATTATATAAGGATACGGAGAGGTTAAGTGATCTATCTGCCTAGGGTCACCCTGCCACTATGTCTCAGGGTCAGGGCCTGATGCCGGTCTTTTTGACTTTGAGGCCAGCTTTCTAAGTGCTACACAATGTTGCATTTCAAAGGTTTTTCAGCAAAAGAAATAAAACTATCAATAAATACTCCAAAATATTCAAAATCACTAACAATTAGAGATAGCAATATTAAAGTGACTGACAGCAATCTATTATCTATCAAGCTAGTAAGATGGGTAAATTCATGATCTGATAGGCTTTTGAATGGCAACAATGCTCAGTCATTGATGGTAGAGCTCTCAATTCAGTTCAGCCACCTTAGAGAACAATTTAAATTTATCCAATAAATGTCACTAAACTGTTTATACCTTTTCACGCAGAGATTCCATTATTAGAACAATAGTAAAGGGAATTGTTGCCAAAAGAAATGTCCATATATAGTTAAATGTTTGTAGCAACATTGTTATAAAAATATATACCCAGCAATTGAGTGTTGGGCAAACAAATCATGGTCTGTGCATGTAATAAGACTTTTTGATCAAATATTTTGATCAAAATAAATGTTGATTTTGGAGATTTCAGTAAAACATGGGAAGATATATGAAGTAAGAGAAAATGAAGAAAGCAGAGGCAAAATGATTATAAAAATGTTATTGATATTGGTTGGTTGGATGGTTGTTGTCCATTTTTTTTGCTTTAAATTTTTTAAAATTAATTTCTTTAACTTTTAACATTCATTTTCACAAAATTTTGGGTTCCAATTTTTCTCCCCATTTGTCCCCTCCCCCCACCCCAAAACACCAAGCATTCTGGTTGCTCCTATCACCAATCTGCCCTCTCTGCTATCATCCCTTCCTTCCCTTGTCCCCATCTTCTCTTTTGTCCTGTAGGGCCATATAACTTTCTATACCCCTTTACCTGTATTTCTTATTTCCTAGTAGCAAGAACAGTACTCGACAGTTGTTCCTAAAACTTTGAGTTCCAACTTCTCTTCATCCCTCCCTCCCCACCCATTCCCTTTGGGAAGGCAAGCAATTCAATATAGGCCATATCTGTGTAGTTTTGCAAATGACTTCCATAATAGTTGTGTTGTGTAAGACTAACTATATTTCCCTCTATCCTATCCTGCCCTCCATTGCTTTTATTCTCTCTTTTGATCCTGTCCCTCCCCAAGAGTGTTGACTTTAGATTACTCCCTTCTCCCACTGCCCTCCCTTCCATCATCCCTCCCCCACCCTGCTTATCCCCTTCTCCCCCACTTTCCTGTATTGTAAGATAGGTTTTCATATCAAAATGAGTGTGCATTTTATTCCTTCCTTGAGTCAAATGTGATGAGAGTAAACTTCATGTTTTTCTCTCACCTCCCCTCTCTTTCCCTCCACTAAAAAGTCTTTTGCCTGCCTCTTTTATGAGAGATAATTTGCCCCATTCCATTTCCCCCTTTCTCCTCCCAATATATTTCTCTCTCACTGCTTAATTTCATTTTTTTAAGATATGATCCCCTTCTATTCCATTCACTCTGTGCTCTCTGTCTCTGTGTGAGTGTGCATGTGTGTGTGTGTGTGTGTATGTAATTGCACCAACTACCCAGATACTGAAAAGCTTCAAGAGTTACAAATATTGTCTTTCCATGTAGGAATGTAAACAGTTCAACTTTAGTAAGTCCCTTATGACTTCTCTTTGCTGTTCACCTTTTCATGCTTCTCTTCATTCTTATGTTTGAAAGTCAAATTTTCTTTTCAGCTCTGGTCTTTTCATCAAGAATGCTTGAAAGTCCCCAATTTCATTGAAAGACCATTTTTTCCCCTGAAGTATTATACTCAGCCTTGCTGGGTAGGTGATTCTTGGTTTTAGTCCTAGTTCCTTTGACTTCTTGAATATCATATTCTACTCCCTTTGATCCCTTAATGTAGAAGCTGCTAGATCTTGTGTTATCCTGATTGTATTTCCACAATTGTTTCTTTCTAGCTGCTTGCAATATTTTCTCCTTGACCTGGGAACTCTGGAATTTGGCCACAATGTTCCTAGGAGTTTCTCTTTTTGGATATCTTTCAGGCGGTGATCTGTGGATTCCTTGAATACTTATTTTGCCCTCTGGTTCTAGAATCTCAGGGCAGTTTTCCTTGATAATTTCATGAAAGATGATGTCTAGGCTCTTTTTTTGATCATGGCTTTCAGGTAGTCCCATAATTTTTAAATTGTCTCTCCTGGATCTATTTTCCAGGTCAGTTGTTTCTCCAATGAGATATTTCACATTATCTTCCATTTTTTCATTCTTTTGGTTTTGTTTTGTGATTTCTTGGTTTCTCATAAAGTCATTAGCCTCCATCTGTTCCATTCTAATTTTGAAAGAACTATTTTCTTCAGTGAGCTTTTGAACCTCCTTTTCCATTTGGCTAATTCTGCTTTTGAAAGCATTCTTCTCCTCATTGGCTTTTTGGACCTCTTTTGCCAATTGAGTTAGCCTATTTTTTAAGGTGTTATTTTCTTCAGCATTTTTTTGGGTCTCCTTTAGCAAGGTGTTGACCTGCTTTTCATGCTTTTCTTGCATCTCTCTCATTTCACTTCCCAGTTTTTCCTCCACCTCTCTAATTTGATTTTCAAAATCCTTTTTGAGCTCTTCCATGGCCTGAGCCCATGGAATATTTATTTTGGATGTTTGGGATACAGAAGCCTTGACTTCTGTGTCTTTCCCTGATGGTAAGCATTGTTCTTCCTCATCTGAAAGGAAGGGAGGAGATATCTGTTCACCAAGAAAGTAACCTTCTATGGTCTTATTTTTTTTCCCTTTTCTGGGCATTTTCCCAGCCAGTGACTTGACTTCAGAGTGTCCTCTCCACATGCATCACTCCTCCAGATCTGCCCAGCTAGTGTTTGGGGTCTGAGATTCAAATGCTGCTTCCCAGCCTCAGGGCTTTGGTTGAGGGTGGGGCTGCTATTCAGTGTGAGATTAAGTTCAGGTGCTCAGGTTGGGGCAGGGCCACCACACAGGGCTCAGTTGCCTCAGGGGGTTTATGCAGAGACCTTCAACAATGGATCCAGGCTCCTGCCTGCTTTGGGAGCCCTTGTCCACTGCAGCCTCTGCTGCTGCCTCCTGAGGGGGCCTGAGTTATGGGGACACCCCGCTCCCCTCTCAGCCAGCCAAAAAGACTCTCTCACTGACCTGTGGGTGGAGGGACCTGCGCAACTGCTGGAGATTCTGTCCCTGAAGCCTGCTCGGATCTGCTCCTCTCAGTGCTGTGTGGCCAAGGCAGGGCTGGGCTTTGCTCCGGGTCTGGTGCATGAGGGACCTTTTGTGTAGGTTTTCCAGGTTTCTCTGGAACAGAAATCTCCTCCACTCCATTGTTCTGTGGCTTCCGCTGCTCCAGAATTTGTTGGGAGTTCTTCTTTACAGGTATTTTATGGGCTGTGGGTTTGGAGCTAGCATATGTGTATCTTTCTACTCCACCATCTTAGCTCCTCCCCCTCGTTGTTGTCCATTTTTGAAGAGGACTAAAATAACATCACTATGATAAAGTGAAATTTCAATGTGTACAGCTGTGGCTGATCAGACCAAAATGAGCTTGGAATGCTCTACCACAGGTTGGGCACAAATAGTCTGCATGAATATTTGAGTTGGATACTCCAAATTTCCACATCCTATGTTTACTTTGTGCTGTCTCAATTCTGCTTTGCTCACAGAGCACAGCACGCTTTCTAATATGGGCATGCCATACTGAGTGATCCTGTGCCAGTGTCTCCCATGTTGCACAGTCAAATCCAAAGTTCTTGAGAGAGACTTTGAGAGTGTCCTTGTATTGCTTCTTCTGACTACCATGTGATTGTCTGCCCCATGTGATTTTCAAAATCCTTTTTGAGCTCTTCCATGGCCTGGGACCATTGCATATTTCTTTTTGAGGTTTTGGATGCAGAAGCCTTGACTTTTATGTCTTCCCCTGATGGTCAACATTATTCTTCTTCATCTGAAAGGATGGGGGAGAATACCTGTTCACCAAGAAAGTAACCTTTTATAGTCTTACTTTTTCCCCTTTTTTGGGCATTTTCCCAACCAGTTATGTGACTTTTGGGTACTTTGTCAAGTGTAGGGTATACTTTGGGGACTTGTAAGTTCTCAATTCCTCCAAGGTGGCACAATCAAGGGAGAGGATTTTACTCCTCAGGGGCCTCCATCTCAGCCATGCCCCAGGACCATGCTCAGGGCTGAGGTTCATATCAGCTGCTCACTTCCTCTAGGGCCTTTAAGATGAGCTGCTCCAACAATGGACCCTGCCTGCTGCTGCCACTGCTGCCTGGGATCAGAGTTAGGGGAAGACCTTGCTCACTTCTCACTCTGGGTGGAAAAAACCCTCTCACTGACCTTTGGCACCTGTGGGCTAAGGGAACCTCTGCTGCTGGTGGAGATTCCATCTCTGAAGCCTGTTCTGGTCCTGCTTCTCCTGATGCCATGCCACGAAGGTTGGGCTGGGCTCCCCTCTGTGTCTGGTGCAACAGACCTTTCCCATTGGCCTTCCAGGTCACCCTGGGCTGGAAATCTCCTCCATTTTGTTGTTCTGTGGCTTCCATTGCTCTAGAATTTGTTGGGAGTCTTTCTTTACAGATATTTTATGGGCTGTGGGGGAAGAGCTAGAGTATGTGCATCTTTCTACTCTGCCATTTTGACTTCACCCTTTCTTAATTTTATTTTTTAGATGTCATTCCTTCATATTCAACTCAGCCTGTGCCATCAATTTTTGTATCTGTCTATGTGTCTGTCTGTCAGTCTGTCAGTCTAACTTTATTTCCTCCAACTACCGTAATACTAAACAAGGTCTTATGAGTCACAAATATCATCTTTCCATGTAGGAATGAAAGCAGTTCAAGTTTAATAAGTCTCTTATGGTTACTCTTTCCTATTTACCTTTTCATGCTTCTCTTGATTCTTATATCTGAAAGTCAAATTTTCTATTCATCTCTAGTCTTTTAATCAAGAATGCTTGAAAATCCTCTCTTTCATTGAATTACAATTTTCCTCCCTGAAGTATTACACTCAGTTTTGCTGGGTAGGTGTTTCTTGATTTTAATCCTAGTTCCTTTGACTTCTGCCATATCATATTCCAAGTCCTTTGATCCCTTAATGTAGAAGCTTCTACATCTTGGGTTATCCTGATTGTATTTCCACAATACTTGAATTGTTTCTTTCTGGCTGCTTGTAATATTTCCTCCTTGATCTGAGAACTCTGGAATTTGGCTACAATATTGCTAGGAGTTTTGCTTTGGGGATCTTTTTCAGGAGGTGATTGGTGGATTCCTTCAATATCTATTTTACCCTCTTGTTCAAGAAGGGAACAAAATACTCAGTTAAGTATGGAAAACTAAATTGCCCTATAAGCTGTAGAAAGGTAAAGGGGAAAGAAAAGGGAGGGGAGCTGATGGAAGGAAGGGAAGAGAGAGGGAGGTGGTGGCCAAAAGTAAAACTCTTTTGAGGATGGGAAGGTAGAAAGAAAAGTGTAAATGGTAGGGTGATAAGATAGAGAGAAAGACACAGAGAGTAATCATAACTCTGAATGTGAATGGGATAACTTCTCCCATAAAATGGAGATGTGTAGCAGAATGAATTAAAACTCATAATCCTACAATATGTTGTTTATAAGAAACACATTTGAAATAGAGGGATACAAACAGGGTAAAGGTAAAAGGATGGAATAGAATATATTATGCTTCAGCTGTTGTAAAAACAAAACAAAACAGGGAGAGTGATCCTAATCTCAAACAAAAACAAAAACAGATTTAATCAAAAGAGATAAAGAAGGAAACTATATGCTGCTAAATGTGACCATAGACAATGAGATAATATTATTACTAAACATATATGCACCAAGTGGTATAGCATCCAAATTCTTAGAGAAGAAATTAAGGGAGATACAGGAAGAAATAGAAAGCAAAACCATACTAGTGGGCAACCTCAACCTGCCCCTTTCTGAATTTGATGAATCTAACTTCAAAATAAATAAGAAGTTAAGAAGGTGAATAGAATTCTGGAAAAGGTAGATATGATAGACCTCTGGAGAAAACTCAATGAGGACAGAAAGAAAATACCTTTTTCTCAGTGGTACATAACACGTACACAGAAACTGATCATGTACTAGGGCATAAAAACCTCACAATCCAGTGGAGAAAGGAATAGATAGTTAATGTATACTTTTCATATCATGATGCAATAAAAATTATATGTAATCAAGAAATATAAACCAGAAATTAATTGGAAACAAAATAATCTAACCTTAAAGAATGAGAAGGTCAAGCAACAAATCATAGAAATAATCAATAACTTCATTCAAGAGAATGACAATAATGAGACAACCTACTAAAACTTATGGGATGCAGGGAAAACATTTCTTAGGGAAAGTTTTATAGCTTTCAATGCTTACATGAATAAAATAGAGGAAAAAAGAGATTGGTGAATTGGGCATGCAATTGAAAAAGTTATAAAAAGAACAAATTGAAAATCCTCAATTAAATACCAAATTAGAAATACTGAAAACAAAAGGAGATATTAATAAAATTGAAATTAAAGAAAGTATTGAAGTAATAAATAAAACTAAGAGCTGGTGTTATGAAAAAAATCCAATAAAATTGATAAAAATTTGGTGAATTTGAATTTAAAAAAAAAGAAGAAAACCAAATTACTAATATCAAAAATGAAAAGGGTGAACTCACCTCTAATGAGGAGGAAATTAAAATAATAATTAGAAATTATTTTGCCCAACTGTATAGCAATAAATTTGATGATCTAAGCAAAATGGATGAATATTTTTAAAAAAATATAAATTGCCCAGGTTAACAGAAGAGGAAGTTAAATACTTGTATAATCCCATTTCAGAAAAAGAAATTCAACAAGCTGTCAATGAACTCTGAAGGAAAAATCTCCAGGGCCAGATGGATGTATAAGTGAATTCTATCAAATATTTAAAGAACAGTTCATTCCAATACTACATAGTCTACTTGGAAAAATTGGCAAAGAAGTCCTACCAAATTCTTTTAATGATACAAATATGGTTCTGATACCTAAACCAGGAAGAGCCAAAACAGAGAAAGAAAATTATAGACCAATTTCCCTAATGAATATCGATGCAAAAATTTTAAATAAGGTATTATCAAAAAGATTACAGCAATTTATCACAAGAATAATATATTATTATCAGGGAGAATTTATACTAAGAATACAGGACTGGTTCAATATTAGGGAAACTATCAGTATTATTGGTCATATTAACAACAAAACTAATTGAAACCATATGATTATCTCAATAGATGCAGAGAAAACTTTTAGCAAAATACAACACCCATTCCTGTTGAAAAGACTGGAGAGCACAGGAATAAATGGAGGTTTCCTTAAAATAATAAGCAGTATCTACCTATAACCATCAGCAAGCATTATGTGCAATGGGGATAAGCTGGATACATTTCCAATAGGACTAGGGGTGAAACAAGGATTACTACCACTGTTATTCAATATGGTACTAGCAATGTTAGCTTTGGCAATGAGAGGAGAAAAAGAAATTGAAGGATTTAGAATAGGCAAAGAAGAAACTAAGATATTCCTCTTTGCAGATGATATGAAGATATACTTGGAGAATCCTAGAGAATCAAGTGAAAAAAAACACTGAAATAATAAACAATTTTGGTAAAGTTGCAGTTTATAAAATAAACCCATGTAAGTCATCTGCATTTCTATATATTACTAACAAAGGCCAACAGCAAGAGATAGAAAGAGAAATATCATTTAAAGTTATGGTAGATACGGTACAATATCTGGAAGTAGACATGCCAAAACAAACCCAAGGACTATGTGAACACAATTACAAAACACTTTTCACACAAATAAAGTCAGATCTAAGTAATTCAAAAATTATCAGTTGCTTGTGGGTATGCTGAGCTAATACAATAAAAATGACAATTCTACCTAAATTTATTTGTTAATTCAGTGCCATACAAATCAAACTACCAGATAATTATTTTCTGGAGTCAGAAAAAAATAATTTCAAAATTCATCTGGAGGAAGAAAAGGTCCAGAATATCAAGGGAATTAATGAAAAGAAATGCTAGGGAAGATGGCCTAAATTCTACCACATCTCAAATTATATTATGAAGCAGCAGTCATCAAAACCCCTTGATACTAGCTAAGAAAAAGAAGGATAGATCAGTGGAATAGATTAGGTACTCAAGATACAGTACTGAATCAATATAGCAGTCTGCTGTTTGATAAACCCAAGGACCCCAGCTTCTGGGATAAGACCTCACTGTTCGACAAAAACTGGTAGGAAAACTGGATAATTGTGTGGCAGAAACTGGACACAGACCAATATCTGACACCATATGCAAGAATAAAGTCCAAATGGGTACATGATCTAGGTATAAATGCTGATGCTATAGACAAATTAGGGGAGTAAGGGATAATGTAGTTATCAGATTTATTGAGAATGGAGAAATTTATGACCACACAAGAGATAGAGAACGTTATGAAGTACAAAATAGATAATTTTGATTACATTAAATTGAAAAGTTTTTGCACAAGCAAATTCAATGCAACCAAGATTAGGAGGAAAGCAGAAAACTGGGAATTTTTGCAACTAGTGTCTGTGATAAAGGCCTCATATCTAAAATATACAGAGAACTGAGTCAAATTTAGAAAAATTCAAGTCATTCCCCAATCGGTAAATGGTCAAAGGATATGAGCAGACAGTTTTCAGAGGAAGAAATTACAGCTGTCTATAGTTATATGAAAAAACGCTCTAAATCATTATTGATTAGAGAGATGCAAATCAAAACAACTCTGAGTTACCACATCATACCTATCAAATTGACTAACATGACAAAACAGGAAGGTGATAAATGTTGGAGAAGATATGGGAGAGTTGAAAACACTAATTCATTTTTGGTGAAGCTATGAGCTGATTCAACCATTCTGGAGAGCAATTTAGAACTATGCCCAAAGGGCTACAAAAATGTGCATACCATTTGACCCAGCAATATCACTTCTAGGACTGTATCCCAAATAGATCCTAAAAAAAGGGAAAAGGTCCTACATGTACAAAAATATTTATAGCAGCTTTCTTTATATTGGCCAAGAACTGGAAATAGAGGGAATGGACAACAATTAGGGAATGGCTGAATATGTGGTATATGAATATAATGGGACACTATTGTGCTCTAAGAAATGATAAACAGGAGGACTTCAGAAAAGCCTGGAATGACTTATATGAACTAATGCTGAGTGAAATGAGTAGAACCAGGAGAACATTATACACAGTCACAGTCACAGTGTGCAAGGACTGTTTCTGATACACTTAGCCCTTAACAGAAATGCAATGACCTAAAACATTCCCAGAAGACTCTTGAAGGCAAAGTGCCATCCACATCCAGAGAAAGAACTATGGAATTGGGACACAGAATGAAGCAGACTATTTTCTCTTGTGTTATGCTTTATTTTGGTTTCTTTTTTCTCATGGATTCTCCCATTCATTTTACTTCTTCTATGCAACATCACTAATGTGAAAATGTTAGAATGTATATGTAGAACCCATATAAGATTGCATGCCACTTCAGGTAGAGAGTGGGGTGGGAGGGGATGAAAATTTAGACTTATGGAAGTTATTGTTGAAAACAGAAAACTAATTAATTTTTAAAAAACTTCATGATAATAAACTGCAGAAAATATATTTTTTTTCAAAGATAGACTTCAGGAAAGGTCTGTCTCACTTGGGTACAAGGGGAACATAACCTAGTGCAGAGGAAACCAGTGGGAGTCATTTAGTCACAGCAAGCAGGGCCCCTTGGTACTGGCTCAGTAGGCAAGTGACACAGAAAGCCAGCTGTGAGGCCTCCAGATCCAGTGCAGAAGAATTATGGTTCAGCCAAAGTTAAAAAAGCAAGTGTAGTAATACTGATTTCAGAGAAAGCAAAAGCAAAAATTGATATAATTAAAGAAAATAAGCAAGGGAAATACATCTCTTTTTTAAAAAATCATTTATTTATTTTTAGTTTTCAACATTCATTTCCACAAGATTTTGAGTTCCAAATTTTCTCCCCTTCTCTCTTCTTCCCCCACCCCAAGACACCATGCACTCTAATTACCCCTTCCCCAAATCTGCCCTCCCTTCTATCACATCCCTCTTTTCCCTTATCCCCATCTTCTCTATTTTCTTCTAGGGCAAGATAGATTTCTATACCTCATTACTTGGATTTCTTATTTCCCAGTTGCATGAAAAAACAATTCTTAACATTTGTTCCTAAAATTTTGAGTTCCAACTTCTCTCCCTTCCTCTCTCCCCACCCACCCCCACGGAGAAGGCAAGCAATTAAATATAGGTTGCACATGTGTAGTTATGCAAAAGACTTCCATAAAAGTCATGTTGTGAAAGACTAACTATATTTCCCTCCATCCTATCCTGCCCCCCAATTCTTCTATTTTCTCTTTTGACCCTGTCCCTCCCCAAGAGTGTTGACTTCTAATTGCTCCCCCCTCCCATTTGTCCTCCCTTTCATCATCACCCCCACTCTGCTTATCCCCTTCTCCCCTACTTTCCTTAAGTGTAAGATAGATTTTCATACCAAATTGAGTGTGCATGTTATTCCCTCCTTAAGCCAAATGTGATGAGATTAAGCTTCACTTTTATCCTCTCACCTCCTCCCTTTTCCCCTCCATTGAAAAAGCTTTGTCCTGCCTCTTTTATGAGAGATAATTTGCCCCATTCCATTTCTCCCTTTTTCCTCCCAAAATATTCCTCTCTCATCGCTTAATTTTATTCTTTTATATATCATCCCTTCCTATTCAACTCACCCTATTCCCTCTGTCTACGTGCATATAATCCCTCCAACTACCCAAACATTGAGAAAAGTCTCAGGAGTTACAAATAGTATCTTTCTATGTAGGAATGTAAACAGTTCAACTTTAGTAAGTCCCTCATGATTTGTCTTTCCTGTTTACTTTTACATGCTTCTCTTGATTCATGTATGAAAGTCAATTTTTTTATTCAGCTCTCATCTTTTCATCAAGAATGCTTGAGAGTCCTCTATTTCGAATGACCATTTTTTTCCTTGGAGTATCATACTCAGTGTTGCTGGGTAGGTGATTCTTGGTTTTAATCCTAGTTCATTTGACTTCTGGAATAACATATTTCAAGCTTTCTGATTCCTTAATGTAGAAGCTGCTACATCTTGGGTTATCCTGATTGTATTTCCACAATACTCAAATAGTTTCTTTCTGGATTCTTGCAATATTTTCTCCTTGAGCTGAGAAGTATGAAATTTGGCTACAATATTCCTAGGCGTTTTCCTTTGGAGATCTTTTTCAGGAGATAATTGGTGGATTCTTTCAATATTTATTTTACCTTCAGGTTCTAGAATATCAGGGCAGAATTTCCTTCATAATTTCATGACAGATGATCCCTAGGCTCTTTTTTTGATCATGCTTTTCAGATAGTCCCATAATTTTTAAATTGCCTCTCCTGGATCTGTTTTCCAGGTCAGTTGTTTTTCTAGTGAGATATTTCACATTGTCTTCTATTTTTTCATTCTTTTGATTTTGTTTTGTAATTTCTTGGTTTCTCATAAAGTCATTAACTTCCATCTGCTCCATTCTAATTTTTAAAGAACTATTTTCTTCAATGAACTTTTGAACCTCCTTTTCCATTTGACTGATTTGGCTTTTTAAAGCATTCTTCTCCTCATTGACTTTTTGGGCCTCTTTTGCCATCTAAGTTAGTCTATTTTTAAAAGTGTTATTTTCTTCAGCATTTTTTGAGGTCTCCTTTAGCAAGCTGTTGACTCACTTTTCATGATTTTCTTGCATCACTCTCATTTCTCTTCCCAATTTTTCCTCCACCTCTCTTACTGTATTTTCAAAATCCTTCTTGAGCTCTTCCATGTCCTGAGATCAAAGACTTGACTTTTAGGTCTTCCTGTGATGGTATACATTGTTCTTCCTAATCTTAAAGGATGGAAGAAAATATCTGTTCACCAAGAAAGTAACCTTCTCTAGTCTTATTTTTTTCCCTTTTGAGGACATTTTCCCAGTCTTTTACTTGACTTTTGAGTACTTTGTCAAGTTAAGGGTATACTCTAGGGACCTGTAAGTTCTCAGTTCTTCCAATGTGTCACAATATAAGAAGAGGAGTTTACTCCTTTCCTGGCCTATGCTCTGGTCTGGGAGCAACCACAAACTTTTCTGTCCAGTCTGCAAGTAGAATTCCTTCTCCAGAGTCTCTACCAGTTCCACCATATCAATACTCTGCCTCATCTCAGAACTGCCACTCAGAGCTGAGATACAGATCAGAAACTGAATTCCCCCAGGCTCTTTAGGCTGAGGGCTCAAAAAATGGACACTGCTACTCCAGCATCTGCTGCCATCCTGGGGCCAGGGCCAGACCCGCGCCCCCCCCCCCCCTTCTCGCCCAAGTGAAAGAGCTTTCTCACTGACCTTTGGAGTCATCTTTGGTGTTTGTGGGTTGAGAAATCTGGGAATTGCTGCTGTTGCCTGTAATTCCATGCCCTGAAGCCTCCTCAAGTGTTGTCCATGCTAGGCCACACAACCAAGGCTGTGCTAAGATCTGCTCCAATTCTGGTGCTATAGACCTTTCGTGTTGGCCTTCCAGACTACGTCGGGCTGGAAATCTCTTTCACTTTGTCATTTTTTGTGACTTCTACTGCTCTAGAATTTGCTTAGAGTTATGTTTTACAGGTATTTTATGGGCTGTGGGGATAGAGCTAGAACAGATCCATCTTTCTACTCCACTATCATGGCTCCATGAAGGGAAATACATCTTGCCAGAAAGGTAACATAGATAATGAAATAATACAAAATTTTTTTTTCATTTTAAAATTTATTTAAGTTTTCAACATTCATTTCCACAAAATTTTGAGTTCAAAATGTTCTCCCTATTTCTCCCCTCCCCCCACCCCAAAATGCTAAGCATTCTAATTGTCCCTATCACCAATCTGCCCTCCTTTCTAACATCCCTTCCTTCACTTATCCCCATCTTCTTTTTTGTCCTGTAGGGCAAGATAAATTTCTATGCCCCTTTGCCTGTATTTCTTATTTCCTAGTTGTATGCAAGAACAATACTCAACAGTTGTTCCTAAAACTTTGAGTTCCAGCTTTTCTTCCTCCCTTCTTCCCCACCCATCCACATTGGGAAGGCAAACAATTCAATATAGACCATATCTGTGTAGTTTTGCAAATGACTTCCATAATAGTCAAGACTATATTTTCCTCCATCCTATCCTGCCCTTCATTTCTTCTATTCTTTCTTTTGACCCTGTCCCTCCCTGAGAGTGTTGACTTCTAATTGCTCCCCCCTCCCATTGCCCTCCCTTCCATCATTCCCCCACACTGCTTATCCTCTTCTCCCCCACTTTCTTGTATTGTAAGATAGGTTTTCATACCAATATGAGTGTGCATTTTATTCCTTCCTTTAGTTGAATGTAATGAGAGTAAGCTTCTTGTTTTTTCTCTCACCTCCCCACTTTTTCCCTCCCCTGAAAAGTCTTTTACTTGCCTCTTTTTTGAGAGATAGTTTGCCCCATTTCATTTCTTCCTTTCTCCTCCCAATATATTTCTCGCTCACCCCTTAATTTCATTTTTTTAAGATATGATCCCATCCTATTCAACTCACCCTGTGTGCTCTCTCTCTCTCTCTCTCTCTCTCTCTCTCTCTCTCTCTCTCTCTCTCTGTGTGTGTGTGTGTGTGTGTGTGTAATCCCACCAACTACCCAGATACTGAAAAAAGTTTCAAGAGTTACAAATATTGTCTTTTCATGTAGGAATGTAAAGAGTTAACTTTAGTAAGTCCCTTATGATTTCTCTTTGCTGTTTACCTTTTCATGCTTCTCTTGATTCTTGTGTTTGAAAGTCAAATTTTCTTTTCAGCTCTGACCTTTTCATCAAGAATGCTTGAAAGTCCTCTATTTCATTGAAAGACCATTTTTCCCCTGAAGTATTATACTCAGTTTTGCTGGGTAGGTGATTCTTGGTTTTAGTCCTAGTTCCTTTAACTTCTGGAATGTCATATTCCAAGTCCTTTGATCCCTTAATGTAGAAGCTGCTAGATTTTGTGTTATCCTGGTTGTATTTCCACAATACTCAAATTGTTTCTTTCTAGCTGCTTGCAATAATTTCTCCTTGACCTGGAAACTCTGGAATTTGGCCACAATGTTCCTAGGAGTTTCTCTTTTTGGATCTCTTTCAGGAGGTTATCTGTGGATTCTTTCAATATTGATTTTGCCCCCTGGTTCTAGAATATCAGGGCAGTTTTCCTTGATAATTTCATGAAAGATGATGTCTAGCCTCTTTTTTTTGATCCTGGCTTTCAGGTAGTCCCATAATTTTTAAACTGTCTCTCCTGGATCTATTTTCCAGGTCAGTTGTTTTTCCAATGATATTTCAATTTATCTTCCATTTTTTCATTCTTTTGGTTTTGTTTTGGAATTTATTAGTTTCTCATAAAGGCCTTAACCTCCATCTGTTCCATTCTAATTTTGAAAGAACTATTTTCTTCAGTGAGCTTTTGAACCTCCTTTTCCATTTGGCTAATTCTGCTTTTTGAAGCATTCTTTTCCTCATTGAACCTCTTTTGCCAGTTGAGTTAGCCTATTTTTAAAGGTGTTATTTTCTTCAGCATTTTTTTGGGTCTCCTTTAGCAAACTGTTGACTTACTTTTCATGCTTTTCTTTCATCTCTCTCATTTCTCTTCCCAATTGTTCCTCCACTTCTCTTACTTGATTTTCAATATCCTTTTTGAGCTCTTCCACAGCCTGAGACCACTGAATATTTATTTTGGGTGTTTGGGATACAGAAGACTTGACTTATATGTCTTTCCCTGATGGTAAGCATTTTTCTTCCTCATCTGAAAGGATGGGAGAAGACATCTGTTCACCAAGAAAGTAACCTTCTCTAGTTTTATTTTTTCCCCTTTTAGGGCATTTTCCCAACCAGTTACTTGACTTTTGGGTCCTTTGTCAAGAGCAGGGTATACTCTGGGTATCTGTAAGACCTCCAAAGTGGCACAATCAAGCGTGTACACTGGTCTGGGAGCAGAAAGAGATTTTTGTGCCCAGAATCTTAGTAGTTTCCTCTCCACAGTCATTTGGCATCCAGTTCCACTAAGCCAGCACTGGGGGATGAGATTCAGATAAGCTGCAATGGCAGGGCTGCCATTCAGTGTGAGATAAAGATCAGCTGCTGCGGGGCCTCTACACAGGGCTGAGGTAAGAATCAACTAATCAGTGCCCCCAGGGTTTTTATGATCCAACAATGGATGCTGGCTGCTGTAGGCACTGCTATGGGAACTGCTGCCACCTGCATGATGTGGCCTCTGTGGGGGCTGCCTAAGGCTGGAGCTATGGGAAGGCCCTTCTCTCTTCCGGGCCAGCTGAAAAAAACCCTGCCACTGACCTTTGGCACCTGTGGGTTGAGAGACCTGCAATCCACTGCTACTGCAACTGGAGATCCTGCCCCTGAGGGCTATTCATGTGCTGTGAGGCCAAAGCTGGGCTGGGCTCTACTCTGTGTCCTGTGCAACAGATATTTTCCATGGGTCTTTCAGGCCACCCTGGGCTGGAAATCTCCCCACTCTGTTGTTCTCTACTTCTGATGTTCCAGAACTGTTGAGAATCCCTCTCTACAGGTATTTTGTGTGCTGTGTGGGGATAGCTTGCATATGTTTGTCTTTCTACTCTGCCATCTTGGCTCAGTCCCCCAAAATAATACCAATATTAAACATATATGCACCAAGTGGTACAGCACCCAAATTTGTGGAGGAGAAGTTAAGTGAGTTATTGGAATACCAAAATTATAGTAAAGGAGAACCTCAACTTTTACGTCCCCGCACTTCAGAACTTGCTAAAACTAACCACAAAATAAATAAGAAAGAAGTTAAGGAGGTGAAAGGAATTTTAGAAAAGTTAGATATGATAGATTTCTAGAGACAATTGAATGGGGATAGAAAGGAATGCACCTTTTTCTTAACTGTTGATGTGATCTACACAAAAAGTGACCATGTATTAGGCCATACAAAGCTCTCAATAAAATGTAGAAAGGCAGAAGTATTAAATACATCTTTTTCAGTCATGATGCAACAAAAATTACATGTAATAAAGGGTCATGGAGAGATAGGTTGAAAATTAATTGGAAACTAAATCATCAAATGTTAAAGAATGAGTTGGTTAGAAATAATTCATTGAACTTCTCAGTACAACAGCAGCCCTTCTTTCTCCACAGTGTTCAGTTATGACCATCAACTCCCTAGTAACCAAGTTGAAGGGACCTACAGTTGGCATGGATCTTAGTACCACTTACTCGTGCGTGGGAGTCTTCCAGCATGAGAAAGTGGAGATCATTGATAATGACCAAGACAACAGGACCACTCCAAGCTATATTGCCTTCACCAACAACAGAACATTTAATCAATGATGCTGCAAAGAATCAAGTTGCAATGAACCCCACCAACACAATTTTTGATGCCAAATGTCTGCTTGGTCACAGATCTGATGATGCAGTTGTACAGGCAGACATGAAGTACTGGTCTTTTATGGTAGTAAATGACATATGTAGGCCTCAGGTCCAAGCAGAGTACAAAGGGAGACCAAAAGTTTCTATTTGGAAGAAGTATCTTCCATGGTCTTGACCAAGATGAAAGAAATTGCTGAAGCTTACCTTGGGAAGACTGTCACAAATACTGTGGTCACAGTACTAGTCTATTTCAACAGTTCCTAATGTCAGGCCACTAAAGGTACTGAAACTATCACTGGTCTCAATGCGTTCAGAATCATTAATGAGCCAACTGCTGCTGCCATTGCTTATGGCTTGAACAAAAAGATTGGTGCCAAGAGAAATGTATTGGTGTTTGACCTTGGAGGTGGTACCTTTGATGTCTCCATTCTTACCATTGAAGGTGGCATCTTTGAGGTCAAGTCCATGGCTGGGGACACTCACTTGAGTGGGGAAGACTTCAATCACTGAATGGTCAACTATTTCATTGCTGAGTTGAAGCAAAAGCACAAGAAAGACATCAATGAGAGCAAGACACCTCTTTGCTGTCTTTGCATCATTTGTGAACACACAAAGTGTTCTCAGGTCAGTATTGAGATTGACTCCTTCTATGAAGATATTGACTTGTATATATCAATCACCCAAGTCTATTCCAAAGAATTGAATGCTGATCTCTTCTGTGGACCTGGTGGAAAAGGCCTCAAGAGATGCCAAGCTAGATAAATCATGGATTCATGATATCATCCTGGTGGGTGGTTCCACTCAAATCCCCTAAATTCAGAAGCTTCTGCAAGACTTCCTCAATGGCAAGGAGCTCAACAAGAGTATTAGTCTTGATGGGGCTGTTGCTTATAGTGTAGCTGTCCAGGCTGCCATTTTGTCTGGAGATAAATCTGAGAGACTGTAGGACTTGCTGCTGTTGGATGTCACTCCTCTTTCCCTTGGAATTGAAACTACTGGTGGAGTTATGACCGTTCTGATCAAATGTAATACCACCATCCCCATCAAGTAGACAGAGACCTTTACCACTTATTTGGACAACCAGCTTGGTGTGCTTGTTCAGGTTTATGAAGATGAGAAAGCAACGTCAAAGGATAACAACCTGCTTGGCAAACTTGAGCTAATAGGAATCCCCTCAGCACCCAGGGATATTCCTCAGATTGAAGTAACGTATGACATTGATGCAAATGGCATCCTCAGTGTTTCTGCTGTGGATAAGAGGAGGACAAAATCATCATCACCAATGATAAAGGAAGTCTGAGCAAAGAAGACACTGAGTGTATGGTCCAGGGGGCTGAGAAATACAAGACTGAGGATGAGAAGCAGATAGACAAGGTGTCTTTCAAGAATTCTCTTGAATCTTGTGCTTTCAACATAAAGGCTACCGTAGAGGATAAAAAACTACAAGAGAAAATTGGTGATGAAGGCAAACAGAAGGTCTTTGAAAAATGTAATGAAATAATCAACTGACTGAATAAGAACCAGAATGCTGAGAAGGAAGAATTTGAGCATCAGCAGAAAGAATTGGGGAAGGTCTGCAACCCCATCATTACTAAGCTGTACCAGAGTGCAGGGGGCATGCCAGGAGGTGTGCCTTGTGGGTTCCCAAGGGATGGAGCAACCCCATCTGAAGATTCTTCTTCTGGACCCACCATTGAAGAGGTGGACTAAACACACCAGAAGAAAGAGCATTCCACAGAACTTTCTGAAAATGGAAGGAGTCAAATTTGTAGCCAAGGCAGTACCAGTTTAAAGGTAACATTTAAGTAACTGTGTAAATCTGGGCATTCGGAATACTTTAATGTGTGCAGAGGGAGAGATGTGAACAATGGTGCACTTTATCAGTACTGTAAACAAGTGGAAATGCAATTCTTGTCCTGGAGAATAAAATCTATTTAAAATTCACACCATAAAAAAATTTCATGGAAATAATAATTTCATGAAAGAGAACAACAATAATGAGACAACATAACAGAATCTATGGGAAGGAGTCAAAACAGTTAAAGGGGAAATTCTATATCTCTAAACTCTTATATGAATAAAATGGAGAAAGAGCAGATCAATGAATTGGGCAAACTAGAGAAAGAAGAAATGAAAAATCCCCAATTAAATACAAAATTGGAAATTCTGAAAAACAAAGGAGAGATTAATAACACTGAAAGTAAGAAAACTATTAAACTAATAAATAAAGCCAAAAAGCTTGTTTTATGTGGGAAAAACAATAAAAGACAAATCTTTGGCTGATTGGATTTAAAAAAGAAGAAAAGCAAATTTCCAGTATCAAAAATGCAAAAGGGTAAATTCACCACAAATGCAGAGGAAATTAAAACAAAAACTAGGAACAATTTTACCCAACTATATGTCAATAAATTTGACAATCTAAGGGAAATGATAAATATTTACAAAAATAAAAATTGCCCAGATTAATAAAATACTCTTAATAATCTCATTTTAGAAAAATAAATTGAACAATCAAGCAATGAACTCCCTAAGAAAAAACCTCCAGTGCCACATAGATTTACATGTGAATTCTACCAAACATTTAAAGAACAATTAATTCCAATAGTAAAGAAACTATTTGGAAAATAGGCAAAGGAGTCCTACCAAATTCCTTTTATGACAGAAATATGGTGCTCAAACCTAAACCAGGAAGAGCCAAACAAAGAAAGAAAACTACATTTCAATTTCTCTAATGAATATTGATGCAAAAATTTTAAATAAAATATTAACAGAAAGATCATAGCAATTTGTCACCAGGATATTAAACTGCAACTAGATTTGATTTCTTCCAGGAATGTAGAGCTGATTCAATTTTCATTATAATTGACCATATCAATAACAAAACCAACAGAAATCAAATAAATTTCTCAATAGATGAAGAAAAAGATTTTGACAAAATATAGCACCCAATTCTATTTAAAAAACAACATTGGAGAGCATAGGAATAAATGGAATTTTTCTTGAAATGATAAGTAGCAACTTTCTAAAACCATCATTAAACATTTTCTGTAATGGGACTAAACTGGAAACTTTCCCAATAAGATCAGGGGTGGAACAGGGATGTCCATTATCACCACTATTATTCAATATTGTACTAGAAATGTTAGCTTTAGTAATAAGAGAAGAAAAAGGAATTGAAGGAATTAGAACAGTCAATGAGGAAACAAAACTATCACTCTTAGCAGATCATATGTTAATATACTTAGAGAATCAACTTAAAAAATACTTGAAATAATTAACAACATTAGCAGAGTTAAAGGATATAGAATAGACCAACATAAATCATTAACATTTCTTATGTTACCAACAAAGCCCAACAGCAAAAGATAGAAAGAGAAATTCCACTTAAAATAACTATAGACAATAAAAAATGTTTGGGAGTCTACCTGCCAAGACAAACTCAGAAGCTATATGAACACAATTACAAAACACTTTTCATACAAATAAAGGCAGATTTAAACAATCAGGAAAATCTCAATCGCTCATGGGTAGGCCAAGATAATATAATAAAAATGACAATTCTATCTAAATTAACTTACTTTTTCTAGTGCCATACTAATCAAACTACCAAAAAATGTATTACCTTTAGAACTAGAAACAATTATAACAAAGTTTATCTGGAAGAATAAAAAGTGAAACATATCAAAGGAATTAATTTAAAAAATGCAAATAAAGGTAGCCTAGCTATACCAGATCTAAAACCATACTAAAAAGCACTTTCATCAAAACTGTTTGGTACTGGCTAAGACATAGAGTGGTAGATCAATGGAATAGGTTAGGTACACAAGACGTTGTAGTCAATGACTACAGTAATCTACTCTTTGATAAAGCTAAAGACTTCAGCTTCTGGGATAAGCACTCACTATCTGACAAAACCTGCTGGGAAAACTGGAAAACAATATGACAGAAAATGGGCATAGGTCAATATCTCATACCATATACCAAGATAAAGTCAAAATGGGTACATGATTTAGACATCAAGGATGATTCCATAAGCAAATTAGGAGAGTAAGGAATAGTTTACCTGTCAGATCTATGGAGAAGGGAAGAATTTATGATCAAAAAAGCAATCAAGAACACCATAAAATGTAAAATAGGTAATTTCCATTACACTAAATTAAAAAAAAAAAAGCTTTTGTACAACTAACACCAACACAACCAAGATTAGAAGGAATGCAGAAAGCTGGGAAACAATCTTTACTACAAGTATCTCTGATAAAGCTCTCTGATAAAGCAAATAGGTCAAAAATGAGTCAAATTTATGGGAATGCAAGTCATTTCCCAATTGATAAATGGTCAAAGGATATAAAAGGGTAGTTTTCAAATAAAAAAAATAAAGCTATTTATAGACATATGCTCTAAATCACTACTGATTGGAAAAAAACAAATTAAAACAAATCTGAAGTACCACCTCACACCTATCAGATAGGATAACATGATGGAAAAGGAAAATGATAAGTGTTGGAGAAGACATGGAGGAATTAGGACACTAATGCATTGTTGGTGGAGTTGTGAACTGATCTAACCATTCTGGAAAGAAATTTGGAACTATATTCAAAGTGCAACCAAATTGTGCATAATTATTGATCCAGCAATAGCACTACTAGGTCTGTATTCCAAAGAGAACATAAAGAAGGTAAAAAGACTCACACCTAAAAATAGCATCTCTTTTTATGCTAGCAAGGAATTGAAAATTGAAGGGATGCCTGTCAATTGGTGAATGGCTGAACAAGCTATGAAAGTAATGGAATACTATTGGATTATAAGAAATAATGAGCAGGCAGATTTCAGAAAACAAACCTAGAAAGACTTACATGAACTGATGCTGAAGGAAGTGAGCAGAACCCTGTGAACACTGTAGACAGTAGCAACAACATTGTGTGATAGATCAACTATGATAGACTTAGCTCTTATTAGGAATGTAATAATTCAAGGCAACTCCAAAAGATTCATGATGGAAAATGCTATTCATATCCAGAGAAAGAATGTGGAGCGTAAATGAAGATGGAAACACACTATTTTCCCTAAATTTTTTTCTTTCTTGCAGTTTTCCCCTTTTATTCTGATTCTTCTTTTACAACATGACTAATGTGGAAATATCTTTTATATGACTGTATAAGTATAGCCTCTATCAGATTACTTGCTGCCTTGGAGAGGAGGGAGGTAAGGGTAGGAGGGAGAAAAATTTGGAACTCAAAATCTTATGAAAATGAATGTTAAAAACTTTTTATGTTATTGAAAAAAATAAAATATTAAGTAAAAAAAGAAGAAATGTCAAATATTACATTAGACCAGCGCTTCTTAAACTTTTTCCACTTGTGACCTATTCAGTGCTTCTTACATTGTGGGTTGCAAGGGTTGTGACCCACACTACATAGTGTATGGGACTAGAATGATAATTGTTGTCCTATTAATTTTGTTTTCTCATCCAGATCAAATTTAGAATATTGCATTCATTTCTAAGTACTATATCTTAGCAAGGACATTGATAACCTTGGGAATAGTTAGAGGAGGATATCCATAATGCTGAAGGGTCTCAAGTTTATGCTACAATAAAATTCATTAAACAGGAAATGCTTAATGTGGAGGAGAGGACTTGGGAGGTGGAATTGTATACTTTTGGAAGGATTGTCATTGGAAGAGACATTCCACTTCTTCTTCTTGACCTCATAGGGTAGAACTATGAGCAATGATTGGAAATTGGAAAGAAATAACACAAATCTTCCTAATGATGAGAACAAGACGCTGAGGTTCCCCCTCATTGGCGATCTTTCTGTTGAGGATATTGTTGTATAAATTATAAGTAAAGATAAATGGTTCTTTTCAACTCACAGATTGCTCAGTAGTTTTGTGATCCTACGCACATCTTCAATGTCTTTTTTAAAAATTTTTGGTATTCAAAATGGCATAGCTTTATTTTTTCTTATTTATTTATCTATTTATTTAGTTATATGTTTGTTTATTTTAAGTTTTCAACATTCACTTCCACAAGATTTTAAATTCCAAATTATCTCCCCATCTCTTCCTTCTCTATACCCCAAAAGAGTACATTCTTATTACCCCTTGCCTCAATCTGCCTTCCTTTCTATCACTCCGACATCTTCTGTTATACCCTACCCTTCTATTTTCTTGTAGGGCAAGATAGATTTCTATACCCCATTGCCTACATGTCTTATCTCCCAACTGCATGTAAAAATAATTTTTAACATTCATTTTTAAAACTTTGAGTTCAGATTTCTGCCACTCCCTCCACACCCACCCCCACTGAGAAGGTAAGCAATTCCATATAGGTTATACGTGTCTAGTCATATAAAACATTTCCCTAATAGTCATGTTGTGAAGGGCTAACTATATTTCCCTCCATCTTATCTTGCTTCCCATTTATTCTAATCTCTTTTTTGACACTGTCCCTCCTCAAAAGTGTTTACTTCCAATTACCCGCTCTTCCCATTTTTCTTCCCTTCTATCAATCTCCTCTTCCCCACCCCCTGCCTGCTTATCCCCTTCCCTTGATACTTTCCTGCAGGGTAAGATAGATTTTCATACTCAACTGAGTGTGCATGTTATGTTTTTCCCTTCTTAAGCTAAATCCTCTTTCCCTCTTACCTCTCCCCTCTTCTCCTATACTGTAAAAGCTTTTTCTTCTCTCTTTCATGTGAGAGATAATTTACCCCATTCTATTTCTACCTTTCTTCTTCTCCCAATATATCCCTTTCTCACTCTTCAATTCTATTTTTTTTAGATATGATCCCTTCATATTCAACTCACCTTGTGCTCTGTCTATATATATGTATGTAATCCCTCCAACTCTCAAGGGTTACAAATAATAGGAATGTTAACATGTAGGAATGTTAACAGTTCAACTTCAGTAAGTCTCTTATGATCACTCTTTCCTGTTTACATTTTCATGCTTCTCTTGATTCTTGTATTTGAAAGTCAAATTTTCTATTCAATTCTGGTCTTTTCATCAAAGGCCTCTATTTCATTAAATGACCATTTTCCTCCTGAAGTATTATACTCAGTTTTGCTGAGTAGATGATTCTTAGTCTTAATCCTAGCTCCTTTGACTTCTGGATCATCATCTTCTAAGCCCTTCGATCCCTTAGCGTAGAAGCTGCTAGATCTTGTGTTGTCCTTACTGAGTTTCCACAATACTTGAATTATTTCTTTCTGGCCACTTGCAATATTTTTTTCCTTTGGGCATAGTTCTAATTGCTCTCCTGAATGGATGAATCAGTTCACAACTCTACCAACAATGCATGTGTCCCAATTTTCCCACATTCCCTTTAACATTTTGTATTTTCTTTTTCTATCATATTAATCAATTTGATAGGTGTAAGGTAGTACTTTAGAAATGTTTTAACTTGCATTTCTCTAATCAAACGTGATTTAGAACACTTCTTCACATACTTCTAGATAGCTTTGATTTCTTCATCTGAAAATTATCTTTACCTAAGGTTCAAGCAATACCCATTACCCATCCTCCCATCCTTCCCTCTACTGTAATAGGTTTTACACTCCTCTTCATGTGAAATAATTTATTCCATTTTACTTCTCCTTTCCTTCTGCACCCAGTGTACTCCTTTTTCCCATCCCTTAATTTTTTATATCATTCCCTCAAATTTACTTTATACCAATACCCACTTTCTATGTATATTCTTTCTAGCTGTATTGTTAGTGGTACAATTTTTAAGAGTTACAAGTATCTTCAAATGTAGGGATGTAAACAATTCAGCTCCATTTAATCTCTTGCTTTCTTTTCCCTTTTTACCTTCTTAGGATTCTCTTGAATCTTGACATTAGAGACCCTTTTTCCCCCAATTCTGGTCTTCTCCTTACAAAAGTTTGAAATCCATCTATTTCACTGAATGACCATTTTTGCCCCTGGAAGTATTATGCTTAATTTCACTAGGTAGGTGATTCTTGGTTGTAGTATGAGCTCTGTTCCCTCTTGGAATATCATGACCTCTGATCCTTTAATGTTGCACCTGCTAAATCCCTTGCAATCTTGATTGTGACTCTCTGATACTTGAATTGTTTCCTTCTGGCCACTTGCATAATATTTTCCTTGACATAATGATTTGGTAAATTGACCGTAATGTTCCTTGGAGTTTTTATTTTGGAATCTCTTTCCTGAGGTGATCTGTGGGTTCTTTCAAGGCCTATTGTGCCCTCTGGTTGCAGGATATCAGGGCAGTTTTCCTTGATAATTTCTTGAAAGATACTATCTTTCCTTTTTATTATTACATATAGTTAATCCAGTGATTCTGACATTGTCTTTTATGGATCTATTTTCTAGGTTAATTGTTTTTCCAATGAGATATTTTACATTGATTTCTATGTTTTCATTCTTTTGAATTTGTTTGATTGATTCTTCATGTCCCGTAGAGTTATTAGCATCTACTTGCCCAATTCTTTCTTTCCATTTCATTTAAAAATTTGAATTCCAAAATCTATCATCCACTTCCTCTTCTACCCCTTCCCTGAGATAGTAAGAAATCAGATATAGGTTATATATGTGCAATTATGTAAAACATTTACACATTATTCAAATGCACAAGAAGACTTGAATTAAAAAAAGGGTGAAAAATAGTATGCTTCTCTCTGTATTCAAACAATGTTAGTTTTTTCTCTGAAGACAGGTAATACACTTCATCATTAGTCCTTCAGGGTTCTTTTTGGACCATTGCATTGTTGAGAATAGCTAAGTCATTCACAGCAACTCATTTAATAATATTGCTATTACTATGTACAATGTTCTCCTGTTCACTCTACTATGCGTCAGTTAATGTAAGTCTTTCCAGACTTTTCTGAAATCATCCTGCTTGTCCATTCTTATAGCATAATAATCTTACTTTGCAATCTTTTACCACAACTTGTTTAGTCTTTCCCCAGTTGATGGGCATCCCTTTGATTTCCAATTTTTAGCCACCAAAAAAAAAGAGTTACTATCTTTTTGCACAAATGGATCTTTTCCCCTTCTTTTTATAACTCTTTGGGATACAGACCTAGTAGTGACATTACTTGACAAAAGGGTATGAACAGTTTGGTTGCTCTTTGGGTATAGCTCCAAATTGTTCTACAGAATGATTGGATTAGTTCACAACTCCACCAACAATGCATTAGTGTTCCAATTTCCTTTTCTATCACATTAGCCAATATGATAGATGTCAGGTGGTACCTCAGAATTGTTTTAATTTGCATTTCACTAATCAAAAATGATTTGGAATGTTTTTTTCACATGGCTATAGATAGCTTTAATGTCTTCATCAGGAAAACTGCCTGTTCATATCCTTTGGCTATTTATCAATTAGGGAATGACTTGTACATTTTTAAGTAAATTTGACTCAGTTCTCTATGTATTTGAGAAATAAAACCTTTATCAGAAATAAAATCTCCCCCCCCCCCAGTTTTCTGCTTTCCTTATAATTTTTATTGCCCTGATTTTGTTTGTGTGAAAACTTTTTAAAATTTTGTATAATCAAAATTATCTATTTTACATTTTATAATGCTCTCTATATCTTCTTTGGTCCTAATTTTTCCTTATCCATAAATCTGATGGATAAACTATTCTGCACTCTCTTAATTTGCTTATGGCATTACCCTTTATATATAAATCATGTACTCATTTTGACCTTATCTTGGTATGTAATGTGAGATGTTGGTCTACACCTACTTTCTGCCAAACTGTTTTCCAGTTTTCCCAGTAGTTTTTTTTCAAAAATAGTTGCTTTTTGTTCCCCCCCCCAAAGCTTGAATCTTCAGATTTATCATATATTAAATTACTATGGTCATTTCTCCACTTTCCCAATTCTAAATTTTAAGGAGTTGTTTATCTCATTTAGCTTTCATACTTCCTTTTCCATCTGGTCAATTGTAGTTTTTAAGGAGTTGTTTTTTCAGTGGACTTTTGTGTCTCCTTTTCCATTTGGTAAATTCTACTTTTTCAGGCAATTGTTTTCTTTTTTCAAGCTGTTGACTCCTCTTTCATAATTCCCTTGCATCACTCTCATTTTTCTTCCCAATTTTTCTTCCACTTCTCTCATATGATTTTTAAGCTCCTTTTTTGAGCTCTTCCATGAATTTTATTTGAGTTTGAGACAACTTCTGATTTTCCTTTAGCGTTTTACCCATAGGTATTTTGACATTGTTGTCTTCTTCTGAGTTTGTGTCTTGAACTTCCCTATCACCATAATAACTTTCTTTTATTTATTTTTTTAATATTCTACAATCACTACCAAAAAGCTTAGATTTTTACCCCCCCACCTATCCTCCACTACCCCCTCCCTCCCCAATATGCCATACAATTCTATATAGGATCTACATATACTTTCCTATTGAATATGTTTTCATTATAGTCATGCTGTGTAGATGAACTAAAATAAATGGAAGAAATCATATAACAAATCAAAACATAATACACACACACACACACACACACACACACACATACACAAACATGATCTGTTACATTCTGCAAATGAATTCCACAGTTCTTTCTCTGAATGTGAAAGGCATTTTGCCTTAGAAAACCATTGGGAATAATAATTTTTTTTTTTTTAAGTTCTTGTGTTACTACAAAGTTCCAAGTCTACCAGAAAAATCTCTCACACACTGTCGTCGTTGCTGTGCACAAAGTTCTCCTGGTTCTGCTCCTTTTGCTCAGCATCAGATCATATAAAGCCTTCCAGGCTTCTCTGAATTCTTCTTGTTCATCATTTCTTATGGCACAGTAGTACTCCATTACATTCATATACCACAACTTATTCTGCCATTCCCCAATTGATGGGCATCCCCTTGATTTCCAGTTTTTGGCAACTACAAAGAATGCTGCTATAAATATTTTTGTACATGTGGGTCCCTTTCCCATTTTTATGATCTCTTGGGGATACAGTCCTAGTAGTGATATTGCTGGGTCAAAGGGTATGCACATTTTTGTAGCCCTTTGGGCATAGTTCCAAATTGCTCTCCAGAATGGTTGGATGAGCTCACAGCTCCACTAACAATGAATTAGTGTTCCAACTCTTCCACATCCTCTCCAGCATTTATCATTTTCCTGTTCTGTCATGTTTGCCAATCTTATATGTGCTACCTCAGAGTTGTTTTGATTTGCATCTCTCTAATCAAAAGTGATTTAGAGCATTTTTTCATATGATTATAAATATCTTTAATTTCTTCCTCTGAAAATTGCCTATTCATATCCTTTGACCATTTATCAATTGGGGAATGACTTGCATTATTGTACATTTGACTGAGTTCTCTATATATTCCAGAAATGAAGCCTTTATCCCCAAGATTAGCTGTAAAAATTCTTTCCCAGTTTACTACATCCCTCTGAATTTTGGTTGCATTGGGTTTGGTCATAATAACTTTCTATGGTGAGATTCTATTTTTGTTGGGTTTTGTTCATCTTTTTTGGCCTTTCCCCCTTTTTTATATTTGAGCCCTGCTCATAGGGTGGAAGGGGCACTGTCTTAGGTTTCTTGTGTCAGGGGCTGGTGCTGCACTGAGGTGGTGGGGTAAGAGTGGCTGGTGCTGCTGGAGGCTATAGGGGTTTAGTAGCTTATCTGGTACAAAGCCAAGGTTCTACTGCTCATGTCTGACTGTGCTGAGGCCAGTGGAATGTTTTTGCATTTCCCAGAAGCTTTGCTGAAGCATATGGTAGTTCTTGGAGCTGGAGTCTGACTGTTCCCTTGGCTATGTTGAGGCACATTGTGGGGCTGCTGTTGGCATCCACTTCAATGGAGGTCAGGATCTCCTGCTAGTTTGCTGAGGTGGCCTTGTTGCTGGACTACATTCCCCTTTTACCTGAGTGAGATAGATCTTTCTTAC
Source organism: Notamacropus eugenii (assembly GCF_028372415.1). Lineage (NCBI taxonomy): Eukaryota > Metazoa > Chordata > Mammalia > Diprotodontia > Macropodidae > Notamacropus > Notamacropus eugenii. The sequence continues at coordinate 554,320,806 of NC_092872.1, forward strand.
CAATCTCCCAACTTTCTTGGGCTAAAAGATTGTTTCACCCCATCCTTTTGCTGGTTCTACTGGAATTTATTTTGGGGTACTACTTTATGGTTGTTTGAAGGTGAACATAAGAGAGTTATGACAATTTACTGCTTATTCCTCTATCTTGGCTTCCAGAAGTCAGTAAAAATCACACCCCTAATGTCTTTACTCAAAGAAATGCCAGAAGGAAAGAAGCAAAGACAAGTCACATAGCAGAGACAAATCACAGTGTCCCAATTACATGGTTCTCATCTGCTCCCTTACTTTATCCTTTCTCTAAATCTCCAAATCAAAGAAACCATCATAGGTTCTCCCAAAATATGCCAGTCCTGATGACACTGTCTGTTTCGCTTAAGTATCATGATTGCTGTAGCTTTGTGTGGTTGTGCCATGTCCATGGCAACTTTCATAAACCAGGGTACATTAGAATCATCTCAGGGATATTTCTTAAAGGTCTAGGAAGACTTATTTGTGATTCCCCCATTTGCTCTTATATCCCTATCTCCCTACTATACCCAGCCCCTTGCCCTACATAACCTTTGATTTAAGCTTATCTATTTTTGTCTCCTGAATGTCATACCCTTTATATATTTCCACCACTCTTTTCTCTCTCTTACTATTGTGACTTTCTTTTCCTCAGCCCACTCCCTACTGACCTAAGTAATCAGTCACATTGTTGAAAAACAGCAAATGTTTCCTATCATAATAGATCTTTATTGATACAGTCAGTATGAACAGCATTCAAGAAACAGATTGGCCAGGCACAAGCCAAGTGTTTGCTGATAGCTCGTTAGTCCCAGATGCTCAGATGGTGAGATCTCATACTTGACACTAGATTGGGCAGATTTTATGGCAAGATGCATATCATGTCAACTTCAGTCATCTCTAAGGTGTTGTTGTAGGGCCTGACAGATAGTGTCTTGTTTATGGGGATGAAGGGCTGAGGAGTTGAAAATATAAATGGCAGCACATTCTCGTTTTAGTGGTGGCCTTGTAAACTCTCCTCATTACTTAGATTTCTTAGAATGGACTCCACTTTTACCCTGCTAGGCCTAGAGGAATATTTAGACTTTGGTTTCTGGGAGTGATTTTGGTTAATCCCATTTCATAGTATCAGAGAGATTAAAAATGAAAAGAGAGAAAGAGGGAAGGAGGGAAGGATGGAGGAAAAGAGACAGAGAGAGACATCTATCTATCTAAATACATGGAGAGAGAGAGGAGATTCATATTAATAGTAATAATGAGTGACACTTACAAAGCACTTAATAGGCATTGCCAAATTCAATACTGAAAATCACCTTGTGATAGAGTCTATGACTTGTCCATGATCACACAATTTGAATATTTGATTCCTCTTGTTGACTCTCAGATCTTCTATTTTCCATTCCATAACATCACCTCTTGTGAGCCCCTCATGAGACAGCTAGGTAATACTGTGAATAGAACTCTGTGCCAGGAGTCAGGAAAAACTGTATTCAATTAAAGCTTAAGATCCTTATTAGCCTTGTGACCCCAGATGTTATTTAACCTCTGTTTTCTTCAGTTTCTCAACTATAAAACGAGGATCATAATAGTAATTAATTCCTAGAATTGTTGTGAGGATCAAATAAGACAATATTTGTAAAGTGCTTAGCACAGGACTGGCACAAAGTAGGTGCTATATAAGTGTTAGCTATTATTATTATTATTATGACTTGCTAGCCTGGAAGCAATTTTATCAGAACTTGTCCCTGTCTATAAAATGGTCTCCCTCACATTTTCTGGTTTTCTAAATTCTATCTTTTGTTAAAGCTTAACTACAGTTCTGTTTCCCTGATGAAGCCTTGTACTATCTCTTTTCTGCCTTCAGTAACCCCTTCAATTCTTGGTCTACTCTAGAGTTTATGCTTTTGGCCACTCATTTTGTGCTTAGAATATGCTGCTCTGTATTTGTTATGATATAGCTGGTCATCAGGTGTACACTGTAAGCTCCTAGAGGGCAGAAAATATACCCTATCCATTATTCTTAATGCTGTATTTAGCACAGGACCTTGAACGTATAACATCATTCAATACTTAAAGTATCTATGATTTCATCAGCATAGTTTCTTCTTCTTCCAGTGTAGCTCAAACCCCACCATGACTTAAGCAGTCTTCATGAGTTATCACACCTGAAAAACAAGTCTTTTTCTGATGACAGGATGACCCTGTAGTTATGATCCTCCTCTCACTTAACTAGGCTAGTTAGATGTCAGACACATGCTCTCTTATCACTCATATTTGAAGCTTTCTCTCCTTGGAAGTACTTGGCACAGCTTGAGCTTGGCTATCAAAGATTTTAACAAGCCAGAGCTATTTCCACACTACAAGAAAGAATCAGAAGATGATTTTGATGGTGGTTTCCCATAGTTAGTATTCAATAAGTGTTTATTGATGACTTCTCTGAATAATGCTAATTTAATCCATACAGTGAAGACTTTGAGTTTTCAGTTAAGACCTGGAAGAAATTTCAACTGACATGTACAGAAAAAAGAGAGACTCCCCTTCATTGATTGGTAAGTGCCATCTTAAATTAGAGATTCTTAATCTGAGGTCTATAAATTTGTATCTCTTTTAAAAACATCCTGATAGCTATATTTCATTATAATTGGTTTCTTTTGTAATCTTGAGTATTTTATTTTATGCATTTAAAAACATCAACCTGAGACTATCAAGAGTTATTGACACTAAAAAATGTTGAGGACCTTTGCTTTAGTAAGTTATCTGTCCTGGAGAGCCCCAGAGATCCATCGATAGTTTTATCCTGTTTTAAAAAAATGCGTTGAATGAAGATCTAACATGATTATCAAATTCCAGAAGACCTGAAACTTAGAGTGAAAGATGAAAAAATGGATGACAATGTCTAAAAACAAAATCAATTTGGAACTGAAGAGTGATGGGAAAAATGTAATTTAATAAGACAAAGTAATAACAGAAATAAATAGAATATTCTATACTAGGGTTCTAACACTGTACAAATACAGGATGGTGGGAGCAAGGTTAGACTCTATGAGACTGTTGTTAATCTTAATATGAGCCAATAATACGACACAGCAACTCAGAAAGGTAATGTCTTAAGAGAATCATGGCACACAGAACATTAGAAGTAGGAGAGCACATAATAATGCTATGCTCAGTATTGGTCAGGACATACCTGGAACGCTTTGCTCAGTCCTAGGCACTACATTTTCAAAAAGACCAGACAAACTGAAATATTCATTCACTCAACAAGCATGTTCAGAAGAAGTTAATCTAGATGGTAAGTGTGCCAAAAAACATGCCATATGAGAATTGGGTGAAAGAATTGGAAAAGTTTAATCTGGAAAAGATTTCGTGGGAACTTGCTGACTGTCTTCAAGTCATTTAAAAGCCTGTGAAGTTGAATAACAGCAACATTAATAAGCTAGCATTTTAAAATATTTGCATACTCTGGGCCAGCTGTGCTAAGAGCTTTACCAATACGATCTCATCCTATCATGACAATAATCTTGTGAATCTGATGCTATTATTATCTAAACCAATAAACATTTATTATGTGCCTACTATATGCCAAGCTCTTTGCTAAGCTCTGGGTATACAAATTAATAAAAAAAAAAGACAGTCCCTGTCCTCTTGGAGCTTACAACCTAAAGGGGGAGAAAACACCCAAAAGAAGGCAGGAAAGGCGGTGGGTGGGACACTATGAGGTACCCAGCATGGGGTCCTTTTGTTTTCTGGAGCTGAAACCAGTCAGCATAACAAAAATTAAGTAGAATGAGCTAAGTTTAATTTCTGCCCTCTCTAAAGGAAGACAATGGGAGGAATTTGTGACTCTGCTCTCCAACCCTCCATTCAGGGTGAAGAGTAGGCCTAGGAAGGCAGTATCATTCAAGGTTTGAGTCAGTGGCATATTGATGAGTTTATAAGTGATACACATCCCAGGAGAGACATCTTATTTCATGGAGCTGAAACCAGTTGGGGGAGGAGATGCAAAATGGAGTAATAAATTAAGGGATAAACAAATAAACAGATATATAGGTAAATGAATAAAAGAATGAGTGGACAAGAAAATAAATAAAATATATAAATGTGTATATATATGTATATATGTGTGTGTGTGTGTGTGTATATATATATATATATATATATATATATATATTCTAAATTTACAGATGAGGAAACTGAGGCAAACAGAGGTTAAGTGATTTGCCTTGGGTCACATAATAAGTGAGGCTGGACTTGAACTCAGGTCTTTCTGAATCCAGGTCCAGGGCTCTATCCAGAGTACTACCTAGCATTTCCAGCGTTAAAAAGGGATTAAGCTTATTCTGTTTAGTCCAGTGATATAGATCTAGAAACAAATGAGTAAAAGGTGCTAAGCTGCAAATTTAGACTCAGTGAAAGGTAAAAGCTCTTAACAAGCAGATGCATCCAAGGAAGAATGTGCTTCCATTCTTTTGATACTAAGTTTGGGATATAATGTGGTCCTCTCACTCAAAATCTTCAAGTAGAGAGTGGGTGACTCAGTGGGGATGCTTCAGAGAGGACTGCTTGATACTTAGATTAGGTGACCTCTATTGTTTGTTTCAACACTGAGATTCTGTGGTTCTATGAAAATGGCCAAAGCACAACATGTCTACATTGAGCACAGAATACAAATTCTTTGAAGTCAGAGAGTTATTACTATTATTAAAAGCCTGTGTATGCCAACTTCCTGGTTTTGTATCTTGCACACAGTAGGACTATGATAAGTGAATTTAAACTGAAGAAAATTGAATTGAAGAAAACAACATAAAACCTATAATGTAATATAGGTTATATAAGATATAATTAACAGCTATTGACTGAACATATATTGCATGCCCAGAAGGATTTAAATTCAAATCTAAAGCCAATATTTATTGAATTCTTGCTATATGTAAGACTGTGCTAGTTGTTGATAAATCAAGTAGTATTGTTTACAGTCAATTAAAAAATTGTTAACAATTTGCTATGTATAAGGCATTATGCTAGATGTTAGAAGAGATACAAAGATAAGGAAGTAAGATATAGCCCCAGTCCTGGTACTTTCTTTTTTGTTTTTTAATCAGTTAGCAGAGTCACTGGTACATAGTATTTAGAGAATTCTTGTTGACTTAACTTAAAAAGCCCTAATTCATGACAGAAAAGTTTTATTATTATACAAAGAGGAACCTTAGTATATTTAAATATATGATTCACCTTTAAAAATATTTGCACATTAATTTAGGTGACACACTCACTATATTTTAAACTTTGATATTTTTCAGGTTTCTTGATCTCAATGTAAGGGAGTATATATCCTTCCATTTACACACACACACACACACACACACACACACACACACACACACACACCTCTCCTATCTGTCTGTCCATCTATCTATCTATCTACGTATCTACCTATCTATTGGAAAGAGAAATGTTCATGTACATACATACGTGTATATACATAAGTACATGTAAACACATATGTCTTGGGCTAACTTTGTGTCTATCTGTAGTTCTTGTTCACTTGCTGAATCTATAGATGCAATCACAATTACATTTTATCAAAATCTGTATATCTATCTCTGTCTTGATCTCTCCATCTATATCTATGATAGTCTACTAATTTAGGTACAACCTGGACTTTATGTTACGCATATATGGATATAGATATAGATAGCTATATATTTATCCATTTTGTGTTTCAAATGTGGATGATTAGACTCATTCCTACTACAGTGAGGGCCGTCTATAACAAAGCACCCAAATATCTCTAAATTTGCTGGTCTTACTTACTTACACTGGGCTGCACTGTGCTTTTTGAATCTTGTTGATGTATGACATGACATCATTCTTCATCAAACTTCTTATAAATTAGGAAAACCATATTAGTATAAGTTTAAGTTCTGAGATGTTACCTAATTTTACAGCTTTCTAAAATATCTACATACTTTATAAAGGCATTATTACACCTGCTTTTCAGTTTCCTTGTCTAATTTTAAAAAAACAAACAAAAAAAGCAACTCTCCCCCCCCCCCAAAAAAAACCCAGTCAGCCTTAGGGAAAAGAAATGGGAAAGAATAATACTCTTCGCCCCCCCCCCCCCCCCAAACAAAACAAAACAAAACAAAACCAGTCAGCTTTAGGGAAAAGAAATGGGAAAGAATAATTTTTTGAATATCTTTAAGATTAGCTTTCTTTTTTCTATAGTACATCATGAAAGAAAACACTGAATTAACATAGATCATATGATATTAGTGCTAATTGAACCTTAGAAGTTGTCAAATTTTGTAAATGAGAAAGCAGCCTCACTTTGGTGAAATAACATGCTTACTGTCATAAAATCTTTTGTGGAAGAGCTGGAACTAGAGTCCAGGTCTACTGGCTTCCAATCTAGTGTCTTTCCTATTAGCATTATCCCATGAACAACAGCTTACTGCTCACCAACACATACCTGGAGCCAGAGCCTACTTCTTCAAATGCCCAGGCTATCACCTCATTATCTTTACTTTGGGGAGAATGGGAATGTTGTCATGACAACCACAGAAGAGAGAGTTTAGCCAGTAGAATTTCATATAATACAGAGCTCTTTTGCTCTATGGTGGTATTTGAAACTGTGGAAAATTGTTTGGAACTTCAGATTCTGTAAAGATGTTAACAAATGCGTTTCTTTCATCCTAAAAAGAATGACCTGTTTGATACATGAGACTTTTCACCTCATACCTTTGAGTTTTGTTTCTGATCTGATCAAAATCAATTTAGTAAGTGCTTTATTCAATAAATTTGCTTTCAGATTGGGACCTCTGGGATTAAGTTCACCTCACTATGCAAATTGCATCCAGAATTTACCACTCCTATAGAAAGCAGATATCTCCCATTGTTTTGTATTTGCTTATCATTTCAAGTAATTCCTCAACCATATAGTCTTCCTGAAGTGCAAGTGGGAAGTAAGACAGGTTTTCCTAATTCCCTAGATTTAGGCATATAACCTAATAAGGTGAAGAAGGATAGCCATTTTGGTTAGTGGAAGGAAAGAGGGAAATATTTAATTCTGGGATAATATAGCGTGTCTATATGATCATATGCCATTGAAACTGGTGGAATCAAAAGATTAGGTGGTTTCATTTTTCACTTGTTCATTTATTCCACTATTTTAAAGAGCCATGGTGAATATACCCTGGATAATGTCTTTTGAGAAAATGATGGTTATTAAAGTGAGATGATGACACTCTTGTGAAATTTTCCTGATAAGTCATGGACAACATGCAGAAACATTGCCATTTGCAGATGAGATCTACTCAATTTCCTGGAACCATTTAGGGCCATTTAAAAACAACTGCTGTGTCAACATACTTTGGAAGAGGACTGATAGTAATGCAGATGTTAATCTTTGCTTCTGACTCCAGCTAGGCTAAATAAATCAACCTTTGCATAAATGGGAACCTTTCTTTTTTTTTTTTTTTTTGCTTCTCTCAGCCATTTATGTTCATTTTTAGCTATCTTATCTAAAAAAGTACCTTATAATAGGTCCATTGTGCTATTTAATCTGTTTATTGGTAAGGTGGTATTTGCCTCTGAATCATCCTAAATGGTTCATCAAATCTGGGAACCACTCAATTGCCCATTTGCAAATCAACATCTCTATCTGCAAATGAGCAAGTTTTCTGGTATTGGCTATGACAAAAATGCCAGGTTAGTTTCCTGATTTTTCATCCTGAATGTCAGCATGACAAAGTAAGTGAAAAATTGTACATATATATGATAAGCTTGGTTGAAATCATCTTACCTTCATGTTTTAATAGGTGTAAGGAGACTTTAAATATTTTTCAGGAGTTCTGAAATGTTGATGGCAAAGAGTTTCCTTCCCTTGCCAGGTGAATTCCTCAACAACAATTACAGTGGTATATCTTGTAGAAATTTTTACCGCAATGCTCCTCTAATGATATATCATGGTACATAGGTTGCTCTATTTTATAGAAGGCAACATGGGTTTTTCAAGACAATTAGATCCCCCTTCCTCACCTCCACCTCTAAGGGTTATGTCATGCAGATAGATACAGCTAGAATAACTAATGAATATCCATGAGTACAGATATTGACCTTAAAGGTCAAGCCTCTGGACTTAGCTTTGACTACTTCCCCTAAGACTGATGTATTTGTAAAGGGCCCCATTTTTACCTTAGTATAAAAATTCTAGTATCCCCTAACATCATGGACCATTCAGAATTATCTAGCTACCTGGATTGTACTGACTTTGTGTGATTCAGTTAACTAAATGAGCCAGTCAATAAACATTTATTAAGAACCTATCTCAGGTACTCTGCTAATCACTGAAGATACAAACAAAAATAAAAGAGATTCCCTAATCTTAAAGAGCCCATAGTTTGATGGAGGAGACAAGATGCAAACAGTCATAAAATTATATCAACTATATAAACAAGATATATATATATATATATATACAGGGTAAATTAGAGGGCAGGCATTAGCATGAAGGGGGAATCAGTAAAGTCTACTGGTAGAAGATGGAATGTTAGTTGGAATTCAAAAGAAGCCAGGAAGTAGAAATGAGGAGGGAGAATGTACCAGGCATGAGGAACAGCCCAGTGAAAATACCCAGGGTAAGGAGATGTAGTATCTTATTCAAGAAATAGCAAGGAGGTTAATGTCACTGAACAGAAGAATAGTTAAGGGGATTTAAGATGTAAGAAGAATGGAAAACAGGAATGTTTCATAGAGCTATAAATTGGTCTATGCCTACCTGGTGGAAGAAATAAATAGTTCTCTTACACCTAACAATTATTTTGTACATTTGATATCTTTTTCAGAGCATCTTTGCTAATACCTTTTAGAGAAAACTCTAGACATGAGAAATAATTAAACTTTGTTAAGAGATTTTCCCTGGAGTTCTACTGTGTGGTAGATATATAACAAGTGAATGTGAGGGAGAGAAAATAAACGCTTGATCTCCTCTATTTGACCATTAGGACTGAATGTACATAATAAGCACTTAATAGATGCTGGCTGATTGGCTGATTGAGAGTGTGTTATATTCTGTGGAAGAGTGGAATTAATCATAGAAAAATTCGTCACAGAAGCTTGGCCAATAGGAGATGAATTCTATTTGGGGGAAGAGATACTTTTGGAAAATCAGATAAATTACATTGGTATGATGAGAGAAAGAACATCCATAATGGCAGAATCACAGTCCCTCAGAGTAATGAAATTGGTTACTAGAATAAATGCTAAATATGGAGAAAAAAATAAAATGCTAAAATTCATTAATGACATGAAGACCTGTTTTCCTTTCTCTAGAAAGAGAACAGTTGAATTACCTAACTTGGAGACTAGGTCCAGACAGCTTTTTCTTCTTTAGATTGTGCATTTCAACACTTTTGGGTTCAACTGCCTTAATATTTATAGAAGAGAAAATGCGATAATAAAAGTTTTGCAACTGAAGATAATAAACCAGACTTGCTAATTAAAACTATAATGAAGAAGAATAATATCCATTTGCATTACTAGGTAGTACTGCCAAAGAAGAATCATTAGCAGTGACAACTCCCAGCATGTCCCCACAGTTGGAACCCCTCTGAGGGTCATATTTTTTCATCCTAATTCATAAAATTGAAACAAAAATTATAATGTAGGCACCCAGAGATGACTATGGAAGTGCAAGACTCCTTTGCTTGACTTTCAGTACCCTCCATTATCTTGTTCCATTCAAGCTCTGATCATGCTGGACTCTCTACTATGTCATGTCATTCACATAATTATATCTATGATCTTTTGTTGTGAGGTTCCCTCCCCATCTCAGTTATACATTTAATCATCCTTTACCCTCCAGCTCAGATCCCATTTCAGCATGGCATAGTATCAAAAACAAAACAAAATAAAACAAAACATTGGATTTGTATTGGAAAGTTTCCCTTTCTTTTCTTTTCTTTCTTCCTTCCCTTTTTTCTTCCTTCCTTCTTTCCTTCCTTCTTTCTCCTTCCTTCCTTCTTTTTTCCTCCCTTCTTTCTTTCCATCCTTCCTAGAATTTTAAGAGGTAAAAGAGATCTTAAAGTATTTCTAATCAACACTCTTCCTTTACAGATGAAGGAACTATGGGCCAAAGAGGTGAAGTGACTTGTCTGAGGTCACATAGCTTTTAAATTGTAGAACCAGTATTCAATCAATCTATCAATAAGCACTTACTAAGTGCCCACTATATGTCATGCATGGTTCCAAATGCTGGGAATACAATTACACAAATGAAACTGCCTCTGCCCCACCCAAAATAATCCTATATTTTACTCATGGAAGAAACCATATACATTTAGTTGTATATACAAAAGATACATGTGCATATATATGTATTTGTGCACATATATACACACATGCATATGTACATGTCTACATATACACACATACTTACAAATGTGTGAGTCTACACATATGGGTGTAAGTATGAGTGAGAATGGGTGAATGGCTGGATATTTCATGGATAAGGGGGGAAGAATTAGTAACTGTGAGGATCAAGAAAGATTTCACATCAAAGATAGCTCAAGCTGAGCTATAAAAGATACTAGGACTTTCAAGAGGAAGAGGCAAAAAGGAAGTATGTTTCAGGCATGAGAAATAACTTGTACAAAGGCACAGACATAGAATATAGAGTATCACGTGTAAGGAATTCAGGAAGGCTAGTCTCCATAATAAGGTTGTTATGGTAGGCTGAAGCCTGGTAGCGAAAGAGTTTGAATGCCATTCATGCTAGTTAATACTTGATGTTAGAGGCAATAGGGAGCCACTGGAGTTTATTAAGCAGGGCACTGACATGCTCAACACTTTCCAGACATTAGGGAACATAACATTTAGGCCTCTTTACACTATGACAGACTACTTCTAGATCTAAAAAGAAAAATACATACATACATGCATACCACATATTACATGTGTGTATATATACATACATATATGTGTATGCATATGGATGAAATGGTTCAGCTCTGGATGACCATTCCAATCTGTGAATAATATCTTTGCATCTCTATCTCTGTCTGGAGCAGGTTTCTATTGATCCAAATCCCTCCAAGGTCCTAGTGTGAGAGAGAACTTCATGTCCTAGATTCTAGGAGGTTTGACAGGACAACCTGGGTTAAATGAATTATCCCAGGAGGAGAGGAGCCTGAAGAGAATTAAAAGTAGGATTTTACTGAGCAGGTGGAAATTGAACAAAGGCTCTTTGGTAGGCAAGGAGAGAATATTCACAATAAATCCTACTTAGAGACATTGTTCTTACAGGCTCCCTGGGATTCTGCTGTAAAGAGGCCTGGGTACATTGTGCATGGAGAGGGCCAAGATTGCAATTGTTCGCTCTTGAGATTTGAGGTAGGTTCAGTCAACTTAATTCTTCTTTTGTTTAGCTAAAGTGTCCCTGTCTCACAATAACTCGCCAGTTTCTCTTGCAATAGAGTCTGTATTCAGTGCTTTCAGCTCTCTCATTTTACCATTATGTCTGGCTTGTTCTTCCTTATTGAAGTCCCCATGCCTCCTAAATCAGCACATCTCCGTGTTTACAATAATGCATTGAGTTTTTATTCATTTCAAGGTAATATAGTCCAAGAGAAGCTCTTTGTGTTGCCACCATATGAAAAGAAAAATGGAGGTTTGTTATCTGGCTAACATGAAAACAATCCTTCTGTTTCTACTTGAAAAGCATCTGGTTTATAGGGATTGCTTTTCCCAAGAAGAGATTTTTTACCTTTTTTTTTTTTTTTTTAAACAAAAAGACTATGGTAAAAGTAAAAGGTTTGACACAGTGATAAAAGTCATGTCTTATAAACACCAATATAAAGTTACGGTAAAAAGTAGATGACTCAGAACGTCTAGAAAAGTCCACATTGGTAAATATAGGCCAGTCATCCTCATTTTGTTCAAAGAAGTTCTATTACAAACTCAGAAATGGCATCATCTTTCATTTACTCCTACTGTATGGTATTGAAGAGTTTACTCATATTGACCATTGTATTTCAAATAGCTTATTAGAGTTCCATACTTAGCAGTCATAGTTATTTGGCAGATATCCAGAAAAAATATCTTTAACACCTGAGTAAAAATAAATGAATAGGTAGATAGATAGATGATAGATAGATATAGATGATAGATGATAGATAGATAGATAGATAGATAGATAGATAGATAGATAGATAGATAGATAGAAGAAAACATTTATTATGTACTAAACCTGTGCCAAACACTGGGGACACAAATGTGAAAAGTGAGTCTTGCTTTTGAAAAGCTTACCTCCTAATAGAAGGCAGTGCAAATAGGGCTCTGGTACAGAGGAAGGGATTATCCGAGGTATCACAGCTGTGGTGAATTGATCGATCAATCACCATTCTTTTCCAGAATTGGTGGTACTTATTGACTTAGTTACATTTCTCAGGGTAAAAGGGAGAAAGCTGAGATGGAGTGGGATGAGGTATGTACCCTTGGCAGCAGCTAGATTGTAAGATCATCTGGGTAGATTAATGAATGGAATGTGAAAGTGAAATATTTTCTGATTTGAGATTCTGGGATCAGTTGTCTAGAGCAAGTTAGGTAAAGTTTCACTGGTGGTTTTTTCTTCTTTTTTGCCATTTGAGATTCCTCTGTAATATATTAGATATAGATATAGGGTTAGTCATAGGTATAGGGTTAGAAAGGACCTTGGTGGTCAGCCATCAAGTATTTTTAGCATAGATAGGGAGAAAGGAGGCAATAATAGGAAGTTAGAAAGATATGAGGAGGACAGGCCTCATGTAGAAATTAATCTCTAAGCTGTTTTGAAGGGAGCTAAGGATTCTTAGAGACATCATGACATGTCAGACATGATGGGGACCACCTGTGTAAAAGCACAGAGATAGGGGATGGGAAATTATGTACAAGAAAAAACAAGTACGTCAACTTGACTGTGCCATAAAGTATTCTAGGGGGAATAATATGTAATATACCTGGAAATATAAGATAAAACCAGGTCATGAAGGACTTCGAATCCAAATAAACAGGTTACAATACCTCTAAAATCATTTTCCATTTTTTCCATGAAGATAATTTTTCTTGATGAAGATATGTTCTTTCTCCGAACAACTCTCTTACTTATAAGCCATACCTTATCTTCTCCAATAGATTGGCCACACAGTCATCTTCTCTCTGTAATCTTTAGTTTCTCTTTATCTACTGATTATCTCTGATGTCTATGAACCTACTCAGATTTCACCCATTCTTAAAACAATCTTCCCTCAATCTTACCATCCCATCAAGCGATTGCCCTATTGTTTTTTGTTTTGTTCTGTTTTGTTTCCATTTGATGCCCAATTCCTGAAAACCTCTCCATATTTATTGCTTCCCCTTCCACTCTTCTCCGGTCTTTCACTATTTCTTGCAACTTGGCATCCTCATCATCCAACAGAAATTACTCTCTCCAAAGATAACAGGAATTTCTCATTTGTCAAATTTAATTGCCTTTTTTATGGCCCATCTTTCTCAACCACTGCAACATTTAGTACTGCTGACCAGACCACCCTTTCCACCACTACTACTAGAGAGTCTCTTCCCTTCTTGGTTTTTGTAATACTGCTTTCACTCAGTTCTCTTCCTACTTACATAAATGTGCCTTCTCAGTCTTCAGTGCTCATCATTCATATCTCACCTCCTAATTGTGGCAGTACACCTTTCTTTTCAATTAGTTGTCTCACTAATCCTATCAGTCTTCATGAGTTCAATTATCATCTCTATAGAAATAACTTTCATCGCTAGTCTCTTACTTGAGCTTCAATCCCATATAACCAATCGTCTGTTGCATGTATCTACTTATGAATGGCTTCCCTTAAATACGGCACCCCAAAACAAATACAATATTGCAAATATGGTCAGACCAAGGTAGAGTACAATGGGACTATTACCTCCTCAAACTCTGAGCAGTCTGTCCGTCAGCCTGTGTCCAGTTCCGCTTTTTTAAAAAATTTCTTTACCGCGCTATAAAGCCACATTAAGCAGCTGTTGTTCATTAATTTCGGTTGTGTCTGACTCTGACCCTGCTTGGGTTTTTCTTGGTAAAGATGCTAGAGTAGTATGTGATTTCTTTCTTCAGATCATTTTACATATGAGGAAACTGAGGCAAATAGGGGTCTCACAGCAAGTTAGTGTCTGAGGACTAATTTGAACTCAGGTCCTCCTGACTCCAGGTCTGACATTCTCTCTGCTGTACCACCTAGCTGCCCCTATTAAGCTTACAATCCACTAGACCCTCCAGATACTTATCAGAGGAATCACTATTTTGGCATACTTCCTCCATTTTGTACATTTGAAGTTGATTTTTTTAAACTCAAATGTGAGATTTATACATTTTTCCTGATGAAATTCCATGTTCTTGGATTCTACTTTTGCTGTGGACAATCAAGCTCTTTTTGGATGCTGAATCAGATTTCCAACGTGTTTCTGACTGACCAGACCCTCATGTCCATCATATAAAGGAGACAATTCAAGGAACTTGCAGAAAGGAACATGAGCATTCCAGGGAAAGTGAAGGGCTCAGATCAAATCCTCAATTATGACTTAATTGAAATAGAGTTGACATGGTGGAGTAGCACACCATGAAATACCTCAGGAGCAGGAAAACAGATAGAACATTGGAAAGGAAGACAGAGTAAAAGAGCTATCATGGCTGAATGAATTAATTTTCCATCTAAAAATGGACTGACACCATAGTGGAAATAAAATCAAAATGATAGAATCCTGGAAGCTAAGGAGAAGTAGAGAGAAATTAGCAAGATGGATAAACTCAATGAAGATTAACTGAAGGAAATGAGAGTATTCATCCATGAGAAAGGACTTACGGGGAATGTGATAAACTTGGGGTAGTTAGATAGCTATCACTTAGAAAAAGGATTGGACTTGTTCTTGGACAAAGAGGCTGTAGTAGAAGAGAAGGAGATTTTGGCTAGATATAAGGAAAAAAATTCTTCCTGACAATTAGAGTTATTGTCCTGGTAATGACTTTGGATTATAGACTCTCTGACCACTTGCCAGAATGTTGTAGACTGGGGCTCAGATATGGGCCAGACTAGACGACCAGTGAAGGTCCCTCTGACTCTGAAGTTCTATTATTATGTGTACTTCAGCAAACCTCACAGCACCAGGATAAAGGATTTGATGGAAGGACAATTGAGAAGGCCAAAAGAACTGAATAGATTCTTAATGAAACACATCAGTGGTCATAAGAACAAAAGCCAGTACCACCTGTAGGCTAGGAAGAGTAACAGGATGCCCAGATGGCAAAATTGGGAATTGTCCTGAGGTGGAAAAGAGGCTGATGGGAATGTTCCCTCCAAAAGCTGGAAATCAGGCCAAGTCACTTAGAGCATAAGGAAAGAAAAAATACAATTGTTTAGGGATGATATCAAGAAACCTAAAACGAGAAAAGAAATACAGCTTGTGAGAGATATAAAGGCTAAGAGGAAAACATTCCTCAACTCTACAGGTAAAATAGGCTGATAAGAGATGATAGTGAAAAGGTAGATCCCTATTCATGCTGGGATTTTTTTTTTAAACATGGAGGGGAACTCAACTGGGATCAGATATCTAGAGTGAATGCCACCTGTGATCAAAGAGGGGAATACCAAACCAGGGTAGATAAGAAAGTGGTCAAGGAGACTTTTAAAACAAGGATGCAAGTCAAATGGTTAAAAGGATTCAGATCAGCACATCATAGCCCCCTTCAGCCAATGATAGATATAGAGATGATGGTTGATACTATAAAACCTGAGACATGACTGTAACACAAGCCTGTCTTCCCAGGCTTTCTTCAAATCCCAAATTGAATCCCATATTCTGGAGGAAGTCTTTCCCCAAAACTCCTAATGCTAGCTTCTTCCTCCTTTTAACCAATCACTGGTTTTCCTGTATATAGTTGGGTTGTGTGTATTTATTTGTTTGTAGCATTTCCCCATTAGATTGTGTGAGACTTTCGAAGGCAAAGACTGTTATTTGACTCTTTTTTGCATCCCCCAAGCTTAGCACAGTACCTGGGACATAATAAGTGCTTCATAAATGTTTTTTGACTATTTATTGATTTCTTAAAACAGGCATAACAAAATTATCTATTCATGTGGGTATTGTCATACAAAGTAGGCCTTTTCAAAGAGGGTACTTTGCAATAAGGCTGCCCTCCTCTTCGAGGATAGAACCAGTTTAAAGTTCTCACAAGAATAAGACAATTCCCATCATTATTTCAAAATCATTTTAGTCTTAAAAACAAACTATCTTCCCTATCTTCACTCACTTTATGTATGTGAATTATTTCACTATTTCAGAAGGTAAATTCACCCACAAAGAACCATTATTTGTCTGAAGATAGGCAAAATAAGGTACTATAGACTCTGAAGGTACCCTCTAGAACAAGGGTGGGAAACCTGTGGCCCAAAGTCTCATGTGAACCTAGAGGGCTCCATGTGGCCTCAAGGCCATAGATTCCTCATCTAGATTCCCTGCTCAAGTCTCTCCACTTGATCCTGTATATAATTTGTACAGAAATAGCTGTTTGCATGTGGTCTCCCCAGTAGACTATGACCTCCTTGAGAGAAGGGACTGTCTTTTAACTTTCTTGGTATCTCCAGCAATTAGCACAATGTTTGGCATAGAGTAAACGCTTAATAAATGCATAATAAACAAACAAATCATTAACTAGTTAATGTTGCCTTAACTTGAACAGAATTCCCAAAGAGGATGCTAGGGATATTATGAATAGAAGGATGACTGTAATAAATATATTGCTTCAAAAGGGGACTACTTACTTCATCAGGGACACCACTTATTTTCATAAATAATATCAGATGTGCATATTTAAAAATTAACTTCCTTTGGACCTTCAGGAAATTAAAACTAGAAAGTAAGATCTCACAGATACCAAAATAGTAAAAGAAGTAGTTTTTGTGCTAGAAAAAAAATGATATATGAATATGACTGAATACAGAATAATGAATATGAAGAGTCCAAATAAGCTTGGAAAGATTTATATGAATTAATGAGTAGCAAAAAGAGCCAAACCAGGATGACAACAATGCTTGTAATCAGATGAGCTCAAATTAAATACAAGGATTAATCCTGGACCTGGAGGGCAAATAGTGAAGCATTCTTCCTTCTTCTTGGTAGATGAAGGAAATACAGATGCTGAATGTATTATATCCTATCAGATATGGCTAATATATTGAATAGTATTAAGAAATGACTGATATAAAAATGAAAATATATCACTAAAATGATTAAAATTGAAAAAAATGACTATTTAGATTCTAGAATTTGGAGTTGGAAAAGACTTAAGTTACATAGTCCAATATTTTCATTTTAAAATGAGGAAACCTTGCACAGAGAGACAGAATAACCTGCCCAGGGTCATACAGGTAATAACTACCAGAGTTATGATACAGACTGAGTTTTAAGTCATGCTTCTTAAGCCACAACAGAAGAAGACTAAGAAGAAAAAGCAAATGTCATACCTGTCTTTAAAAGGGTTTCATACATACCACAGGAGTTCCCACGTAATCTATTAAAAGTCAGTCCTTGAAGACACAAGATTTGTTTTGGTACCAACTTGTAATCCCTGATACGGGGGAGGCTGAGAATAACAGATCACTTGAGCTCAGGAGTTTTGAACAATTGAATGTCTTCATTAAGTCTGGCACCAATATGGTAAAGACTCAGGAGTGGTAGGAAAGAAGGAATAGTGACTACCAGGCTACCTAAAGAAGGATGAATCTAGTCAGGTCAGAATTGGAGCAGTTCAAAGCTCTTGGGTCACTTCATTATGGTATTTGGTCTGTCAGTGGGAGCCACACATCCAATCCTAGGTCAGATAAAGAGATTCAGTTTCAAAAAATAACATCAACCAACAAACAAACAAAAACAACCAATCAAAAATTCCCAACAACAAACAACAAAACCAGCCTCTATCTTGGTTGGGGACTTCATTGCCTATTTTTTGGATTAGTACCATGTGTTAGTCTAACTTGTGTTTCTCACTCTAGTGTCTCCCTTCTTCAGACAGTCCACCACACAAGTTACCAAATTTATGTTCCTAAAACACATCCTAACAAAGTCACCCCATATTTAAAAATCTTCAATGGCTCCCTACTGCCCCTAGGATAAGGGAATTGATACCTGTAGTCTGGCTTTTAAAATTCTCCACAATCTACCTCTTACTTACCTTTCTAGTTTGACATCCTATCACTCATTCATATACTCTCTTTTATTCAAATTACCCTGCGGGACAAATCACAATCCATCTGTTGCCTCCTGACTTTAGACAGAGGATCTCCCATAAATGGAATGCATTCCTTCATCCCCTTTGCATCTCAGATTCCCTAGCTTTTTTTCCCCAAAATACAGTTTTGATACTATAAGGCCTTTCCTAATGCCCCCATTAGCATTGGGAATTTCTTATGAAATTAATTTTTCTATATATATTTTTATATTACCTCATAAAATTATGAGCTCCTTGAAGCTGGGAATGTTTTGTTTCTGTCATTACATACCCTGCACTTGGAAGAATGTTTTGCATGCAGTATATTTATAAGAAATAATTGTACTAAGTTACATTGAACTAACGGTAATTAGGTAGAAATCTAATCAGTATAGACTGGTCTGATTAACTTCAATACTGAGAGAAAAATCACGTAATGTACTGTTTCTTTAAGAAAGGAATAGTCTGGCTGCTAAAAGAAGCAGAATGCTTTTGCATAAAGAAGGAAAAAAAATAAATGGGAAAGACTGTGAGGGGAAGATAATGCTTTTTTCTTAGATGAATAGTTTACTGGCTTCTTTGGGAAGGAAAAGAACTTATGTTTAATAAAAACTATTAATATTCATAAGTAAAAAACTTTTCAGATGAGATGTGAACAATTTGGTTGGCAAATGGGACAGAAAATAGATTTTTGTAAAAATGTTTTAAAAGCTTAAGTCACCTTGTAAAGGGTATAAGGTGAGACAATATTCTTATGTAAATAGTTTGTTTACTGAAAGAGACAGGAAAATAACTTGTTTACTAAAAAATTATTTCAAGCAAGGTTGAAGAAATACTTTTCAGAATTTCAAAATATTAAGAGGATCTGGTTGGGGACTAAGTAATGACTGATGTGCCAAGGCGTTATGGTTCCATGACTTTTTTTTTTTATTCTTAAGAGGATAAAGTTTACAAAATGATGAGTCAAATATGAGATGATAGAATGAGTAAGTAAAAACTGTTTATTCTGTAACTGTCAGGCTCTAAGACTGCCCCTCTTTGTACTCTTCTATTTTCCTATTAGAGGACATTGTGTTTTCCAATGCTAAGCCCCAGAAAGCAAGCTGTGCCCTGAACTTGGCATAACAATACTCCTTTGTACTCACCTTTTGGAGAAACACTGCTGCTACTAAATCACAGACCTGGTGGTCCCAGAGCTCAGACAAGCACTGAGAGGCCCAGACGTGAAGCCTACTATGAGTGGATTTTTTGGCGTTAGGCACCCTTGCCTCACAGTTACTGTTGGATCTCACCACTAGTGCTACGCTAAACTGTTTGATTCTTTATCTAGCCACAATTATATAAATTAAGGTTTAACCCCACTGCCTTGGGTCTCCTACTTGTGGAGACCATGACACATGTGTCTAATTTCTCTCCTCCAATGGAATAATGAAAGCTTTTTGCTTACAACCTGTGTGAGCTCTTTGGTATTTTTGGAGTTAACAGTGGTTGCACATCTCTACAACTTTTTGGTCATTTGTTACCAGAGTTGATATAATTAGAAGAATAAGAGAGCTGGTGACTTTTTCACCGAATTTGGGAATAATGAGTCACTGAGTACCAGAAGCATCTGATTTGAGCTACTGAGAGATGAAGAACCTGGCTGGGAAAGAGAGATGTGAACAATTGAGTAAATTCTCAGCAGGGGATGAGAAATACAGATCTTGGGGAGGTGGGTCAAGAAGAAAGCATCTGCTGAGTCATTTGAGGAGAAGACTACAGGTACCACTTCCTGATTGGCTGTAGAAAAGCTGATTCTCATTGGAAAATATCTGAATTGCTTGGCCTTTCATGTCATCTACATCGTGAGTGAAGGTAAAACCTCTTGGTCATGGCTGTCCTTCTCTTCTGCCTTCTCTGGTACGTGGGGAGGCCAGAAAGGAAAATATGGGCTTTGAAGCTGGTTTGCTGTAAAAATGGCTGGCTGATAGTTGGTTGGATGTCACAGAGTTTGTCTTCTGAAAAACTGGGTAATCCTTCCAGTAAGGCTGAAGTTTGGATTCAATCAAAGGTCCACACTTGAGGAACTTGAGGGTCACATGCGACCTCAAGGCTGCCACCCCTGCATAGAGAAAGCCAAGATGATGAATTTACAGGTCTCCTGTTTTAAGGGAAGTGATAACTAGTACAATAGTATGACACTTTCTCAGTGCACTTTCTGAAAGGCTGATTGTATGTTAAAAGAACTTCTATCAGTTTAAGAGTAGAAAAGATTTGGCCAGAAAGATCCTGGATAGTAGAAGAAGAAAAGCAGTTAGCAGAGAAGTGGTTCATGTGGTCTAGACCATAATAGTGAGTTACTCTAAACACATGGGTTTTCCACACCCATCTGCCTATTCTACAAGTTAATATATGGGTCCATTTACACAAAAGGATAGTGAGTGCATTGGTGAGAGCAAAACCTAGGTTTATTTGTCGATTGTGACACATGGATTATCATTACATTAGCCAGGTAATAAACATTTATTAAGTGCCTACTATGTGCCAGGCACTGTGCTAAGTACTGGGAATACAAAAAGAGGCAAAAGAAATCTCTGTCCTCAAAGAGCTAGCAATCTAATAAAGGGGACAACAAGTGAACAAATATGTACAATCCAGTGATACACAGGAAAAATAGAGAATAATTAAAAGAGGGAGAACATTAGAATTAAAAGGAAAATAGCAGAGCATCTAATATAAGTGATTTCTTCTTTGCTAAGAGAAACTTTCTATTATGGAAAGGCCTTCAGTGGTTGCTAAATAAAATATTACAATTCCTACAGCTTAGGATAAATACAAAAAGACAATATAAGGCTTTAAACTGACCCCAACAAGGGGGTTATACTTCCTCCTTAACTGCAGTCATTTGGTCCACCATCTATGAAGATTATGTTCCAGTGGAAGTAGCACCATTTCCAGAGGTTCTATTTTTTTCTTGTGGCTTGTCTTCTCTCTTACCTTCATGTCATCAATGAGCTACCCCACGCTGCTTCTCCACTTGGGTGTTGGGTGCTGTTGATGAAGTTACAAGGATCTGGGGTTAAACTCCAGGGGGAGGGGACGTGTCAATTTGTTTCCTGATATGACTGCCCTTGGCCTGGGTTGCTCAGTCATGTCCCCATTTGGGGTTTCCTTGACAAAATTACTGGAGTAGTTTGCCATTTCCTTCTCCAGCTCATTTTATAGATGAGGAAACTAAGACAAATAATGACTTGCCAGGGTAACACAGCTAGTAAGTATCTGAGGCCAGATTTGAACCCTAGAAAACGACTCCAGGCCTAGTGCTCTATCCACCATGCCACCTAGCTGGCTGTAGACTGTATTCTACTCTGAAGATTCCTCTCATCCTCTACCTTGTCTTAAGATAAAAATTAGGCCATCTTTTGTCCTAATTCTTATCTAGTGTTTAATCACTGAATGGGTGTTGCCTCAGCCAAATTGAGACTTAGAAAAGCTTAAAAAGGCCAAGATCTCCCACTATACTGTGGGTCATTATCAGTAGTCTTGACCTATGTCTTGCCAGTGAACTCTGATGACTCTGGAGGAGAAAGGGAGGCTGATGACTTTGCACATCTGTGCCTCATTTAAATCCAATTCACTTGTAAGTCATTGCCCTCCTGACATTACCGGTCCTCTTCCAGAGTAAAGGACAAACAAAAACAAACCTGGCACCAGAATTCTTAGTTATAACTGAAACCATGCGGTTGTCAACTCCATGAAGAAAAGGGCCTTGCTATATTTATTTTCTTATTTCCTTCACCAGCACTACACTGTGACAAGTACATCATAGATATTTAATAAATACTAGTTGAATCGAATTGGAAAGATGCAGGATTGATCAAAGCCTGCTGGTGCTGTGGTCTCTCTAGTGTCTGTGAGATGGGGCTGGTATTGGAAGGATGTTCTGGCTGGTTCCTCCCAACAGAGGAAAAAGAAGTCCGGAACTCCAGGCAGGGAATTTTTGCCTTGCACTCTGAGAATGAATTTGACCAGAAAATCAGGTGATGGCTGTGTGGCCCAGTCACCCAACTGGCATGCTTTTGTTTTTTCATTCAAAGTAACAAGCTGGTCTCTACTATTTCTTTAAAATCCTAGAAATCACATGGCTGGTCCTCCTGTGTCTGCTGCCAAAGACAATCTGGCAAACAAGGGAGACTTTTTCACCCACATTCAATTCTCCTTGAAAATCTCCCCCCCTTTCCATCTTAAACAGAGAAGCCAAAGGCATCAAACTACAGGACTATGGAAACAATGTGACTAATCACTTTTATGAGCAGCTGGGTCTCTAAGTTTAGCATCCAACTCCTTATTATACGTGTATTTATAAATTATTTTCCTCCTTTGTTCAACTGGAAATCCTGATCAGAATCTAAAGTTGGACATCAAAACAATTCTAATTATTCCCAGATTTTTCCCAAGAGGTGGGAAGGGTCACAGGAGATTTAAAGCTCTGTGAACTTCATTCCCCCCTCGTCCCCGCCCCCCTCCCCCCCGGCCCTGTTCTTTACATGATTTCCCCTTGCATTGGAGAATAGAACTCAGGATGGTTCTAACATTTACATGTCCAAAGAAAGAAGTCTTCATGTCTCCAGTTTATATTCTGTTGACATATCTTCCATATCTTAGTTTTCTACAATTACAATAGGGCTTATTATCTATCTCATATATAAGAATGAACAAAAGGAACTGGGTAATGAATTTAGTCTTGTACTGAAGTGGGATAAAGTTACCTGTCTTTGGGTAAAAAACTTGGATAATCATCAGATCCCAGAATACTAGTAACTTAACCATTGGAGAGATGGCTCCAGATTGATTTGCAAAGCCTCTGCAGTTGAGCTCTACTAATCCCTTGTCTAATATATTAGCTTTTTGTCCTGGCTGTTTTTCTTTGGGAAGGCAGGACATAGCAAAGAGTTTGCTCTGGTAGGTGTGACAATACTTTGCCCCGGAGACCCAATCTGCCTTCACCATTAGTCAGGCTAGAAGGCTTACAATTCATTGCCTTATGTGCCTGTCATATTTATGAGGCAGCCTTATTTTAAGCAAGCCCAATTTATATGAAAATATGGATTTACAAAATAAATAAATTAGGAGTGATCATTTCAACTAAGTGGGACTCTTCAGTTTTAAAGAAAGACCTTTTCTCTAAAGGTCTGTTTATTATGTAAAGATTTTCTTTAAATAACACACTTCCCTTTTTGCATTCAACACAAAGAGGCTACTTGGTGTGATCTTGAGGACAAGTTCTGATTTTGCCACCACAATTTTATAACTTTTTTTTTAGCTATTAAACTTTTCAGAGTAGCTAGGTGATGCCATAGTGCACAGAGTACTGGGTCTGGAGTTATGAAGACTCCATTTCCTTAGTTCAAATCTGACCTCAGACACTTATTAGCTGTGTGTCCCTGGGCAAGTCACTTAGCCCTGTTTGATTCAGTTTCTCATCTGTAAAATGATCTGGAGAAGAAAATGGAGAACCACTCTAGTATCTTTGCCAAAAACAAGCAAACAAATGAGGTCATGAAGAGTTGGACAAGACCCACAACAAAATGTCTCTGAGACTTAGTTACTGTCTTTGTAAAATGTTTTTTTTTTATTTGCTTTGCTTAGCTATACATATTTTTTAAAAGAAAGATCTTAAACTTGGGGAGAAGGCAGGGTAGTGATGGACTTTTAAAAAAGCATCAGTAGTACTTTTTGTAATGCACATGAAGAAAAAAGAATTATAGGAGACACAAATAGAGAAATTTGGAATCTACTTTGCTAAATTTAATATTTACATATCTTTAGAAAAATGTACAAAACAGAAACTCACAGTTTCTTATGTAATCCTTGTCCCTTTTCAATATCTTCAATCTTTGCATTTGTTGATGATAAAACATAATAATAAAATAAAAGATCAATTAAAATAATTTAACGCATCTTAATAATGCTTTAAGGTTTCCAGAGCTCTCTATAAGAATACATTTGCTAATTAATTCAATTCAATTTAACATATATAATTACTCAACAACTCCTTTTTTTTTTTTTCTGCAAAACACTACTCTAGGACATAAAGCAAAGAACCTAAAATAGTCCTTCTAGTCAAGGGGTTTACATTGAACTGTGATGACCCAACATGTTCACAGGTAAATAAAAAAGGGGAACCTGAGGAGGTTTGGAACACTAACCACAGGTGGCACTTGAGCTAAAAGGAAGGCAAAGGTTCTAAAAAGAAGGGCAAGTGAGGTGAGCCTTTGGGTGGCAAGTCCAAGAAACTAGTGGAGTAGTTTGGTTCTTTCTTCCATTCATTCATATAGAAATACAAGACAATTTTAAGGGGAAAGAAGTACCATCCAGGAGTAAAGGGAAGAGAAGAGAAAGGAATGAAAATTTATATGGTAGCTACTATGTGCCAGGCACTGTAGTAAATGCTTTTGCAGATGTTATATCATTTGATCTTCATAGCAAGGCCACCTATTATGATCCCCATTTTACAGTTGAAGAAACTGAGGCAGTTTTGCTGAAACCTATAGTTTAGGAAAGAGCATTAATTAAGTCCTAGATGGCATTCCCTGGGTTAAAGAATACCACAATAACAAGGACCGCACATAGCATTTCCATTCTGGTAGGGGAAAGATAGCACATGGGAGGAAGTAGTGACTTGGGAAGGGAATGTTAATATCATCTTTCCAGAAGCAAAATAATAGTATTAATTTAATTTCTGGGCCTAGGTCAAGATAGAAATCAAGATTGGAATGGCAATAGGGGTATACTATCATAGAGTCAGACAAATGGTAGGATGACCTTGGTAGATGTATGATTAGATCAGGTATGGAGATGAAAGTGTAAATTTTTCATCCCCTTACCACAGTATAAGCTTATTGAGGTCAAGGATTATTTCGTTTTTGTCTTTTTATTTCTAGTGTCCAGCACAATGCCTCTCACATAGTAGGCACATTATAAATACTGTTGAAATAAATTGAATCTGGTAATATATTTCAGAATTGCTGACTTTCAAACAAGTGTGTCTCAGTAAACTGGATAGATATGTTCTGGGAAAAAATTAAATAAATGCTTTCTTTTAAAGTTAGTTTAATAAAGTTGTAGTATAGCATGTTCTGTACAATAGCTCTATTCAAATCCTCTTGGACTATGATAATAGCCTCCTAATTGGTTTACTTAGTTCTGGTCACTCCTCCTCCTCAATCCAACCTCCACAAACCTGACAAGATATTTTTTTCTAACGCATGGCTCTGACCATGTCACTCCCCTGCTTGAAAAGCATCATTGGTCCCCATTGAGGCTAGGCTAAAACACAAACTCCTACACCCATCTTTAAAGTCCCTCAACAGTCTGCTAGCAATCCAATTTTCCAGCCTGATTTTGAGTTATTCTTTTTCATATGCTCAATATTCCAGCCAGAATGGATTATCATGAAATGAGTATAGAAATCTCTGTGGGAGCTACCCTATAAAGGGCTTTAGGTACCAGGCTGACTTTATATTTTATGCAAGGAACAATCCTAGTCACTGAAAGGAAATGATCTAGTTAGGACTTATGTCCTAAGAATATTAATTTGACAGCTATGAGGAAGATGGATTACATGTATCTATTGGGGGGGGGGGGATGATGATGAGCTATACAATATGGGAAAAACACTGGGTAATGAATTGAGAGACCTGGATTCAAATCTAAAAATGTATTGTTCACTTGTTTCAGTTTTGTTTAATTCCCCATGACCCCTTTTGTAGTTTTCTGGGTAAAGATAATGGAGTGGTCTGCCAATTCCTTCTCCAGCTCACTTTACAGATGATGAAATTGAGGTAAGCAGGGTTAAGTGACTTGTTCAGTCATATAGCTCGTAAGTATCAGAGACCATATTTGAACTCATAAAGATGAGTCTTCCTGATTCAGGTCAGAACTCTATCCACCAAGCTACCTAGCTGCCCAATATAGAAATAGCCAATAATTAATTGCATAACTTTAAGCATATCAGAGTTAATGGACTATTGGAGCTGAAGGGGAAGCTAGAGATTATCCAGTTTTGTTTTTTTTTTTTTTACCACTAGATAATTACGTAGCCTGAGCAGTAAAACAAGGAGTTAGGTTTGCAGAATATTTAAGGCTTTTTTCTAGTTCTAGAGAAAATTTATAATTCTAGAGTGGTCAGGGAAAAATCAAAATGTTGAAGAATGAGAATTTGATCACGGAAAATGACTGAACCAATCCACCAAATGCCTCCCATTCAGAGACTGTCTTTTGTGACTAATATCCTTTAAGATTTTCTGAATTTTCTGTACAGCATAGATTATGTCATTGTGATTAGCTAAGTGGATCTGATGTGTCAATAGTTTGTGAGACTCAGGGGAACCATCCCAGAGGCTGTGCTACCATCTGTCATCATAGGGATACAGGGAATATTGCCCAAGACTGCTGTCTCTACCTTTTTTCCCAGCTGCCTGCAAGAAGAACTAAAAGGCTTCCCTCTGATCTTTTGAGTAGGGGGAGCTGAGAAAGGGGAGAGAGAGATTTCTATGTTTAGGGACAATAGCAGACAACTTGAACTAAGACACTTCTTTCTTTGAGAGCATGTACTATGCAAAATAAAGCACAAAATCAGGGATTTGTTTTAGCAGAGAAACATAATAAGGGCAGGAATGGAAACTGGAAGAGATCTAAGTAGTCATCAAGTCTAGCCCCTCATTTTACAATTGAAGAAACTAAAGCCCAAAGAGTCTAAGGGACTTGTCCACAGCAAGTAAGTGTCAGAACCAGTAGTTGCCTTCCAGGTCTCTACTGTCAAATCCAGAATTCTTTATATGTGCCATATTGATATTGTATGTAAGATATTCTACAAACTTTGACCCACTATTTAATTATCAGCTATGATGATGCTGATAATGATGATAAACATTCTTGATTTAAAATAAAATTGGGAAAAAATGTAATGGACTATATCCCTTGGCAAGGAAATTGAATTTTTGCACAGCTAGAATGCTCAAAGAATGGCCATCCCTCTTCCTAAACAATACTTTCGTTTCCTCTATGTATGCAATAAGAATAGATAGAGGAACAGTTATTAAATCACTGTATTTTTAATTTAATAAGTTAAATTATTCAATTCAAAACCACAAGACATGATTGTCCATTTTATCCTGAAGATATGCTTTTCTATTTGGGGGGTTAAGTATATATTCTCAATTAAGCCTTGACAATCAGACGTTCAGAGTTGCTGAATCAGAAGCCAAAAGAAGTCAATCCTATGATCTTTAATAAGCAATTGAATTACTTCTGGAAAGTGCTTTTGTAGAATGTACATATTTATAAACTTTTCTTCCCTGAAAATATAGGTAGTTTTAGTGATAGAAAACATTGACAACATACTAAAATATGATTTTTATTACTCGTGTTTCAAATAACAATCTCTTTCTTTTATGAAGCTGATAGGCAACTATGAGATACATTCAGAATCACTCTTTGCCCCCAGTGACTATATCTCTCTGATAGTCCTGATCCTCATGAATTCATTTTTACTATTGTATTTAACAGAGTAGATAGAAAATGTTAAGTTGAAATTCAAACACAAATAGCCTCAGTCAAATAAACTAACCCCATTGCATTTCAGTTTTATCCATGATCCACCCCCAAAAAAATAGAAACAAAAATTTAAATTAACATAAAGTGCTTTGTGTTTTGTGAAGTCAAGTGTGTTCATCCTTCATTGCTGAAGAAGACCATCCCATCAGAGAAATAATGATATGACTTGTCCTTGACTTTGTTTTGAGTGAAGGAGGGCCATGCAGGTCACCAACCTCGCTTCTCCTCCAGA
This sequence comes from Notamacropus eugenii, assembly GCF_028372415.1. NCBI lineage: Eukaryota > Metazoa > Chordata > Mammalia > Diprotodontia > Macropodidae > Notamacropus > Notamacropus eugenii. The sequence goes on from NC_092872.1 coordinate 554,348,921, forward strand.
GCCATCTGAATCCAGTGACCAGATATTCATCAGGATGACTGCAGATGACCCAGGATGAGATAACTGGGGTTAAGTCACTTGCTCAAGGTCATACAGCTAGTGGGTGTCAAGTGTCTGAGGTGAGATTTGAACTCAGGTCCTCCTGACTCCTGCACTGGTGCTCTATCCATTGCATCAACTAGCTGCCCCTTTTGTGAAGTATTATATACTCATGATCACATTTGGTCATCATGACAACTCATGCTATTATTAATCCCATTTTATAGATGAAGGAAGAGTATCTCAGAGAGTTTACATGACTTACCCAGGGTTATGTGAATAAGGTAGAATGAGAGGTGGGATTTAATCCTAGAACTTCCTGCCTCTAAGGCCAGAACTTTAACCAATATACTATGCCTTTCTAGATACATGCAGTTTTCAAAGAAGAAATGGAGCTTGGAGATTAAATAGCCTTAGTGGAAGATAATGTAAAGAAGGAATAGTAAGAGACTTCCTACAGACTCCTCCTTGCTTGACATGCTAAAGAATACAAGTAAATATTACAAGTAATGAGCCCCAAATGCAGTGTTGACAAACAGAGCTCAAATAAAAGAACTTACCATAAGCACAGGGGAAAACAGTCAGTTGAAGAATTGAGAAAAAGGTGAAGATGATAACTAGGTGCAAAAACTTCTCATAGTATCCCCTCTACTCTATGTTAGCAATATTCTGGAGGAACCACGACTCATATCCTTCAGGATATGTACCTGAATGAGATCAGTTGCAGAGTCAACAGTAGAGTCAAAGGCATGGGATTTAGATAGGTGGAGAATGATTTTCACTCTGAGCCTGCCTGCAGAATGCTTCCAACTAGATACCTCTACTTTCTAAAGAAATTAGAACTGATCCAACCATGGCAGCTTGAGAGAACAGGAGAATAGGCAGGAAAAACCTGATGAAGGACAGAAAAAGTATGAGATCATCTGAATGGAACTGCTTAGTATGAAGCACATTTTCAGTGAGGATTCATGACTGGATTAAAAATTTCCTCCAGTGATGTACATTATAACTCAGCCTGCCCTGTGTTAGCTAAAAATGCCAGAGTCAAATACAGACTTAAGCCATTGAAGACCCAGTGAAGAGATACCCAGAAAGGGCTGAAGTCAGACAATCTGGTTCCTAAAAGCCTTAGGAAATATATGCCTGCCAGTTGTCCAATGGAGCCTCAGTGGATAGCCAGCTTGGCTAGACCATAAAGAGAAGGAAGAAGTAATGTAGAACGTTGGAAATGTGGGATAGGACCAGGCAGTCAAGGGCACACAAAAGAAAAGAGCCTAATACGGACTTGATTTTTCATAGGCAAACCTGTGCAGATACTATTTCAGGACCTCCAAGAATCTATCTTTTATTTCCCCTCATGGGGTAGTTCCACCCAAGATATTACTATAATTCTCGAGGACTATATATTCCTTATAAAATAGATACCCAGTGGAGAAGAATAGAGAGCTAACAACTCATTTTAAATTTAGGGGTAAGAACTTTATGTTATGTTGTGTGTATGTGTGTGTGTGTATGTGTGTATGAGAGAGAAAGAGAGAAAGAGAAAAAGAGAAAGAAAGAAAGAGAGAGAGAGAGAGAGAGGAGATTTGATCTGTTTAAAATAATATATATAATATTCAATATTTTATTATCTGTAGAACTTTCAAGATACTTAAGCATCCTTTCCTTTGGCTATTGAAGCCCAAATTGGAACAAACTGTGATGTTCTTAAACTAATACTTGAGTGGGGGCACTAGCCAAAGAAAACTAAATATTAAGAAATCCATCAAAGTCTAAATTAACTTCAGCTCTGGACTACAAGTTACAGAATGTTGAATGATTCTTTGATTTTTACCTCTTGTAAAGAAAAGCTTCTTTGAATTCCTTTCCATCTTTCTTTGGTCAGTACTCACATTCAATTCAATCCTCCCATAGTTCCAAATAATGCAGTAAACATTTCTAAAAAACAAAACAAAACAAAACAAAAAACAACATGAAATTGCATTGTCTAAATGTCTGGGGAGCCAAGTACAGTGGCTAAGACATCATGTGTTATAAATATCAAGTTCCCAAACATTGTGAACATGAAAATAAGAACTGGGAAGGTAACTACCTCAACTCAGTTCAAGGAAAAAAGGCATTACAGAGGCATGAGGATAAAGTTACTTTAATTGGAGAAGTCGGCTAGGGGCTGATGAGCTTCAGGACTTCCATGTTGAGAACACCAGGGACTCAAAGAATAAACTGACTCCAATGAATAAGAAATCAGCTGATAAGAATAATCGACACAATTCTTCCAGGTGCTGAAGTCACCCCCAGGTAGGAAGTTCAGTTGTTAGGGAGGTTCATTAACTTTTTCTGGCCCCAAGGGTACTATTCAGGGTACCTACTCCTAGCTTTTGGTTTATTCTTCTCTTGTTGACTGCATCCTGGTGGTCTCAAGGAGTTAATGCAGCGCCCCCCCCCCCCAAACTAAACTCAATTTAATCACTGGGGATAATGGAGCCCAACTCAAGTTTTAAGAATTAAATTTATCAATAGATTAAAGAAAAGGGATCCTTGATCAAGCTTTAAAAGAATCAGACAGGAAATGATGCAGAATCAGTCGCATAAATGAATGAGTGAATGAATCTATAGAAGAAGTAACTAGCAAAGCTTTAAATGGCTGAAATCTTCCTTTCTCTTGAGGAACTTGAGGAACTCTAGAAAGTAACTACATGTTTTTATGATTAAATGTCATGTTCATTCTATCTCAATGGATATTTTTGTTTCTTGAAATGCTGTATCTATATGGAACGGATATAATGTCTACACATTTCCAGACTATATTCGTATGAACTCTAAGTCATTAATAGTTAGCATAATAGAAGAAACATCTAATTTTACTGATGAGGAAACTGAATCTAAGAGAATACATAAGATTTAATCCAAGATCTCCTCTGAAACATACCCAGCAAGTCATCATCCAGCCTTTTCTTGAACCCACTACCTCCAGAAACCGTCCTCTTGTAGACAGGTCTAATTGTTAGGAAGCTTTTCTTATATAAAATCTAAAATACTCTTCAAAACTTCTACTCTGTTCTTAACTAAAAGAGCCATCATCACAAAATTCGAAAGTTGGAAGACTTCAGTGGCCATCTCTTCCTGCTCATACTCAAAAAGTATTCTCATTATCACATAACCACTAAGTGGTCATCTACTCTCTTCTTGAAGATTTCAAAGGACGTGGAACTGCTAACCTTTGCAATTAGCCCAGTAACCCATTTTGGTTTTGAATATTTCTATTTCTGCCATCTAGGTTAAAATAGAATAATTCTAATTCCTATTCCAAGTGATATTCCTTTAAATACTTTAAAGCCAATCTCTTTAAAATTATCATCATCCCCGAATCTTATCCAGACAGAACATATCCAGTTTATTCAAATATTTTCACATAGCTTGTGCTCAAGACTCTTCTCAATCCCAGTTTGATACTGTTGATCACCTGGAGGCTCTCTTCTTTCTAGGTTTCCATGACACTGTTCTCTCTAGGTTCTGACCATCTTCTCTATTTCTTTTGCTGAATCTTTATCCAGGTCATACTAACTAAAATTAATATCTCACAGGGCTCTATCCTTGGCCCTCTTCTCTTCTCCCTTTACACTCTCAAATTCCATCAGCTCCCATGAATTTAATTATCACCTTTATACTAACAATTCTCAAATCTATTTGTCTGACCCTGATCTTTAGGCTGACTGCCAGTCTCAGTCTCCAGTTGTCCATTAGACATCTTGAACCGGACATCCTGTAGATGTCTTAAATTCTACATGTCCAAAACTGAACTCAATGTCTTTCTCCTTAAACCCTCTCCTTTCCAAGCTTCCCTTATCAGTGCTACCATCATCTTCCCAGTCCGTTAGGCTCACCAACTAGATATGTCCCCTTTTCTCCTCTGATACTTCCACCACCCTGGTGCAAGCCTTCAATCACCTGAAAAACTGCAGTACTTTTTTGATTGATTTTCCTTTAGCACAATACACTTCAAGTGCAGTAAAGGTTTCTCCCTATTCCAGGCCATCCTCTACTCAGTTGTCAAAGTGATCTTCCCAAACCATAGTTATGAACATATCATCCCTTACTCAGCAAACTCCTGTGGCTACCTATCACTTTCAGAATAAAATATAGTATCCTATGTTTGGTGTTCAGAGCTCTTCATAACTCCTTCCCTTAACTTTTCCAATTTTCTCCCACTTTACACTCCATGGCTTGCTCTTTGATTCAGTGACATTGACCTCCTTTCTGTTCCTCCCACAAGATGCACCTTCCTCCAACTTGGTTCATTTTCATTGGCTCTCTTTCATGCCTTCAAAGCACTCACTCTGCCACTCTGCCTCCTGACTTTGTTTATTTCTTCAACCCAAGTAAAGTTCCAGCCTTTCCTGAATCCCCTTAACTTTAATGTCTTCCTTCTGCTGAATATTTATAATTTATCCTGTATATAGCTTATTTGTACAGAGGTGTTTGCATGTCATCTCCCCTATTAGTGAACTCTTATAGAAGTGACATCTTTCAGTGGATCTCCATTACCTATCCTATAAAATATTACTTCAAACTGTCTTTCTTGTCTTATTACACATTATTCCCCTTCACCTATTTTTTTGTGAACTCTAGCTATTCCTATGTCTCACTTCACAATTCTTAAATATCCATTCCTTGTGAGAGCTTTTTCTTTCATAAAGTCTTCCCTGATTCCTTGCAGATGAAAATGTTCTTTCCCTCCTCTTATTTCTTAGAACACACCATCTGTATCTTTTCTTTTTGCCCTGTCACAATCTACCTTGTATTACATTTATTTATGTACATGCATTATCCTCCTTTTTTACCGAAAGGTGCTCAAGGGCAAGGACTGTGTTGTTTTTCTTCTTGGAATTCTCAAATGCCCAACAGTTAGAAGAAACTTAGATGTCTGCTGAACTGAATTGATTTGAAAACATACATAAGAGCCATGCCCTAACCTTCACTCTCCACCCTCCTCACCCCCACCTTTACCTGCTATACACATCAAATATTAGATAAAGCAGAAGGAGTATTCAGTTGAGCTTTAGGAAGCTGCTTCCATCCAATCAGAAGTCTTTGACACACACACACTCTCTCTGTCTCTTTCTGTGTGTGTGTGTGTGTGTGTGTGTGTGTTTCTATGTCTGTCTCTGTATCTCTCTGTGTGTCTGCCTTTCTGTCTATCTCTATTTCTCTGTCTTTGTCTTTGTCTCTGCCTCTCTTTCATTCTCCTCCCACCCCACACCAGTCCTATTAATTCTATATTGGCAAGAGACCTAGCCTCTGACATCTACCTTTAATTCCAAATCTAATCAGATTTCTTTCAGCCTTCACCTCTTATGGCTGGATGGTACTAGTCACCTTACATGTGCTCATTTTTATTCTTCTCTACCTTTCACACTGATGCTCTAGAATTCTTCCTAATGTACAGTACCAATCGTGTTACTGGTTTCCTCTAAAACTTCAGGATTAGGATCACATGAATTTGAACTGAGAATACTGAGTTCATTTCTAAGTTCTGATATTTACCAGTTTCATGACCCTGAGGAAATCACCTAATGTTTCTGAGGGTTTCAGTTTCTTGGTAAAATGGAGGAAATTATATTCACACTACCTCTCTCTGTTATAAAAAAACTATTTAAAACTTAAAAGAACTATATAAATTTGAATCATTTTCATTATATAAAAAGGAATCCTAATTCCTTCTTAGGAAGGAATGCAATTTAATTAGTTGCAATGGTTCATTTTTCAGACAAAAACATTGATGCCTAGGGAAACTGAGTCACTCGTTCATGGGCACACAACTAGCTTGTAGGTAGCAGAGCTAATGGAATCTGAGCCCACGCCCTCTGCCTCCAGATAAAATATTTTTTCTACTACATATATTTTACCAGTAGCAGAATTCAAGATTATCAGAATGTTTTTTTTTAAACTCCTCTTTCTAGCCTTTATCTCATATACTTCATCTTTACTCTTTAGTCTAATCAAATTGAACTACTCTGTATTTATTGTTCTTGTAGATCACAGATCATGTATCATGGATTATAGAGTTATGGTTTTAAGAGGGCCTTAGAGATCATTGAATCCAATTTCCTCATTTTTCACATGATCAGTTGATGCCCAGAGATTAAATGGCTTCTCCAAAGACAAATAGTGACAGAAACAAAAATTAAAATCCAGATCTCCTGACTCCAGTTTCCTCATGCTTCCTCATTCTCTCTCACCTCTGCTTTGGTTCATGTTGTTCCCCACATGTAGAGCAGACTCCTAATGCAACATTTCTATCTGTTGAATGTCTTCCTTTCCTTGAAGGATGAACTCAGATGCTAACTCTCCATGAAGAATTTCATGAATCCTTTGTCCCCAAGGGATATTAATCTCTCAGATTTCTCATATCATTTTGTTTTCTCTTTGTACTTCTATAATTTCTTCTATATTATAGTCATTTGTATTCCTGTCTTTCCCTCTTAGATTGTAAATTTTTTGAGAGCAAGGTCCAAGTCACATTTATTTTTGGTATCTCTTCATCACCTACCACAGGTATTTGTACGCAGCAGTTTCTCAACACATTTGTTGAATAAATGAAAGAATGAGAGACCTGAACTTTCTCTGCATAGGCTTCCTCCCATCAAAGAGAGCTCTTTTTTTTCTTCTCTTGTTTTTGTTTGGTACATGCTGCCCTTGGAACTGACTTCCTCCATTATCCATGGAGCTAAACATCATGTAATCAGGAGTCAATGTATACCAGATTTGTACTGCTTTGAAAAAGCCTTAGTGCTTTTAGTGATCCCTTTACTTTCTTGTGCACTTATCCTCTGAGTGATTGATCTGCCTTGGACTTTAATATTCTGTATCTCAAATTACATTAATTATCTCTCTTGGTTCTTGTTGACCTACCATCAACAAAGATAGCGTTTACTTAACAGAAAGGTATATTCTGTTTTGACTTTTTCATTTTTTTTCCCATTGGAAATGGGAATAGGAGGTGGAATGCACTGTTTTTTAATCAACTTCTTAGCAATTCTCCTAGAGCAGTAGTTCTCAACTTTTTGTAGCATGTGAAATGAACTGCTTTGGCAACCTGGTGAAGCTTCTGTATAACTTGGCAGAATATTTTTTAATGCATAAAATAATAAAATAAATGAAACAGGACTGCAGATGAAGCCAATTATATTGGAATACTGTTATCAGTTTATTAAGAAAAGTTCATGGATCCTGGATTAAGAACTCATGTCCTAAAAGGACCCACATAAACAAATATATTTTAGCACCTCTTTTTTGAGGAAGAATTGGAGACTAAAGAAGTACCCATCATTTGGCAAATGGCTGAAAAGTTGCAGTACATGAATGTGACAGAATACATTTGTGCTGTAAGAAATGATGAAGAGGATGGTTTCAGAATAACCTGTAAAGGCCTATAGGCATTGACTCAAACTGAAGTGAACAGAACCACAGAAACAATCTACACAGTATCAGCAACATTTTAAAAATAATCAACTAAGAAAGACAGTATCTCTGATCACAATGATCCAACACAATCCCCAAAGACTCATGATGTAAAATTCTATTCACCACCAGATAGAGACTTCATGAACTTAGAGCACAGATTGAAGCATATTTTCCCTTTCTTTATTTTTCTTGCCTTTTTGTTTCTTGGAACATGACTAATGAGAAAATATGTTTTGCATGACTTCATATGCATCATATTTCATACCTTCTCAATGGATAAATGGATAAAGGACTGGAGAAAATTTAGAATTGAAAATAAGAACAAAGTTTTAAAAAGTGAAAAAAGAACACCTGTCCTAGAATCAAATTATAGAAATATTTGAAATAATCTATTCTGAACCCTCTATGAATGCTTTATTTTTTAAGAGGGAAGTGGTGTTCTCAAAGGCAAGTAAGTTATATGTGGCAGATCTGGGATTTCAAACCAGTTTCCCGATTCTTAGCTCAGTATTGCTTTTGGTATAGCATGCTCTGAACTCTGCTTTGGGGGAATGGAGCAAAGGATACGTGGACTACAACCTTGAAGTCATCCTCCCTTGTTCTCAGGTAAAGACTTCAAATGTCCAATAGCATTTATCAACTCTCTGTAAAAATTTTAATCAATGACTAATATTCCCCTTTCTCATAACAATATTAGTATCGACCATCTATGTTTGGTGATACAGGAACTCCTCTGTTATCTGTCCTCTGAAATTAATCTTTGAACCTCCTGTTTGGCTCTCATCTTAATTTACCTTGTATTATAGTTATCTGTGTATTTGTCTTCTCTACCTTACTAAACTATAAGCTTCCTGAGGGTAAGCAGTTTATCTTTCTTATTCACTACTTAATTCCCATATAACATCTAGAAGAGGGGTAATAGAATAGAGACTCAGTATGTCAATACAGTAACATCTATCAAACTTCTAGCATCCTCAAACTCAAGCTGGCCCTTGGAAAAGCTGGGAAGTTTTTCTTTGACTTCTACTAAGTTTCTTTCTTTATCCTTTTACATATATTACCCTAATTCCACCCTGCCTTCACTAAAATCTTATACTCTTGTTTCCCTCATTTAAACCTTGCTCAAATATATATCCATCATTAACACTGATGCTTAAATAAGTTGGTTAGTCAGTCAATAAATATTTATTAGGTGTTTTGTGTGTTATCAGGAACTGTGCTTGACACTGGGAGTATGAAGAAAGACAAAAGACAGTCCCTGCCTTTGAGGAATTCACAATCTCATATCCAGTAAAAGTCAAAAGTGCTCCTAGGGGGTTAATATTTTAATTAAATCAGGTGGTGTAGCATAGTTAAAAAGACACTGGATTTGGATTTGGATGACCTGGATTTAATTATGGCTTTGTCACTTACTATCTGTGTGACTAGGTAAGCTAATTTAACCACTCCTGGCCTCAATTTCCTCATCTGTAAAGTGAAGGCATTGGACTAGATGATTTCTAAGATTTCTTTCTGATCTAAAATATTGTGATATGAGGTTTAATATAAAGTGAGAACATTGTGACAGGCCTGCATCAGCCAGAAAGTAGGAAGGGATTTGGCAGATAGCATGAACTCTGGAAGTCAAGAAAACAAGCTATGTAGGCAGTCACTTATATAGTCTTTATGTAAGACTAGCTCTGCCTCCACTGACTGGATTAGTCCTTAATCTAAATTAATCAGTCCTAGAACAGAAGTTTGTGATGAAAGTAGTAAAGAACCATTGTGAAATATATACTTTGGTTAAGTAAAGAGGTTTTTCTTCTAAGTAAGGTAGAGAAAAGGGGTTCCTGGGAACTACACTCTCTGACAAGAGGCAGGCTATAAATGGTTTTGATTTCTACAAAGAAATATGAAGACACTATCTGAATCCAGAGAAAGAGCTGATAAATAGAAGGATGTATAAAATGATTTTACATACATACACATTTGTATCTAATGGTAGCCATCTCTAGGGTGGAAGGAAGCGGGAGGAAAGGAAAAAAGGAAAAAAAAAATTACATGATAACTTTATTATGTATTTAAAGGGAGTAACAAAATTTACCTAATAGGTTTGCAGTTTCACGTGCAAACTTTTTTTTTATTATACTGTCATGGAAATGCTTGTTTTATCCTATAATTTAAAAACAAAAAAAAAATAAAAATTTAAAAACTAAGAGGCAAATTAGCACAATCTGACTGACGCTTATCTGTAGTTACCACCTGTTATGCTGTGACTCCCTGGAATCACCTCATATTATTTTATACATAATTATCTATGTTCATGTTGCCTTTCCCAAAAGAATATAAACTTCTTCGTGGCAGCTTTCACTTTGGTCCTCCTATTCCGAGTACCTGGTCCAGTGGCTAGCACATAGTAGACACTTAACATATGTTTATTGATTGGTTGTTTGAGGCTCATTTCCCATAATGACACAAAGGAACATAATACTGACCCCAGGATGAGAAATGGTGAGCAAACCTTGCTTCATGATTGTGCAAGAGCCACATTGACACAGAAAAACAAACTTTAATAAATAGCTTTCTAACACTATGAACACAGAGATTGTTGATTTAAAGGGTCCTACAAGATTCCTCTTGAGGAAGCCAGAAATATTTGTCATTAACAACTTATCATGTCTGAGTAGAAAGACAGGTAGTTCAAATGGCCAATATTAAATCCTATGTGCTTCTAATTATTATAGACAGCTGGTTTGATACAGAGGGAATCACCAGATGAGTATCAGTTTTAGTTATTATAGCATCTCATATTTCTTTAACACTCTAACTACGCCAACATATTTGAATCTCATTTGTCCCTCATTATTGTGAAACTCTCTAGTATGTCTTCGTCTAAGGGCATGTGTTTTTTTTTTTTTTTTCCCCTAGGGCAGGTGTTTCTGATGAGTAGTTCACAAACCCCTTGGTGATCAGTCAATAGATTTCAGGGAGTCTATGAGGCTGAAAGACAATATATGTGTGTGTGTGTGTGTGTGTGTATATTTATATATGTGTGTATGTGTGCATACACATATACACACATACGTATATACATAGATATACATATTCACATATCTTTATTTTAATATAATTGCTTTCTTTTGTATTCCTATGTATTTTGTTTCATGCATTTAAAAACATCATTCTGAGAATTGCATAGGTTTCATCAATGGCCAAAAGGGCCCATGACACTATAAAGGTTAAGCTGTCTCTTCTTAGGGATATGTTAGCTAGTACTTTGACAGGTGTCTTACTGAGGGTTTTGACAATGCAGTGCTAAAAGTCTCATTTAGCACTTGTTATAGCATTTCTTATCATCTACACTACTTGGATTTGACTTCACCGTCATCATGCTCACAGAAAAAGCTCATTGTCAGGAAACTCATCATCGCAGAGATTATATCAGCTTTCATGCTCCTACCTCCTAAGTACCCTCAATTTCTTCTGCCCTTCTGATTACAGTACTGGAGGGCACAGGGAAAAAAAAGCTTCCCAAAACTTGTATTTGAAGAAGGCTCAGAAGTTCAGCTAACTTTTCATTTCCTATATGCTCCACCACTTGGTTTTGAACCCACCACCAACTTTCACCTGAAGGTAGCTTCTCCACTCTTCCTTTTTATAGCTTGATTTTGGATGTTGCCATTTCCCATTAAATTGTAAGCCTCTTGAGGGGAGACATCATATATTTTTTTCTTATTTGTATCCTCCCTACAATACCTGGCATATAATAGGCACTTAATAAATGTTTATTGTATTTCATTTTACTGTTCACTGATTAAAGTAACTATTTTTGACTGGCAAGTGATGCCATAGGTTTTAGAACAGGAAAGAACCTTTGAGAACATCTAGCCAACCATCCCTCCCTCATTTTACAGTGGCAGTGCGGGGGGAATGAGGGTCAAAGATGGGAAATTGTTTGTCCATCGTTAGAATCAGAACCAGAATTCAAACCCAGCTATTACTCCAGTTTCTAGGGAGATCTCCCTATTCCACATTGCCAAGTCAACCAAACAAAGCTGAGAAACTTGTGAAAAACAGCAGAGGTGAGAGAGCGAAAAGCCAAGAAACAAAGGAAGATGGGAAGGGGGAGATTTATATATAAGAAGGGAAAAAAAGTTAACTGGCGGCAAAAGCAACAGTAGAGATTAGAAATCAAAATGTGGAGTAGAAAGTGCCCCCCTGAAGCTATAAGAAGTAACAACAGAGAAAGAAAACCATCATGAGGGAAAGAAACACATGAAAATGACCTAACAATGTGGGAACATTCAATGTAGGGTCAAGAAGACTTAAAAGCATCAGAACACTGCAGTAATTTAAATTTGTAATAAACCTGAAATATCAGTAAAAGGCATTTGTATTTTATATGAAACATTATTCTGAGAATATTATATATGTATATATATATATCCTTAAATAATAATACCACATGTATGTTGTGCTTTAGAGTTTGCAAAGCATGATCCTCAAAACAATCCCGTGATGTAGGTAATTCAAGTATTTTGCATTTTGCAAAGAAAGAAACTTTGAGAGTGATAGTCATTTGACTACCTAGTACTTGATACAGGAGGCATAGGATCATAGGTATAGAGCTCAAACAGAGCTAAGATCAGATGAGTAAACCGAGGACTCTTTAGGAGGTTAACTGACTTGCCTAAAGTTACAGAGATAGCATTCAAACTAAGATATTCACTGCAGGGGGCTAAAGTAAATATAATACTGGGCTTGGAGTCAGGAAGACCTAAATTCAAATCTGTCTTTAGGGTATGACCTTGGGCAAGTCACTTAACCTCTGTATGCCTTAGTTTCCTGAACTGTAGAATGGAGATCATAATAGAATCTACCACTCAAGGCTATTGAAAAGATCAAATAATATTTGCAGAAATAAAAACCCCAAACAACATTTTAGCACAGGCACTATATAAATACATATTCCTTCCTTCTTTAACTCATGCAGTTTTACATTAGGATCAAATCAGTCATGTGTATAAAATACTTTTCAAAACTTAAAGTTTTTTTTATAAATGTCTAGTATTTCTCCCACCATATACTGTCTGTATCTCTAGGTACCTATAGTACTTTTCTACTCATGTATGGAATATATTAATTCAACATTTAACACTTTAACTTTTTTTCAATTAATGAGTACTTATTTGTTCTCCTTTCTACCCTTTCTCTTGGGAGAAAAGAAAAGAAGAGAAAGGGGAAGGAATGAAGAGAAAGAAAAAAAATTCATAAAATTATTAGTCAAGAAAAACAAATCCTTACATTGGCTATATCCAAAAGTACATAACGTTCTATATTTTGAGTCTATCAGGAAGTGAGTAACATGCTTCATCATTATAACTCTGGAATTATGGCTGATCATTTCATTGATAAGAATTTTGGAATCTTTCAAAGTTGTCTACCTTTACAATTCACTTGTTAATGTGTACATTGTTCTATTACTTTTGCTTGCTTCCGTCTGCATCAGTTCATAAAAGTCTTCCTAAGTTTCTCTAAAATTATCCTTTCCCCCATCTCTTATAGCAAATAGTATTCCATTATATTCATACATCACTATTTGCTCGGCATTTATCAAATATGACAGCCTTTTTTATGTGCCAATGGCCCTGATGAGTATAGCTGAATCACAATTATAAAAGTAGACACCACCCTTTTTCATACCAGCATAATTATGCAGAAAGAACAAAAAGTGAGGAACTCCAGTAACTGTTATTAATGATCAAAGCTTTGGAAAGAAAGGTTGAAAAAGACAAATAGTCAATTCTTTGGTCCCTCCTGATCTTTGTCTTCTGATTCATAGAGAAGCCTAGTCTGAATCTTTACCATAGCAATTGACTCTTCTACTCATTCTACAATCTCCTACTAATTGAGCTTTCATTTCTTCATTCCCAGGTAGAAATTACTTTTCCCCATACCCATGCTTTCTCCAATTAATTGCATGTATCAACCCTGCTTTGGCCAGGGTACTGCCTATTTCACTGAAAACGTCAGTCCATTTTAGAAGACCTCTCTGAACTCCCTTTCTCAACATTCAAAACTCTTCACCATTGTCTGGCACTCTTTATTCTGTCTTTTCAGTCATAGAGGCATTCTTAATTCTAACTAACGTTTTGATTTGTACCCTAAATCCTAAGCCTTCTCATCTCCTCAACTACCCTATTCTAGTTTCTCTGATCACTTTCTTTCCATGTACTATTTCCTCTCTGCATCCAGATATGATTAGGTCTTTCCAAACCTATGAAGCCTTTTCTCAATCCTTCTCCTCTGTCCAGCTGTACCTTTCTCTTCACCTTTGTTGCCAAAGTTCCTGATAAAGTCACTTAAAGCCTCTAATTCCTCAGTACCAGATCTGTTGTCAGCTCCTTCCAATCTGGTTTCTGCTCATAATTTTACTGAAACATCTCCCTTAATGGCCACCAATTACTTTTTGTTTTGAAATTCAATAGTATTTTCTTAATACTCAGCCTCCTTGACCTCTCTGTTATATGTGACAGTGTTAACTTCCCCTTCCCACTGTATGGTTTCCTCCATGTGCCTCAGTTTCCTCATCTGTAAAAAGAGGAATGTTGGACTACATGACTTCTAAGGTCTCTTACAGCTATGAATCCACAATGTTATGATCCTTCCTTTGGCTTCAAAGACTTCTCCACTATCCTGGTTCTCCACCTACCCCTCGCCCCCAATTGCTCTTTTTCAGTTTCTTTCCTTGAAACTACATCTCCTTTCTTATCCCTTTAGTTGGATAGTCCCCTAGGTTCTGTCCTCTGACCTCTAATTTTCTCTCTTGTTTCCATATTCTTTGGGAAATGCAGTCATTCCTAACTATATTTGATATAGGACAGACGCAAATAGCTCTTTGTCAACTGATCAAAATTCTTTCCAGGTGAATAGTCCCTACCAGAACTCCCTATTCAGAAAACTCATACCAATTATCTGCACTGTCTATTTGAAACTTACCTATCTCCCCCTGTATTGTTAATTACCTTTTTTATGTTTATACTTTCGTTCCTGAACTAGATTATCAGTCCTATAAGGGTAGGATGTGTGTGTGTGTGTGTGTGTGTGTAAATGTTTATAAGTAATCATGATGAAAAATGTTTTTAAAGTGGGAACAGATAAAGGATTGCCTTTCCTTCATCCCAAAGCATCAGTCAACCAGAACATCTTAATTCTCAACTATCCCTGGTAATTTAAGCCTTATGGTCCGTAGATAGTGAGTTTCTATATATGATTTGTACTAAAGATATAAAATACATGAAACTAAAAGTTTTTAAGAAATCTCATTTTTTTCCCAAAGAAAAGGAATGAAAAGAATTATTTAACATTTTTGAGTTAGACCTTAGTTGTTTGTCTTTTTCCTTTTACCAAGCACTGATAATATGTAAAATAAATACAAAATTTTCAATGAATAAGTTCTCATTGGAAAAGTGAGGGTGAACACTGCCCTTCTTTGTCACTGGTGAAAAACCTAAAAAGACATCCATATATGTGGGGTAAATTCCAATTTTATTTCAAGAGTCATCTCCTGTCAAGGACCATCTGGCAATTCAAATAGTGAATTATTAAGAGCAGATAAATATGATAGCATTCAGTTCATTTGTACAGCCATGGCTTGAATAGAAGACTCAATTAATTACCAGATCAAAATTGGGCTGGGATTTGCTTTGTAAACTGCTAAACAGTTTAACTAGGAGAGAAGAGAAAGGCTATATATGACATTAAATGACCTTTCAGAAAGCTTGTTTCTCCACCAACTGCTCATATCGAAACCAATTTCAGGAGTCATTCAAAATGAGCAGTTTATTGCTTCCTAAATGCATTTACTACATGCCAGATGTCCATTTCAAACCAGTCTGCTGCATAGCTCTTACTGACCCTATATAGAGTTGCAACTGCCCATATCCATTACCCAGGAAATGTGATTCACTTAGCAGTGCATTTTTGGCACCCTAGGCACTAGAAGAGTGACCCTGACCCAGCAAATGCCAGTGAGAAAGTTCCAATTGCACAGGTATTGACAAGGTGAGCTGTAATGGAGATATGACTACAATTACTACCAAAATGCTTTTATCCAGGAATGGGTACTCATCAAAACCTCTGCTTTATACATTTCTAATTCCATTGACCAAATTGTCTTGGAAACAATCTAAGGAAAAGATACCCATTATATTATATCTCACTTGAACCTAACAAGTGACTTTCATTGATCTGAATTTATTTCTTTGAAACGATCTGTAAACACATTTCCTCATCAACAGAATGGGAGAGTAGCATTTATAAATCACAAACTTACTGTGAATCAGTATCACTTTTTAGAACTGAAGTTATGAAAAGAGTAAGAATGCCAGATTTGGAGTCAGGAGACCTGAGTTCAAATCCTGATTTTCTTACTACTGATGTGATTTTGATTTGGGAGGCAATTAAAGGACTATGTAATTTCCCAAATGTTTATTTAATTTTAGACCTAGTTCATTTTCCATCTGCATAAGTCTTTCCAAAACAAATCTGCTGATGAACCAGCTCCATAGGTCATTCATCCGACTGCATATCATAGTCTGAACATCATCCACTTGATTTTTACTATGTAGATAGGCCAAATTCTTATAAGTGACTGTATCAATTTCATTTACTGGATTTGATGATGTCTGGGGAATAAATACTATTTTCAAACAGGAATCCCTCCTTAATTTGTATTCTACTTTGGACATTTTCTATGAAAATGGCAAACATCTTTGGAGAGCACAATGTTTTATTCCAGGCTTGATATCACTAATGAACAGATCTTTGAAAAAAGCTGTCTCTGCTATTGTATCTATCAAGCAGTCATTTATATTCTTATAGTATTATGAGAGAGAACTTGAAGGAGACCCTTAAATATAGAATTTTGCTTTATTATTATAAAATGATTTTTTAAAGAAAACTAGTATCATTTTTGGAATATAAAAATTGCCTCCATCTGAAAAGGTAGTTCAAAATAAGAAATTAGTCATTCTGGTAGTGACTGTTAAGAGATCTGATACTTCTAGGGAACTGTCTAAATAGTTGTCATAAATATATAAATAGTTATCATATGCTATGTATGATTCTATTGATATGCTCAATGATAACCATTTATATATGTATATTTATATATGGATGCATGGATGGATGGATGTATATAGGAAGAGTAAAGAGACTTCAGGTAAAAATCTTACCACTGGATTCATGATCACCTTTCCCACCAAACTCCTGTTCCCATGAAAAAAGATAAGTTGTGAAAAGAAGACGGAAGAAGTCAGTAGTACTAGAGCAGAACAAATAAGAGGAAGGTACCTAAGAATCAGAGCATACAAGTAGACAGTTGCTGAGAAATAAACAATGAGAGCTTGTCAGAGACTTGTTGATCAGTTGTTTTAGCCATATCCAACTCTTGGTGGACCCATTTGAGGTTTTCCTTTTCAAGAATACTGGAATGATCTACCATTTTTTTCTCCAGATCATTTTACGGATGAAGAAACTGAGGCAAATAGGTTTAAGTGACTTGCCCAGGGTCTAGTAAGTGTATGAGACTGGATTTGAATTCATAAACAGAAACTTTTCTAATTCTAAGTCTAATGCTCTGTCTGCTGCCCCACCTGGATGTCAGAGTGTAGTGGCTAATATCATGCCATGATCACAACACTGGAAGAAAGGCAGAACTAGAGATACACAAATCTAGGGTAATGAGTGCCAGACTAAGAAATGGGATTGATTTGATGATCCTGCCACTTCTTAACTTGTCCCTTTTCTAGTTAGTTAGGTGTGCAATCTTGTTTATTATCTGCTCTATTCAATGTAGATTTCATTAACCTATTATAGAATTCTATTGACCAAAAGAAATGCTAAACTCTCTCTCTCTCTCTCTCTCTCTCTCTCTCTCTCTCTCTCTCTCTCTCTCTCTCTCTCTCTCTCTCTCTCTCTATATATATATATATATATATATATATATATATATATATATATATATATATATATATATATATATATATATATATATATATGTAAAATTTAAGTCTTAGAAACAGAGGATAAGGGAGAGAAAAATTGTTCCTTAACTTTCTAGGTTGAGTTTTTAACCTGAGGTCCATGAACTATTTTTTTTATATTTTGAAAACAGTATTTCAATATAATTGGTAATCTTTGCAATCCTAAATTTTGTTTGTTTGTTTTTTGCACATACAAATGTTATTCTGAGAAGCGGTCCAAAGGCTTCATCAAACTGCCACAGAGGTTTATGAAAGGAAAAAAAATTAAGGATTCCTGTTCTAAGGACACAAAAAAAATTGCTTCAGACTGAAACTGAGTTCTTATGGTCCAATGTAGAACAATTAGGAAAAAAGAAGAGAGACTGATATTATTATTAGACAGTAAAAGTCTGGAGATAAATTCAGAATTCAGATACTGGTAGCCATAAAATTATTAGCCTGATAAAAACAGAAGACTATAAATATTTTTCCCATTATCTTTCTATTTTCTTTGTCTGACCATTAGCTTTGCTAGACTTTGAAAAAGAAACCCTATAAAAAGAGAGGAGGGTTAGTAAAAAAATTTTAAAACAAGAAAAGTCACCTTCCTGGAAGAAAATTAGCTGTTAAGAAAACTCCATGCACAAGAAGTTAGAAATGTAGTGATTTTCATGAGCACACTGAAGAGGCCTACTGGTTTAATCAGTGAGAGGTGGCTTAATGTTTCTAGTTCCATGTAAAACTTTCTGAACATGTGTGTATGTGTGTATCCTTATTCTCCCCATCAGATACAAAGGCATTCAACAGGTATGGTATGATATTTCTTCATATTTCTAAAAACGCAAAATCTAATGAAGGTGTTAGCCTTGAGCCCCCATTCTAGTCAATTTCTTTAAAAATTAGAAAAAAATATTTTCCCATATAATTTCTTTCCTTTATAATCTCTCAAACTCCAGCCTTATAAACTACAAAAAAAAATCAGTGTTACTTGATATTCAATTTATTACCAGGAACAAATAATGGAAAGATATATATATATCCTCCAAGTATCTTCTTCACCAAGTGTCTTTTCTGCAGTCCTCTTTGAGTGCATCTTCTGACTCTCTCACAGATGAATGACTGAATGAATAAATGAAAGTATATATTTTAAGCATGTACTCAATGCCAAGCATTGTATTAAACAATGGGGATATAAATACAAGGAAGCAAAACAGTCCTTGGCTTCAAAGACCTTACATTCTAATGGTCTAATGTAGAAGACAATAAGTATAGAGTAGTGGTCACCATGACAGGGAAAATTTGGGTCTGGAAAATCACAAAGATGGTAAATATAAAAGTAGTGCACAAAATTTCTCCGAGATGGATAACTGTCACCCTCTTCTGTAATGAATTTTTATTCGTACTCTTTCAGTGTCTCCCCTAGTTTTTGTCCAGAAATAACAGTGAATTATCAGTCCCTAAGATTCTATTCTCTCTCTCTCTCTCTCTCTCTCTCTCTCTCTCTCTCTCTCTCTCTCTCTCTCTCTCTCTCTCTCCTTCTCTCTCTCCACACACACATATACATATATTAAAAATTTTTTAATGGAATAAAACAAACATTTCCATAACATAGCATAATAAAACGGATGACTGAACATGAAACTTCTAATCTATTATATACAACTTGCTATTCCTTTTAAATATATAATAAAATTATCATGTAAGTTTTCAAAGACATGGTAACAATATCCAAAGTTTCTATTATAGGAGCTATTTCAGTAAGACAGTTAAATATCTAAAAGGTTAGAACCAATACTTAAGATCGATATAAAATTTAAAGAAATACTGAAATATAGGATAAACTTATACATAAATATCTTTAAAAGATACTGAGTATCATAGACTATTAGAGTTTCAAGACATGTTAAAGATCAACTGATACAACTTAACATATGGTGGAAACTGAGTTCCAAATGAGTTAAGTGACTTCCCCAAGTTCATAGGACAGCACTGGGACGTAAACTTTGGTCATCTAAATCAAAATTCAATGCACTTTTCATTATGTTGTGCTGCAGAATATGTGGTTACCACTTTTCAACAATATGAGGCAATGTAGAATATTGGAAAATATCCTGGGCAACTGATCAGAAGATTTGGGTTCACATTTATAGCTATATAATCTTGAGCAAGACACTTAATTTACTTGGATTTCAATTTCCTCATCTATAAAATGAGGTAAATGATACTTGATTGCTTGTCTCACAGGGATAGTGAGAGGATCAAATTATATAAGCTATCTAAAATATCTTGCAAAGATATTCCCTTTCCTTTTCTCTTTCCTTTCTCTTTCCCTTTCTCTTTCCTTTTCCTTTCCCTTCTCTTCCCTTCCCTACCCTGCTTGGAGGGATCAAGCTATATAAGCAGAGGATCAAGATATAAGAGAGGATCAAGTTTTAGAAACTATCTTGCAAAGATATCCCCTTTCTCTTTCCTTTCCTTCCTTTCCTTTCCTTTTCTTTTCCTTTTCTTTCCCTTCCTTTCCTTTCCCTTTTCTTTCCCTTCCTTTCCTTTCCCTTCTTCTTCCCTTTCCTGTTCCCTTTTCCTTCCTTATTTCTGTTTGTCTCTTTGTCTAGTCTTTCTGTCTTTGTCCCTCTCTGTCTGTCAGTTTCTGTCTCCCTGTGTGTTTCTCTCTGTGTCTGTCTGTGTGTCTCTCTTTCTGTCTCCTTCTCTTCCTGTGATTCTTCTTTACTCTCTAAATTGCTCAGCTGAGCAATGAACAGGCTATTTTGCCTCTTCTACCAAGAGGGAGAAGGATTAGCTCTGCAACATAAACTAGACTTAAGCTTAAGTCCAGAACTCAAAATGGGGAGAACTGAATATGGGGCATGTGGACTATGTGAAAACAAAGGAATAATATGGGGTATTTGGGATATGATGGTGAACAGGGTATGCCTTTAGGGAAATCATGGAAAAATGGATTTCTCTGTTACTGATCAGGCAAGGGTCTGGAGAATCAGGTCTCTACTAACTTATAAGAAACCATTACATTAGCAAAGAACTGCTGCTAAGTGTCCTTCCATTTCCATGTCTTGACTCCATCTAGCTGTCAGCACCAACCCAGGTGGACCCAAATTTCCCTACTTAAATGTCAGGTCTTATAATGATTCATATGACTATAAACACACTCAACACTAAAACTATACTCATAATTTAAATTTCTTTTTTAAAAAAAGACTTCAAAAAATCCTATGGGATGTTGCAGTGGCTCAAGGTCATATTTCTGAAAGTCAGATATCAATAAACCTCATGGTTTTAAAAATGTAGGTGACTTGGCTGCAGATATAGTAACCCCAACATAACCAAGGAGCCTTCTAAAAAAGGAATGCTGCCCTTGTTATGGATTTTGTCACCAAAAAAAAGAGATTTAATTTAATTGTTGAAATTTCTTTTTTATTATGAACTTTAAAACTATCAATGAACATGAACATGAAACAGTATAAAAATAGGAAAAAAAGGATTTATATAGGGTATCCCAAAAGTCTTAATGCAGTCCCAAAACTCTAAAAGTTTTAAACTTTACTAACACTTTTGGAACCCCCCGTATATAAAACTCTGAAGTACTATAACATATAGCTCCTAAAAGTATATACTAAATTAAACTTGGAAGTAAGAAATTGTCCTTCTTGCTGTCCTTTGTGAATTTTCTTTTTCTTTTCTTTTTTTTTCTATTCTCCTCCCTTCTATTCATCTCTATCATCCTGGGTAGGTTTCAAAGAGCTTCCTAAGTCTTTTGGCTCAAGCCCCAACTAAGAAACTGGGTATAATCTTTATATTAGACATTATAGTGGTAGTAACCACTCTGGGTTTCAAAATGCAATACCGAAACTATCAGCATTCATTAAATACCTACTATTGGCCAGGTATAGGTTATACTTGTCAAAGTAAAACCTGAATCAAAGTCCTCCTGACTCCAAAGGAACATTACCTCTATGCTTTTGGAGCTTCCATTACCCCCTCCCCCCCAAAAAATATCATCTTTGTGATGTCTTCCAGTTTAGGTAGACCAGTTCTCCCATGACAGAATATAGTCCATCTCAAAGCCTATATGAAAGCTTTCTATCCATCCATTCATTCATTTATTTGTTCATTCACTCAACAAAGATTTATTGGGTAGCTATCTATTTTGTGCCAGGCACTACTGAAGTGAAATACCCTCTGCCCTCAAGTAACATATTCTTTTGGAGGGAATACCATACATACATATAAATAAATATAAAATTCAGTAAAAATAAATTCAAATTTTTAGGGGTGAGGACAGTCTTTGGGAAAGCTTCATGGGTTTTGAATGGGATTTGGAAGCAGCTGTTAGAGGTGGGACTGTACTGGCACAGTCTTTGGGAACCTCGGAGTAATTTCCATACTACAATGAAGTCAGAAGATACTATTAGAGTAGGACAATAAAAAGAAAGAATAGCAAAAAAGTGTATGCCCTAGAATCAGTGAATGTTGTACACCTAAATTTCATGAACTGAATATTCACTAGTGTCCCAAATAAACCATTTTGTTGCCACTCCCTGAAGCTTCCAGTTGCACACACTGGTAATCACTGAACATTGCCTTACAAACACTGCACTCTTCACCATTATCTGCAAAGATAGTTTCTTTTGGCCCTGAGGTAGACAGGATCCTCCCTCCAGTGTCTCCCTAGTCTGCTATCAGAGAACGCATAATAGGGACAGCCCTGGATCTCAATTTAGCCACAACCAAGCTTATAGCAATTCTCTCTTTTGTGGGATAGGGAGGCACATGGAATGGAAAAGGAATGAGAGCTTGCTAACAAATCTACAGAAATAAACCTCTGATCTTCCTTCTTGTCACAGTAAAAGAGAATCTCAGAGGTCATTAATATAATTCATAACTGAACAGAAATTCCCTCCCAATATTCATAAGTAGAGAGCACTTCAGTTTTTTGTGAAGAACTCCAGTGTTAGGGAACTCAGTGAGGCAGTGCATTCTATTCTGAGCTTCTCTAATTATGAGGAAGAGTTTCCTAATTTAAGTATGTCTCTGCATCTAGAATCCATTTATCTTAGTTATCCTTTCTGGATATGTTGGAAGAAGATCAAATGTCCCTTCATATGACAGTCCTTCAAGTACTTAAAAACAGTTGCCATGTCACTCCTGAGTCTTCTCTTCTCTAGTTTCAACAGTCAAAGATCCTTCAGTGGCTGAATGTATAACATCTCAGGTCTTCTCACCCAGCATCCTGATTGGATGCTCTTTGGGTTGTTAATGTCCTTCGCAATAGAAAGTGGTCTTTGAGATAGTGTGTTACTATACTTGAGGGCTAGTCATTCCTTCTCACTGGGTACCATCTTCAGTGGTATTGGGTTATTCCTTTACAGTCATTTTCTCCACACCTCTCTGATCCAGATTTTCTTTCTAGTCACTTCCTCAGTACTGTACCCCTAAAGAAACGGGTTTCCTTTGAAATCTGGCACAAGAAAACTTTAGGGAGAGGAAATTCCCATTGCCTTATCTTTCATACTAGTAAAAGCCTCTCCTCATCCTACAAGCAAGACAGATGGCTCAGTTCCTAGAAAGATCCAAATCCATTTTTCCCCCTTCTTGTTCTGAAAGTAATAAAAATAGAACAATGATTCTCTTTGGTTAAGCTCAAGATCTAAGCCAAGATTTTATTTTGCAAATAATTTATGCCATAGTTTAAAATATATTTCTCTGTTTCTTTCCTCTTTGCTGTCTCTTTTTCTCTGTCTCTGGGTCTTTGCATATCGCTCCCTACTTGCATTCTCATGTTCACTCTTGCTCTCTTTATAATATTAAAGTAACAGATCATCAGTACAATGGTTTACTACAATTATGTTATAAAAACTGAATTTAGATGAGAGACTTGGAAAGCAAACTAATTCTTAAGAAACAAAGATTGGAAAGTAGGCTTATTCTTTCCAGACATTGGATTAACAGGAAGGAGAAAGGATAGGGAGATGAGAAATTACCAGCTCCATTCTTAGGACCATGGACAACTCAGCATTTTCTCTTTGTCATTCACACATAATACTACCATAAAATTCTTATCTTAGTGACCTGGAATTTGGTTCACATGGTAGCCAATCTCAGGCACATATATCAGTGTTGGAGATGCCGCAGCAAGTATTCCTCCTCTCACTACACCTTTATGGCAGCCATGATCTAACCAACCTTCATACCTGTCTCTCTTGTCCTTTTCCTTGTTTGTTCCCCTGCCAATTAGTTTGTTCTTTGAACCTCTTTCACCTTCTTCCTCCCCTTAGGATCAGAGAGTAGGCTTGTTAGTCAAGTTTGCTGTGGCAGGACTAACTCTCAGAGGGGGTGAGGAGGGGAACACTGGGAATTGCCATCCTGACCAGTGGTATGTCCATTTCTAGCATTCATATCTCCTTGGCAACATCATTTGTACTGAAATATGGTCATCAGAACAAAACTTAGTACTCCAGATGAAGTCTAGCTAGTGACCATTTCACAAAAGAAGAAAGGAAAGAAGGAAGGGAAGCAGGAAGATTTGATCCTCAAAACAACCTTGGGAGGAAGACACTATTATTATCCCCATTTTACATCTATAGGAAACTGAAGCAAACAGAGGTTAAGTGAACATCTTGGAGCTGCACAGCTAGTAAGTATCTAAAGCCAAATTTGAACTCAGATTCTACTGGTTCCAGACCAGCCATTCTATCTACCATAACACCTCACTGTCTCTGACAATGGCACTCTCATTTCCCTTGATTAAGACACTATCTCTCAACACAGCCTAAGACTCGGTTCACCTCTCATTTGATTGTTTCTCATAAAGTAGCAAGCAGAATAAATATCCAGCTATTTGAACTTCAAGGTGATTTGGATTCTGGCTAAACAGGAGCATCCATTAGTTTGGGTCTCTTCTCTCTTGGAGACATCTAGAGTCTCACTGGGTATAGGGCTATAGCAATATACTTCAAGGTCTCTGACAGGGATTATGCCTTCTATCACTAAAGAAGAAATCTGGCACCAGGAAGACCACAGCTCAGTACTTCCTGTAATTTAATTTGACACAGAGTTGCTGTGGAATTAATATTACAAAGCATTCTCCCATTTGACATCTCATGTGGCTTTCCTGAAAGAACTCATGCTAAGATTACAAGAAGAGGGCATCACATAACTTCCTGTCACAATTCTTCTCCATTTAGCCCTAGACCCAGAATTTGCAGTGGTCATTTTCTCACTGAGGGGTCAAGGAAGTGGGGAAAAAAATCGCGACTTCCTTGGAAACCATAAGCCATGGTTATAATTGGAGTGGTTGGAGAGGCTTTTAAATTACCTTACATAATCTTAACTCTCTTTTCTGTTAAGCTTTGGTAAAAAAAAGAACAGGAACACAATTCATTTAATGAATTAGCAATATTAAGGACAAAGCAGTTACACCCACAGTGGTAAAGTACTTGTTCCAGACTGCTAAAAGGAATTTAAATTGTCAATCACTCAAGGAAACTGAAAGGGCTTAGCTGGCAGGCATGTCAGAAAAGAGTAGACAGTCTGGGCTAGATTGAAGAAAGAGCATAGAAAAGCTTGAAAAAGGTGTGTAGAGATGAAGGAGGAAGAAAGTAGTTTCTTATTCACCTCTTCTGGAACATAGGAGGAAGAGCTGGTTTTCTTCTTGATCCTCATAAGAAGAAAACCCCCAGTCAGTGTCCCTATCTAGTTAAACATTGAAAGAAAAATCCTATAATTTGTCAGGCTAAGTAGGTAGATTTAAGCAAAGTTCAGGTTTTATGGCTATAGGTGACTTTAAAAATTATGAGATTCTGTAACAACCTATTCTTTGTATCTGATTGGGAGTTCATAGTCATCTCCTCTACTACAATAGTGGAGATGTAAGGAAAAAACAGGGATGATGGCTGTAATTGTACCACCATCCTCATCAAGGGTGAAGTACCACTAATTATGGCTTTACTGAAGAGACTATATTTTTTGAGGCAATCAGGGTTAAGTGACTTGACCAAGGTCACACAGCTAATGTCTGAGACCAGATTTGAACTCAGGTTCTCCTGACTCCATGGCTGATCCACTGTGCCACTTTCCTGTCCCTAGGGAAACTTTTAATTTTGTTTTTGAGTGAGTGGGTGTAGAAATTTGGCCACCAAGGAGCACACTGCTCAATTACTTTACCATTGTACAGAAATCATTTGGAAGAATGCCAATCTCTCTATAGTTCTCAGAGTTCCTGCTTCTTTCCATGGCACTGTCCTTTCGTAGGTAGTAACTGCTGGTCTCCTTACCAGTTAAGGTGGGATGCAGGCAGTGTAGATTTAGCCAACCAAGATACTAGCTCAAGCCCCCACTCAGTGATAAAACTTCACCTTCTTCCATGGTCTGTTGTATTTCATTGAATTCTAATCATGTGAATATAATACAACAGAGCTGAATATAAGCATGGATTAACTGCATAAGGTATTTACTCATGACCCAAGAAATAAAAGGAACAAAATAAAACTACATAAAAATTTGGTAAAGATCCAACTAAGTAAAGTCCAGCAGAAGTCATTTAAGGATGAAACTAGAAGAAGGACAACATTCATTTTTTTTCATGTAAAAACTCTGCAATGATTTAAGTAAAAACATTATAAAATAAGATTTTAACCATTAATGGCATAGAGCCACCATAATTGTATTCTTAGAATATGTACTCAATGTACTTTTAGAATAGACAGGAATGGAAGGAAAGAGAACAAAGAGAGTGAAAGTGGATATTAATCTACAAGTACAGGGTGGATCCAACCGTGAGGTGACACAATTACCAGAGAATACAAAGGCTGCTTTACAAAGTCTTGGAAGGAGGAAAAGATACTAAAGTCATGCAAAAATTCTTGTTACCAATACCTAAATACATTAGCCACTAGATTGGGAATAGAAAGATAGGCAGGCAAACAGACAGAAGATACATATGTAGATAGATATTTTCCATACATATGTAGATAGATATTTTCCATAATTGTGAACTTTTTACAGTTTTCCTATAAATATTGATGAGAATTATTCACATATACATACTAGGAGTATCCTTCATGAGGGTCTTAATAGGGAAGAGGAAGATTTTTTCACAAATTATATTCTACAGTAGATGATATTATATTTCATAATGGAATAAATTATATTCTACAGTGGATCACATATAATTAGCTAAAAGATATATAGAATACAAGAATTCACCGTGCTTAACATATACTGTTTATTAAGAAGATAAAAAATATATTTTTATCTGGTAGTGCAAAACATTGATTAAAGCCTCTCTTTCAACAAAGTGTCTCATGTATATACACCACAGAATCATAGCTCAAAGAGACCTCAGAGGACATCTATCCAAATTTCCTCATTTTATATATGAATAAACTTGGGCCTAGAAATATTAAGTGACTTACCCAAGATCACACAAGTAGAAAGTGGCATAGCCAGGATTCAAATATAAGTCCTCTTTCTACTAATTCAAAGTTCTTTCCACTGTATCCCATAAGAATAATTCAAGATTCTTTGAAAGATTTTATATTAGAGATAACCTTGATTGATGAACCTCTAATCATTAATATCAGGTGAAGTGTACAACAAGGAAAAAGAAATGCTCACTGATAATGTTCAGCTATACCAAGGAGGAGATCAAGAAGAGAGATGCCAGGTTCCTTAGTTCTTCTTTGGTGTAACCTTGAGCGGCATCCACTGAGTAATTCAGGCTGGTTGCATCAAGTCCCAGAATAATGTAGAGTCTCCAGGAAGAGATCTGCTATCAATACCATTATTCTGGCCTAACTATCTATACAAGGGAAAAAAGGTAGATGAAGAATGTCTATTGTTCAGATTATGATGTATGTTCATTCATAAATACCAATACCTTTTGACAGATAGTACAAGTGAATGGTAACATCTTGAACAGAAAAAGAGTAAACTGTATTGCCTCTAGAAAATTCAAAATTTTCTTCAATGAAACAAGACCTCCCAGACACAAAGACCCTTCCTTTTGAAAACCAATAGTCTACTGCTAGTATTATAAGGCTATGAGGCATAGAAAACTTGGGATTCTGAAGAATTAAAAATGAATGTCACTCAGAGAGCAACAAAGAAGTAGATTGTGGGTGTGAGTGTGGTTCAATAGTGTCCAACTCTTCATGATCCCATTTGGGATTTTCTTGGGAAAGATACTAGAGTAGTTTGCCATTTCCTTTTCCAATTCATTTTATAAGTAAGGAAACTGAAGCAAACAGGGTTAGGTAACTTGCCCAGGGTCACACAACTAGTAGGTATCTGAAGTCAGATTTTAACTCTTCCTGAGAGATGAGTCTTCCAAACTCCAGTAGTACTCTGCTGCATCACATAGTAGCCCAAAAGTGTGAGTACACGCCAACATATAACATATAAGAACTCCAAAAAAAAAAAAAAAAAGTAAAAATTGTCATTAAGAAAATGTATCCTAGGAAGGGCTGGGCATATGGTGGAAGTGAGGGATAGTCAATGGAGAGCCTATATGCTCATTTGCTGACTTCAGGAAAAAGTGAGGAAGCAACCTGTACATCGTATGAACCATATGAAGAAATATTATAGAAGCATATGAACCAGAGACTCACAGCATCTTCAGGATAGGAATGAGTTTCAATTTGACTTATTGGAGAGAATATCAACATTGATGAGTTTACAGATGTAACTGAATGGATAAATAAATGAAGAAATATCTGTCTGAATAAATGAATAAACATCCATTAAACACTTATCATGTGCTAAGCATAGTGCTAAGGTTGTACAGAAATGCAAAAACAAATGGTCCTTATACTCAAAAAGCTTATATTCTATTTGGGAGAAGATAAAGTCTTCAGGAGTGTGGTGGGTTTTGGTCTGGAGAGTAACAGTATTACTATATTGATATATAAAGTATCACTTCACATGAGGTTTTGAGAAATACAGATAATATGATTAAGCAATGATAATTTATGGGGGTTGGGTACGGTAGGGGTGGGGAAGCATAAGGAGGATAAACAGAGCTGCAGATAGACATCAAGATAGCCTGGATAGATGTCTGTATGGAATGTAAAGATGAAGAATGATCCAGGGTCTGATTTCTGGGATCAGCTCAATATTGTGGGGAAACTGGGTGAGTTTGCATTCGTTACCATGTAAAATGACTTGTCCCCGTAGTTGGATTTCTAAAGATGAGTGGAGAAGATGGCGGAGTAGAAAGACACATATACACATAGCTCCGAACCCACAACCCATAGAACATCGGTAAAAAGGAACTCATGGCGAATTCAGGAGTAGTAGAGGCCACAGCACAGTGGAGCAAAGGAGATTTCTGTTCCAGAGGGACCTGCAAACCTCTCGCAAAAGGTCCGTCGCGCTGCAGATGCGGACCAGCCCAGCCCTGCCGCGGCCGCAGCACAGAGAGGAGCAGATCTGAGTGGGCTTCAGGGACGGGATCTCCAGCGGCCCTGCGGGTCCCTCCACCCACAGGTGATGGGGGTTGGTGAGAGGGTCTTCTTGGCAGGTCGAGAGGGGAGTGGGGTGGCCCCATAACTCAGGCCCCCTCAGGAGGCAATAGCTGTCGCAGCGGCAGACCAGGGCTCCCCAAGCAGGCAGGAGCCCAGATCCATTGTTGAAGGTCTGTGCATAAACCCCCTGAGGGAACTGAGCCTGAGAGGTGGCCCTGCCCCGACCTCAGCACCTGAACTTAATCTCACACTGAATAGCAGCCCTGCCCCTGCCAAAGCTCTGAGGCTGGGGAGCAGCATTTGAATCTCAGACCCCAAACGCTGGCTGGGAGGATCCTGAGGCGAGGTGGGTGTGAGGAGAATATTCAGAGGTCAAGTCACTGGCTCGGAAAATGCCCAGAAAAGGGAAAAGAAATAAGACTATAGAAGGTTACTTTCTTGGTGAACAGGCATCTCCTCCCTTCCCTTCTGATGAGGAAGAACAATGCTTACCATCAGGCAAAGACATAGAAGTCAAGGCCTCTGTATCCCAAACATCCAGACTAAATATTCTGTGGGCTCAGGCCATGGAAGAGCTCAAAAAGGATTTTTAAAATCAACTTAGAGAGGTGGAGGAAAAGCTGGGAAGAGAAATGAGAGATATGCAGTCAAAGCATGAACAGCAGGTCAGCACCCTGCTAAAGGAGACCCAAAAATATGCTGAAGAAAATAACACCTTGAAAAACAGGCTAACTCAATTGGCAAAAGAGGTTCAAAAAGCCAATGAGGAGAAGAATGCTTTCAAAAGCAGAATTAGCCAAATGGAAAAGGAGATTCAAAAGCTCACTGAAGAAAATAGTTCTTTCAAAATTAGAATGGAACAGATGGAGGCTAATGACTTTATGAGAAACCAAGAAATCACAAAACAAAACCAAAAGAGTGAAAAAATGGAAGATAACGTGAAATATCTCATTGGAAAAACAACTGACCTGGAAAATAGATCCAGGAGAGACAATTTAAAAATTATGGGACTACCTGAAAGCCATGATCAAAAAAAGAGCCTAGACATCATCTTTCATGAAATTATCAAGGAAAACTGCCCTGAGATTCTAGAACCAGAGGGAAAAATAAACATTCAAGGAATCCACAGAACACCGCCTGAAAGAGATCCAAAAAGAGAAACTCTTAGGAACACTGTGGCCAAATTCCAGAGTTCCCAGGTCAAGGAGAAAATATTGCAAGCAGCTAGAAAGAAACAATTCAAGTATTATGGAAATATAATCAGGATAACACAAGATCTAGCAGCTTCTACATTAAGGGATCGAAGGGCATGGAATAGGATATTCCAGAAGTCAAAGGAACTAGGACTAAAACCAAGAATCACCTACCCAGCAAAACTGAGTATAGTACTTCAGGGGAAAAAATGGTCTTTCAATGAAATTGAGGACTTTCAAGCATTCTTGATGAAAAGACCAGAGCTGAAAAGAAAATTTGACTTTCAAACACAGAATGAAGAGAAGCATGAAAAGGTGAACAGCAAAGAGAAGTCATAAAGGACTTACTAAAGTTGAACTGTTTACATTCCTACATGGAAAGACAATATTTGTAACTCTTGAAACTTTTCAGTATCTGGGTACTTGGTGGGATTACACACACACATGCACACACACACACACACACACACACATAGAGAAAGAGTGCACAGAGTGAACTGAAGAGGAGGGGATCATATCTTAAAAAATAAATGAAATCAAGCAGTGAGAGAGAAATATATTGGGAGGAGAAAGGGAGAAATGGAATGGGGCAAATTATCTCTCATAAAAGAGGCAAGCAAAAGACTTATTAGTGGAGGGGTAAAGAGGGGAGGTGAGAGAAAAACATGAAGTTTACTCTCATCACATCCCACTAAAGGAAGGAATAAAATGCATGCTCATTTTGGTATGAAAACCTATCTTACAATACAGGAAATTGGGGGACAAGGGGATAAGCAGGGTGGGGGGGATGATGGAAGGGAGAGCATGGGGAGGAGGGAGCAATTTGAGGTTGACACTCATGGGGAGGGACAGAATCAAAAGAGAATAGAAGTAATGGGGGACAGGATAGGATGGAGGGAAATATAGTCAGTCTTTTACAACACAACTATTATGGAAGTCATTTGCAAAACTACACAGATTTGGCCTATATTGAATTGCTTGCCTTCCAAAGGGAAGGGTTGGGGAGGGAGGTAAAGAAGTTGGAACTCAAAGTGTTAGGAACAACTGTCGAGTAATGTTCTTGCCACTAGGAAATAAGAAATACAGGTAAAGGGGTGCAGAAAGTTATCTGGCCCTACAGGACAAAAGAGAAGATGGAGATAAGGGCAGAGAGGGATGATGGAAGAGAGAGCAGATTGGTGATAGGGGCAATTCGAATGCTCGGTGTTTGGGGGGGGAGGGGACAAAAGGGGAGAAAATTTGTAACCCAAAATTTTGTTAAAATGAATGTCAAATAAAAAAAAAAAAGATGAGTGGATTAGCTTCAGCAAGAACTGAGGGAGGAGGGTTGAATTCTGGAGAACTGAGATATGAAAATCCAAGTCCAATGTGGAAAGTGTTGGTCCAAGCAGGCAAAGGAAGAGCAGTGGAATTAAGGAAATCGAAACACCTCCTAGTTAGATGCACTCTTTGGGACGAGTGAATTTAGTATTTGAGTCATATCCTCTCAAGTAAAAGAAAGTAAACACTGTGAGGGCAGGTATTTATTTTTCATTTGATCCCTGGGGTCTATCATAGTCTCTGACATAAAGTAGATACTTATTAAATGTTTGCTGAATTTAATTTAATGTTCAAGACATTATGCTCAGCACTGTAAAAATATAGCCAGAGAAGCTCAAAGATTGCAGATTTCCCTCCCTCCCAGCTTCTCCTCATGGAGAGAGGCCACAGGTTAAGTGCCATCATGATTCACAGACTAGTCTTACTGTGGTTGCCATGGTTTCACATCCATCCAGTTTCTCCCTGAATTCCAGGTCGGTTTGTCATCATCGACATTGAACCTTAATTGGAAACTTGGTGCCAGTTCTGTGTAGGCTTGCTATGTTTTGGCAGGTGTCTGGGGGGTGTTGCTGTGGGACTCTAAAAAAAAAAAAAACAGACTGGAATCCAGAGCCTTAGTGTAATAGAGAAAATATCGCAGAGAGGGCAGAAGGGACTGCAATTCTGACTCCCCATTCCTGAATGCTACAGAATGTCATTAGATACTTAAATGAAATCTAATGCAAACTTACATACATGCGTAGCAATGAAAACCTTCAAGAAGTCCTCTGAAGCCTGATCGTGTCATGGAAGTGGCCTGGCACTCTCTAAGATTATTCCACTAGAGCACAAGCTGTGGGGTGTGGGTGTGGGGTCCTAACATTCACTAAAGCTCTTAGTTTGCATAAGACCCTCTACCTGATGTTCTGTGGTACGCAATGAAAAATCAGAAATGATCCATGCCCTCAAAGAGCCTGCAGTCTACTATGATAAAAATCAGCATCTTTTTTTTTAACTTCTTCACTCCATCTGCCCCCTTCCTTGCCTGATCAAGGTAGCTAGTACCATAGTGAATAGAGTGTTGACCCTGGGGCCAAGAAAACCCAAGCTCAAATCCAGGATCAAATACCGTGTGGCTCTGAACAAATCAGTTCACCTCTGTTTGCCTCAGTTTCCTCAACTATAAAAGGGAGATAATAGCATCCACCTCCTGGGGTTATTATGAGGGTCAAAGAAGATTCTATTTGTAAAGCACTTAGTGTAGTACCTGGCATGGTAGGAGTTTAATAAATGCTTATCCTCTTCTGTCCTCTTCCCATCTTCCCTAGTGCCCAGGGTCTTCAAAAAAAACCACTGGATAGTCCATCAATCAGTGAATGAAAATGTATTAAGTGCTTACTACGTACAAAGCACCAAGTTGAATGATTATTGACTGACTGCCTGTAAGGCTATGGGAATTCACAAGTCAGCTGATTGAGAATG
The DNA here is from genome assembly GCF_028372415.1 of Notamacropus eugenii. Classification (NCBI taxonomy): domain Eukaryota; kingdom Metazoa; phylum Chordata; class Mammalia; order Diprotodontia; family Macropodidae; genus Notamacropus; species Notamacropus eugenii. Next base: position 554,381,879 of record NC_092872.1, read on the forward strand.
TCAGACTGGGGAAACTGAGAAAAGAATAAAGAGGAGGGAAGGAAGGGGAATAGTAAATATTTGAGGGAAATGGCAGCTGCAGAAAATATTTTGAAAGCATGCAATTATATAAATGAGAGGAAAAGCATTTGGAGATTAGAGGGACTAAAACATTGGTAGCCATTATGTGAAACAATGTTTGAATCAATATGGAAATGGTTGGATAGGCTCAATGGAAGAGGAGCAGGCCAGTGAATCTCTTGCAACCTGAGAGTGAATGGAAAAGTTAGTGAATGTGTCAGGAAGAGATCTGATAGAACAAAAGAGGGAATATGGTTATCTCTGGGTGTCCGGAGATGCATATTTACCTTTCAGGTTTCAAATGGTTTATTTTACTAAAATTGCTGTGAAATATCCTTTAGCATTTCCCCCCCTCCTCCCAATCATATGTTACATGTAACATTACTTGTACCAGTGAGTGTTTTCAACTGACTATGTCTTGTCTGAGAAAGCTCCCAAGTTAGAAAGTATGGAGAGAGTTGTGAGGGAAAACTCTCCCTTTACTCCAACATGTGCAGTGGATGTGTGCCTAAAAAGATATGATACCAATCAGGCTCCATCATAAAGAGGAGCAGATCTGAGAAAAAAACATGAAGGACAATGCAGTAACATCAAAGACTGAAGAGGAGCATTGGGATGTCAGGAAGCAACCATATTATTTAAAGTTTAAATGTACTTTATTAAGTTCTTGAAAAGTACAGCAAGAAAGAACTTTGGAGATTGTAAATCAAGATGCAACGTATTGAAGCACTTGAAGAAATAATCAGAGTATAGCCCACTTTCAACTTCTATAGAGCCTGTGTTGGGAAAGGGCACTGGTCTCCCCCCTCTTCTCCTCTCTCCTTCCCTCTTCTCCTCTCCCTCTCCCTCTCCCTCTCCTTCTGTGTCTCTATCTCTGTCTCTCTCTGTCTGTCTCTCTGTCTCTCTCCATATACAGTTATTTTCATGTTGTCTCCATTAGAATATAGCTGCTGTATTATGGCATCCTTTCTTTTTATCCCTAGTGCTTGGCAGTATCTGGTGCTGACTGAAGAACTGGCTATGGAGTCCAAAGACTAGGCCATGGATCCCCACTCTGCCACTTTTCTAACCTTCACTGCTCTCATTTCTTTGGACTCTAAGGCCACCAAGGTCCCTCCATCTATCTCAGGCATATTACCATCTAAAGTCCATGGGAATTCATAGATTTATGTTTTGAACTCCCTCCCAGCTCTGACTTTCTAACATCCTAGGGGCTAAGGTTCCCTACCAGCTGGAGAAGAGTCTGTGATGTGCCATGCGGTGATGCTACACAGAACTCAGTACATGGTGTAAAAATGAAGGATGGGGTCTGAGACCAGCTTTACTATCAGTTTCCTTACCCATTGCCAACCTCTACCTCTACCCTCCATTTTATAAGCAGCAGAAAGGCCCTGTACATAGCCACAGCAGAGGTTTAGTACATTCAAAATTCTGGAGATAGAAAATCTTGAATCCTGCATTTGGTTTCCTGCCAGCAGATGTCCTTCTCCATCAAACCAAAGGCAGAGGGCCCCAGTGTCTCAACCCTGCTCATGTTTTCAATTTTTCAAGCTGCAGCCCCTTCAGGCTCTCCCAGAGCTGGGGTAGCAGGGTGGAGTAGAGCTGGCTCTTTGCCAAAACAGCCGCCTGGGCTCTCTCTTTCCCCCCCCCACTTCCCATCCCCCCTTGCTCTTGCTCTCCTCTCTCCCCAGTGTGGGCAAGGGGCGGACGGAGTCCCTGAGCACATTTAATGGAGTCCACCTGACATCATAGGAGCTGGCTGGCTTCCATCCATTTGGGGAACATTGGCAGAGGCAGCTGAGGGAGGCGGGTGCAGCAGCAGTAGCAGCAGCAGCAGCAGACGACTGGAGGATTCTCTATGGGAATGAGTCTCCCTCCCCTGCCCCCCTTGCTAGAAATCTGTAGGGTTTTGCAAGGGTAACTTAAAAAAAAAAAGTGTGTGTGTGTGTGTGTGTGTGTGTGTGTGTGTGTGTGTGTGTGTGTGTGTGTGTGTGTTGGGTGGGGGAGGAATAAATCTAGAGTCTCTAAATAAAACATCCCTGTCCCCCATTTATCAGCCCTATGCCCAGGGTCCTGGGTGTTTAGAATGCTGTAGTACCTACAACCTTCCAAGGGAAAGGACAAGATGGCAGCTGGAGGCGTTTATCATTGGGCCTTCTTGGCTCCTACCTGGACAGTAGTGCCTGGTAGTATTCATGTGCTTTTCTTTCTTTTGGCCCGCTTTGTGTCATTACAAACTGTTTATGTGAAAAACGAACTGAATAGAGGAAAAGTCCTTCCACTTAGCAATAGACTTCTGAAGGGGTTAACTTTCTGCTTCTCTCTGAATGCTGCCAGGTGGACACTTCCTGATGAGTGAATCAAACTGGTTTATTAGGGTCTTTTCCCAGGAGGGGGAGGTATGTATTCCTAGCACAATGGGACCCTATTCATATCCACGAATTCCAACCATTGCTTACAGGTAACCTGGAGGACTTAGAACAGAACTGTACTTTGGATCCTGCCAAAATCCTTCATTTTTACAGAGGAGAGAGAAAAACAAACTCAGAGAGATGAAATGATGCTCGTTTGGGCTCATTTGGCATCTACTACCTTTTTATGCTGATCTAACCTTTGAGCAAAAAGCAGAGCACAGAAAACACTGCATTTTCAGGAAAATGTTTCAAACAGAGGGTACCAGGCAAGATATGAAAGAGGGTACCCATAAGATATGAAAACAGCAACTCATTAGTAGCTTACATGGATGTGATCAGGTACCGTTTACAATTTTGTATGCATCACATTTGAACTTTACAACCCTATGAGGTAGAAAGTATAAATATAGGATGGGAATAGCACCCAGCCCCCTTTCCTCTAAGACAGGATATTTTTTTTGTGCGTTATGAGTCCCTTTGTCAATCTGGCCCACTTATCAGAACAATAATTTTAAAAAATAAAATTGTTAGAATTATAAAGGAAATAAATTTTAATAGTTACAAAAATATTTTTTTAAAGTTCTCTCTGTGTCAACTTTATTCACAAACCTATACCCTTGTTGGTAGCTAGGGGTGGAGGGATGGGTCTTAGAAGAGGGCAGCTATTGCTAAAATTCATTCATTCAGGGTTTTGGGGGTAACCTTGCTGGAGATGGAATACATGTCTACTGTGGTACTCTGTAGCTTGGAGCCCTGATGAGTGTGCTTTTCATTGTATAAATCAGCCAAGATGAACTCCATTTGTTCTTAATAAGAAAATAATAACAAAAATTAACTTACATAGTGCTTTCTATGTGCCAGGCATTGTGCTATGTACTTCACAATTGTTAACACATTTGATCCTTGCAACAGCCTTGGGAGATAGGTGCTATTATCTCCCTTTTATTGTTGGGAAAAATGAAGCCAGCAGTGGTTATGACTTGCCCTATCACATAGAAACTATCTGAGGCCAGATTTGAATTCAAGTGTTACTGATTCCAGTGCTGGCACTCTAACCACTGAAGAAAGGGTAACAACATCAATAACGTTGAGAACACATTCTGGCCACTAACATACATAGAGACTACTGGGGAGAATCGGCAAGGATTTATCAAACGAAGTGGGGAGGCATATGTATAAGGAAAAAACATTATCCAAAGCAACCCATAACTCTAGACTAGAGGCCTTGATATGCTTTGTTTTCTTTGGGAACAATCTGCAGATCTAATTCAATGATGGGACATGATGCTTCTCTCCTAGCTGATTTACTCAGACCACTCCTCTTCTGGGATGCTAGGATAGGGTAAAGCTCTTTGAGCAAAAGCAGAAGTCCAAAGCTTGAGAGCTGCAGAACTTTTCCAGATCTGCTCCCTTGACTGGCCTCTGCAGGGTTTCTACTTCTCAGGTAGCAATTAGCAATACAGGGAAAGGCAAAGCCTTTCCTTCTCCACTCCATTCTTCCAAGTAGCACAAACAAAACTCTTCTTCCTCCATTCAACCCTTCCATGCATTGGTTTCCAATGTAAGCTCTAAGATTTCTCCTGAGATGGTCTATTTTCTGAGCTCAAATCCTCTGAGCTGTCTGCTTGTCAAGCAATTCTACTAGTAAGGTCTCTTTAGTAAGATGCTTCACTTCTATTTCATTGGTCTTAAACCAAAATCCACATTTCCACCATCTGTGACATGACTAATCAGTAAACATTTATCCCATAGAAACTAGAGTTCCAGGGACTAGGGATTTCTAGCTACTAACTTCAAAGTTATATGTGAACTAGATTTTCTTTCTTTTTCTTTTCTTTGTTTTTTGGAAACTAGATGTTGAAAAATGGAACACTTTGAGAAAGTTTCCTTTTTCCTCAGGCATTTTTCACCAGTGTTTCTATCACATTTGTCCTTATCCCTTCCTATTAGCACAAACAACTGTCCACATCTAAAAGAGATACACTCTTACCCAAGGATGAATGTATCACAGAGGCACAGAATTACAGAATCTAATATTTGCAAGATTGTCATTTGTAGTGCCAATGTGATATTCATAGCACCTAAGGTGTCCATGAATATCCCAGTACAATTCTGAATCCCCAAATACACTCTCCACATGGAAGGCAGAACCAAAACATTTATTTAGGCACCAAAAAGCCAAATCCCAACACCAGAAAACCAAATCCATCACAGCAACAAAGAAATCCATACACAATAACAACACAGGAGGTACTACCATCCCCAAACCTCTCCCTTTGCTGGGGCTTTTCCACACACTAACACTCACAATCCTAGCTGTCTGCTTGCTATTTCCTTTCCTCTCTCCATTCTAACTGCTCTCAAAGCTTCCTTCCAGCTCTGCTCCACTTTTCCTATTCCACCTGTTCAGCAAACTCCTCCTACCACTTGTTACTTAGGCTTCCATGTGATTTAAGCAGGTCACATGAGCCTATTAATGAATAGGAAAGATCTTCCATTTGCACTTGTATCTGGCTTAATCCTGTCTCTCACTGGGGTACTCAGGACAGGTACCCCAGGATCTAGGTACTTTATTGGTTCACTCATATCCACTCAAAATCATAGCTCATTGTTCCCTCCTGTGAATTTTATTTATTTTTTTAATTCAGAGAACACTATCAATTCAATGCAAAGGCATTTAATAAAATCACATAATGAGAATGCAACTGAACATGGTACATATGTGGAAGGGTAACACATGCCCCCAACATCTAAGGCCATTATGATCCTCTGAAGATGTCATAATATTGATCTCTCTAGGCTTGTTCTTTGGTATGACATCATGGAGGCTACTGGACATGTAGGCTCTACTAATCTTACTCTGCTTGTCTCAGATGGCCTGGTTATAGCTACTGGTTATTTTTTCCTGCTACTGATGTCATCTTTTCAGGACTAGTACCAGTTATCTTAGCTCCAGTAGACTAGGGTGAATAATAGCTCAAACATTTCCTTGATTTGGATGGATAGAGAATTGTTTAGTTACAGTCACCACACCGAGGTAACAAAAGTCAGGAAGAATGTTCCTATGAATATTTCTGTTTTCTATTCTAAGAATGTTTCAATGGTTTTTTTTTTCAACCTCTGTCTGGACTGAGATTTCAGGTCTCTGTTACAGATGCTTTTCAGATTACTTAGGAACCTCCCTGGTTTAGCATGCAAATAAATTTGAGCCAGAACAAAAGGTAAGCTAAGGTTGCAAAGGCATTATTTTCCACCTACCTAGTGGCTAATCCTGACCCTCCTCCCTTTTTAATGAATATTTGTCAGCAACAAGAAAACAAAAACAGTTCTTTGGTGCTGTTTGTTCTAGCAAAACAAAACAATGGCAGCAAAACTCCCTGTCCCACTATAAGCAACTTCTGAGGTAATCAAGTCAGAACCTGTACTTGACCAGCATTCCTCACTATGATTCTCTTTATAAAGTCTTAAAGATTTCCAGAGAGGCAGAAATTCCATACTCCTTCTCAAAGAGGCAGCCCATTCCATTTTTGGACAAATCCAATGATTGGGATGCTTGTTGTGTTTTTTTTTAATTTCCCTTCAGTTCAGTCAAGTCTGCCTCTGAAGTATCCAGTTTATTCTCTTGATGGCGCTGTTCTGAGGCGAAGGGAATTTTAAAAGAAAAACAACTTTTGATAAAGCATAGTACAATAATACAGATAATTTTAATATGCAGTATTATTTTCTTAGAGCATCAGAAAACTGCAACAAAAAGGGCAATGTGAGGTCAACAACATCAAACAAATCTTCTGTTGCTAGGCACCAGATATATGTGAAAATGACTTAAAAAAATAAAATTAAAAAAGTCCCTCCCTCAAGGAGCTTGCTTCCTACATGTAAACATAAGAGAACAGAGAATAATTTGGAGAGATCACCAACAACCAGGAAGTTAAAAAAAAGGCTTTTTGTAGAAGATAGACGTTAAGCTGAGCTCTTGTGGAAGCTAGAGATTCTAAATGTAGAGACAAGGAAAAAGTGTTAGGCAAAGGCATAGAGATGAGAGAGTGAATGTCCGAAATAACCAATAGGCTAACTGACTGGGATTTAAACCATGGAATGCGGAACTGTGTATCATAAAAAAGAGATAGCTTTCTAGCTGCTACTAGCTATAAATTTATTTCTGTTAAATGGTTTTAGAACAGTGCTAACGTTGACTAATTGATTGGTCTTATGCATGAGGCATGTGATTTTGCCTCAGTTTCTCTGTTCAATAGAAAACTCCTAGAAGACTTTCATTGCCCCTCATGTCTTCACTAAACCTTTACCACATGGTGAAGATGAATGAAAACTTCCTAGAGGGTTGGCCATTTGGTCTAATTCTTTAGGGATGAGTAGGAATTCAGCTGATGAAGAAGGGGAGCAAAAAACTTGCAGACCTAAAAAACAGTGTGAACATAAGCAGGAAGATAGGAGAATGAAATATTTGTCCATATGTTTGTAGAGGGAATGGGGCACAGAGTTTGATCTGACCATCAAGTGAGTATAAAAGATTAATATTAGATAAAGCAAGAAAAGTAGATTGTTTTCTAATTTTGAAGAGTTAGAACACCAGAGAAAGTTAAGTGATTTTCCCCAAGTCGTACAACTCAAAGGCAGCCTATGTAGAAATAATCTGAGTATATGTTTATCATCGTTATATTCTTGGGCATATTTGAAATTGTTACTTTGAATTACAGTACAAAAGGTTTCAGTTCGACACTAGGAAGAACTGTCTGACCCATATTTCCATTTTATAGGGAGGCAACTCAGTCTTGGAAAACTAAAATGACCTATTCAAAGTCACATAACCCATCAATGACAGAAAAGAGATTAGAATCCCCAGCCTTATTACTCCAGTGGTCCAGTTGTCTTTGATGAAGACAATCCTTCATTCACAAACTCTCATTTCAACTAAAGAAAATGGTGTCAATATCTAAAAGGAAACCATATTTTGTCTTAAATAGTCCATTCAGCCACGTCTTATATTTTTAGAGGGAGTGATGGTCTTATTTTCTAAACAGCAAAAAAGTAGCTTATAACTTGAGTGAAAGGAATATAGACTTTGTGCTAGTACAACCAAATAAACAAGAATATTTCACTAGCTATCTTTCTCCAAATAGGAAGAGAACTTTTAATGCATGGATCACTCAATATGCCAGAAACCTCATTCATCTTCATTCTGTGCTGTGTATCGAGTCAGAGCTACTCAATTATTAGTAATAAATACCATAAGTATTAAATATATAGCTGTGTAACCTGTTATATTTTTTACATAATAGAATTGTGGAAGGCATAAATGTTAATAAATAATAACATAATATTATTAGTGATCACTTATACTTGCAAAAGGATAAATTATGTAAGAGCTCCAAACTCTTGAATTTAATATTAAATTAGATGGGAAGCAGTACAGGAATATTTTATTCATAAGAAACTCTCAACATTTAGACTTCCAGTTAGAATATATAGTATATCTTCCTCTTGCTTCATAGTAAAAGGAGTTGGAAGTTCAAGGTCATTCACAGATATTTTTTGAGGATACCACAGCGATATAGTAGGAAGAACAACTCATTTTGGAGTACAAAAACCCAGGCTGGAGATCTAGCTTTGATAGTCACTAGTTGTGGAACACAGCCAGTTTGATGAAGGACCTTGAGTCTGTAACAGATCTACTAAAAGAGTTAGAGATGATTAGCCTGGAGAAGAAAAGAAAAGGGTGGCCTTGATAACTAGCTTGAATTATTTGGAGGATCACATGGAAGAAGGATTAGACTTGATCTGCTTGACCTTGGGGGCACAGCTAGGAGGAATTGATGGAAATTTAAAAGGCACATTGATTTCAAGTTCAGGAAAAGCAAACCAAATAAACAAACAAAACCAAAATACAAGCAAAACTTCCTAACAATTAGAACAGAACACAAGTAAGATGAGCTGTCTTCAAAGGAGCTCTTCCAGTGAATGCAAGATGCCAACTTTCCAGGTTTTTGGAGAGGGTTTCATTTTGGAATATGGTGGGCATAGATGGCAGCTGAGATAGATGGCTTCCAACCCTAAAATTCTGTACTTCCGTGTGTTCTTTGAGTTTTACTTTGTTTATCTGTAAAACTGAAGTAATGATAACCTGTTCTACCTAACGCATGGGTTGTTGTGAGAATCAAATAAGGTCCACTATACAAAAATCTTTGTATCAAAGTGAATTATTAGCATGAAATACAGACATACAAGCCTAGTTATGGTCCTCAGATGCCTGCTTAGAATACTATGACTGTGTTCAGGGCTCCAAAAAAGTTATTCAAGTTATTCATAGATTAGATAACGTGTGTCAATAAATTTCTAGGTGATAATACTTTTGAACCTCAAGGATATGCCAGATAGCATCTTGCAGGATAAAGTTTTGGATCAAGAAGAGCTCTCAGTGTCTTCAGTGGGGAACATTCTGATAATTCATAATTTTCAGGGGGTTATCAGTTCTAACAGTTTCAACCCTCCCTGTTCTATTTTCCCTCAAAGTGTTTACACTTTTAGTGAATGCAGTGCTATATCTCGTGCCACAATAACTGGATTCAAATCCTGACTCTAATAGTTAATATTTATGGGGCTTTGGGAAATTTTCTTTTATTTTATGAACCTCAATTTACTTATTTGCAAAATAAGGTGTTTGAACTAACTGATCACTTGCTTTCTTCGGTTTTCCGTGGGATCACCATTCTGTCAAAGTGAAGGGAAAAAAGTCGCTTCCCCTCCCTGGGGCATAGTCTCTTTGTCTATAAACTTAGGATTTGGAATATATTATTGCAAAGGTCTCATATCAGTTAATGATTTTATGATTCTGTACAATTTTCTGACTTAGTTAATGATCTTACATTCTTTGACTTTTGCCTCAGTGATCCTATGCTTCTCTTCATCCCCTGGGATTTCTGAGGCTCTGAATCAGTCTCCCAAAATTAACAAAAATCCTAGAGGAACACACACACACACACATATATGTGTATACACACATATGTGTATATATTTATATGTATACATACACATGCATGCCTACATATGCACACATACATATACATATATACACAACTGTGTGCATATCTATATGTTTCCTAGAGGAACACATATATGTATACACACACTATATACGTCTATAGTATATAGTATGTATATATGTGCACACACATGTGTATATAAAGCCATTTTCAAAAGGTAAGTAGTCAAAAGATTTGAACAAATAGTTTATGAAGGAATAATTGCAAACTAACATCCACATGAAAGAATACTACAAATGGCTAATAATGAGAGGAATACAAATCAGAACAACTTTGAGTTTTCACTTCTGCAAATTGTCAAAGATGATAAAGGATGGGAAGGGTCAATGTTGGAGGAATTTGTTAGTTCTATCACTGATGGAACAATGAATCAGTACAAGCATTTTGGAAAACAATTTAGCATGATGTAAATAAAGTAATTTCATCCAGAGATTCCCTTACTAGGTTTATAGCCCAAGGAAGTGATTGATAAGAAGGAAGTCCCACATACATCAAAATATTTATAGCTGCAAAGAATTAGAAACAAAGTAAGTACCACATTGACTGGTGATTGGTCAAACAAAGCCGGGTACGTGAATGTAATGAAATATTACTGTGCTGTAAGAAATGATGACTATAGAGAAGCATGAAAAGATTACATGAACTGGGGCAAAATGTAGGAGGCAGAGACAAGAAAACACTATAGTCAGTGACCATAACTATGTAAACTGAAACAACTACATATAAAAAAAATCAAAGGTGATGGCTGCAAAACTAAAAAACAAACATGGCTTGAAAGAATAGAGAAGACATCCTCACTGTACCCCTGTGCAGAGGGGGGATATTCGCCAGTTTCATGCATTAGACTTTTTCTGTGTATTGATTAGTTATACCAACCTTTCTCTCTTTATTTTGTTTTCAAAATATTTTTTTCCATAGAATGACTCAGAGTGAGGGGGAGTAAGAAAGATACAGGGGAAGTTAAGATGATGTAAAAATACACAAATAGATATGTGTATGTTTTTCTTATGTAAAGTAAACCATTTTGAATTCTCAAGTTTAAAAATTAGCGTTGGATTCAGGCTCTGGGGCTTATTTCCCGTGTTAAAATGTAAGTTTCTTAAGAACAAGGAATGTTTCATCTTGGGACCTGTCAAAGTGCCTGGCCTGCCATAGGTGCTTAACAAATGTTTTTAATTGATCAGCTTTGGAGCTGTCTTCTAATCTCCCTGGGTTTCCTCATCTGTAAAATGAGGAGATTGCACAAGATGATCTCTGAGGTTCCTTGAAGCTCTTAAACTATAATCTATGATCTTCTGATTATTCTACCGTCAAATTTCTAAAGAATCTTCCTTTTTTTCTCCCAGTTTAAGTTGATTCTGTTAATTCATTATATACACACATATATACTTATACATTTATTATTCAGTCGTGTCAGTTGTGTTATAGAGCTAGTAAATATCTGAGGCCAAATTTGAACTCAGGTCTTTCTAACTCCAGGCTTGGTTTGGTGCTCTATCCACTGCTCCTAGCTGCCATACACAGACACACATATATGTATGTGTGTGTATATGTATATATATGCATACATTTATCTTCTCTCTCTCCTCTCTCTGTATACATATGTATGTATGTGTATATGTATATACACACATGCATGTCTATAAGTATGTATGTATATGTATATGTGTATATACATATATATATATATATGTGTGTGTGTGTGTGTGTGTGTATAATTGAAATTACACTTCAATTTTCCCAGTCTCTCCACAAGTCTCATGGAACTGGACTCAATATTCTTACTAAGAAGGCAAATTACTTTTGTCCTTCAGGTGCTAGTGTCTTCCCTACCAGAAATTTATCATGTTTTATTTTATTTATGTGTCACCCTAATAGAATGCAAAATTCTTGGAGACTGGGGCATTTCATTTTTTGTCTTTGTATATCGCTAATGAGTAGTAGAGGATCTGGCACATAGGAGATGATTAAAAAGACTTTATTGACTGATGGATTGAGATACCTGTGATTAAGTGGGTATTGAATTATTTTGCCACCTTGTGGTGAGTGAGAGAAATGAGTTTATCCAGGGTTCTAAGGCTTATAGAGTATAGTTTGAATTGACCAGACAACATAAGAATCTATTGAATCTAGACCCTTTAGAGGATGCTTAAATCCAAACTTAGACATGTGTGCTTACATGCACACACACACATTCATATATTGTGAATCATCAGTTAGAACTCAGGTGACATGACAATGAGGAAAGAATACTGGATTTGGGGTCAAAGAAGCTAGATCAACCACTAACTGTTGTCTTGGGCTAAAGTTGTAACTAGGTTAGCAATAAGGGCTTTTTTCCAGAGCACAGGAATTGATAGGTGACTGATAGCATTTGTAGCTCTTTATTCCTACCACTATAGAAACATGTAAGATTAGCAAGAACCATTAGTCATATGGGAATTTGACTCCCCCTATCTTCCACCTGTGGGGCAGTTAGATATCACAGTAGATAGAGTACTGAGTCTGGTGAGTTCAAATCAAGCCTCAGACACTTACTAGTTATGTAACCCTGGGCAGATCACTTAACCCCGTTTGCCTCAATTTCTTCATCTGTAAAATGAGCTGGAGAAGGAAATGGCAACTGCTCCATTATCTTTGCCAAGAAAATCCCCTGGACTTTTGTCCACATAGAGTCAGAAAGGACTGAACAATAACATTCTTCCAAAAACCAATTCCACTCTGGATATTTTTTTCCCTTGGCCACTCCCTAGACCATAGTTACCTCCTTTCTCTTTCTGGGTAATGGTATGAGCAGCACAGCCTTAAGATGTCCCTCTGAAATTTCTGCTATTTTCAACCTCATCTGAACTGAAGATGTATTTTAGGATACTTGCTCTCATTTCAAAAATCACAAACTATAGTTATATTTCAGATATGTCCCTTCCCCTTTGGGTCTGTAGTTTCTTTTATCCATAAAATGAGAGGATTTTACTAGCTGACTAATCCTAAAATCTGTTCCTATTCTAAATCCTATGATATTAGGCTTGGTTGCAGGAATATAAAGCAAGACCCTTCCTGCTGGATGTCAGAATAATATCTTCACCCTTTTCAATTCTTGCCTTTTCTCCAGAAAAAAAAAAATAATAGAACTTGGTCAAACCTAATTGTGATTTTCAGCCCTTTCACTTTCTAAAGTTTGGTGTCTGAATTAATCATTTAATTATTTTTTCTCTTTTCACTTTAGATTGTATAGTTCTGTGGAATTATCTATCTCTTGCTTTTTGCCCAGTCCAATTTTTCTTTTTCTTTCTCCCTGCATCCCCCCCTGTTTTTGTAATGTGTCACAGCATACTTAGGCTCATCATAGGACTCAGTTAATGAACCAGAGTCTGACTCTGTTTAGAGAATAACCCTTCAGTTTTCTTCTGTTGCATCTATTGCCCCTTCTGTCCTGAAATTCCAAAGAGAATCCTACACAAAGGACAATTTTGATCAGATAGGTGTTCCAGAGCATCAGGGAGGTTTCTTAATTAGCGGGAACTCAAACAATGAAGCTCAGACAAAGGTGGCTCACCCTAAGGTTAACCCCCATTAATGGCCATCCTTTACTAAGTGCAGGCAGCCCACTTCAGAAGCCTTTCTCACAACCAAATTCACACACTCATTAGCGGTAGCATTGAGTTTTATCTATCTACTAAACCCTGAAAGAAGAAAAAAAAATGGGGTTATCTATCTACTAAATCCTGAAAGAAGAAAAAAAAATGGGGTATATAATGGAGGATTCATCTCAGTCCTGGCTGAAGTCCTCAGTGAAATATCATAGTCCAGGTTTTGTTAATATAGATGATGAGGAGGAATTTTTATTTTTATTTTTCAAATAAATGGCATCAAGAGAATGTATGGTAGGAAAAAAAACCGGTTATATATTGATAAACTCCAATATCATTTTTCAAGGAGCCAGAAGTTTAGAAAAGGAAGAGATTCTAAATGTCTCAGAGAAATTGAAGGTATTTGGGACATGGTTTGTCCAAGGTCAAGAAGAGAGTTAGTGGTAGAACCAGGATTAGGCTCAAAGTCTACTCACTCCCACACAGTTCAATTTTCTATGATATCATATTGCATACATGCCTACTGTGAAAGACAGTATGACAGAGTGACTAAGGGATGACCTCAGGCTTCATGATCTGCCTGACAGGCACTGGTCACATCCGTTAAACCCTCAGTTCTCCGTGCATCTCTCTAGTTGTGAAATTGATTCGGTCCATGGAGTTTCCTTACCTAGGAGATTCTTTATAGTGATGAAATCACTAGTCAAGTCTCTATCCTACGCTACCTCCAAGAAAAATGAAGTAAATTATTACTACTGTGTTATGATGCTTAATGACAGGAGGAAAAGGAATGATCAATGCCCACACAGAAGAAATTAATCCATCCATCCAAAAAGAAAAACTAAATGAAACCAATGAAGAATGATTAAATGAGTTGATATAGGTGAATTTTATAGAATAAACACAGGGCAGCTAGGTGGTGTGGTGGATAGAGCACCAGTGCAGGAGTCAGTAGGACCTGAGTTCAAATCTCACCTCAGACACTTGCCACTCACTAGCTGTGTGATCTTGGGCAAGTCACTTAACCCCAGTTGCTCTCCAGTCATCCTGATGAACATCTGGTCACTGGATTCAGATAGCTCTGGAGGAGAAGTGAGGCTGGTGACCTGCACAGCCCTCCCTCACTCAAAACAAAGTCAAGTGCAAGTCATGTCATTACTTCTCTGATGGCATGGTCTTCTTACGGCAATGAAGGACAAACACACATATAAGGAAAACAGTAAATGTGAAAATCCAGAAAAACATGAAAATATTTATATAAATTGATACAATGTGAGGTCAACAGAATCAGTAAATACACACACACACACACACACACACACACACACACACACACACACACATGATTACCACAATATAAATGCAAAGAATGAAAAACTTGAAAAAAAATATATATATAGTGTGAGTATAACTAAGCTTGACCACAAAGAAGAAAATTTAAAAATGTATTTCCTTCTCTACTTTGCAAAGGTGGGAGATTATGGTTGTGGGATATTACATATACTGTCAGACTCAGTTGTTTTACTTTGTTTTGCTTCTATCCTATTTTTTATTCTGTTATAAAGACTAGGTCTCTGGATGGTGGGAGGAGAAGGTAAATGTTTGGAAAGAAAGGCAATGTAAGAGGAAAATGTATCAATAAAGCATTTTAATGGGATGAAGAAAGAACAACTCATAGACCTAGAAATAAAAGGGTCCTTGGAGGACATCAGTCCAACTTTCTAATTTTATAGATAAGGGAACTAAAGCTCTAGGAAACTAAATGAGTTGCCCAAGATCACATAGACATTAAAGATCAGAGGAGAGATTTTAACCAGGTCCTCTGACTCTGGAGTCAATGTTTTTTGTTTGTTTATCTGTTTTTGTTTTTTTCCTATTGAACTGCAAGAAAGTACATGCTTGGAGAGTATTTAGAAAATTTTGATGAACAAACAAGGAATTGAAAGACTTGCTTAAAGGAGAGCCCAAAAGAAAGCTGGGACTAAATTTAGGAGAACTGGGTTTTAATCCCACTATAGCATTTATTGCACATAGTAATAACTCCCATTTATAAAGCTCTTTAAGTTTAGAAAAGGGCTCATGTAACTTACATATCACATTTGGTCTAATTATGTCACTACCAGATAAGTCACTTAACCTACCAGAAGATCCTAAATTTCCTTTGGAACCAGGAGGGGAAGATCCAGTGGAATGAATGTAGTATGGTAGCTGGCTTCAAGTATTTGAATGGTTACCATTTGAAAGATGAATAAAAATTGCCCTGTTTGACCCCAAAGGATAAAACTGGGAGTAATAAATGAATGTACAGTACCTGGCACATGGTAGACCTAAATAAATGCTTGTTAGATTGAATTAAGGTTTCAGAGAGTTAAATTTGGCTTGGCTTGTTCATTCTAACAATTACTGCTATCCAAATATGGTATGGGTTGCCTTGAAAGTTGAAAATACAAACGGAGAAATAAAGACAGAGTTTTTAACTGTTTGACCATAAGCAATACATACATCACAAAAGACAGATCCAACTGTCTGACCATTACATACATACATAGTTACCAAAGAGTAAGCTGGGGGCTTCTTAATGGCTCCCCAGAGTCTCACCTGGCACAGAAATCTTCTTCCAATCCCCCAAAGCAAAACTTCACCTCAGAGTATATATACACTTTTCAGAGTTGGTATGACCTAGTACCTCATTACAAATAAACAAAATGTGTGTGTCTTCTCATAAAACAAGCCTCCCCTCATCAAGTTCCCCTTAATGGGTTCCAGGTGAGGCCTATTAATGGGCAGGGAACATCTTTAACTCTAATTAACATTACATCATAGCATATGATCCTTTCAATATATATATATAAGTTTTTGCATCAGTGTTTATTGGAAAATTGATCTATAGTTTTCTTTTTCTTTCTTAACTCTTCCTGGTTTATATATCAGTATCATGCTTGTGTCACAAAAGGAATTTGGTAAGACTCCTTGACCTATTTTTTTCAAATAATTTATATAGTATTAGATTAATTATTCTTTCTTTAAATGTTTGATAGAATTTGCTTGTGAATACTTCTGGCCCTGGGGACTTTTTTCTTAGGTACATGGTCAATGACTTATTCAATTTCTTTTTCTAATATAGAGTTATCAATTTTGGTTTTTAAGGTGATATTTACTTCAGGTTTTTTTTTGTGTGTTTCTCTTTTACCAAGTTGTTACCTTTTAATATTTTTCTTTCTTTGCTTTCATTTGTTTATTCTTTCTCTATCACTTTTATTTAAGTTTTAAAATCACTTTTAGCTCTTCTAGGAATTCTTATTGGGCTTGTGTCCAATTCACATTTTTTGTTTGAGGGTTTGCTTGTTTCTGTTTTGACTTCATTATCTTCTTTTGAGTCTGTGTCTTGATCTTCCCTATCACCACAGTAGTATTTTATATTCAGGTTCTTTTGTTACTGTTGTTTGCTCATTTTCTATTCTGTTTATTGCTTTGGAACTTTATGCAAACATTGGCGCCTGTTTTCAGTGTAGGGTGGAAAGGCCAAAGTTTTAAACTTCAAACTTTTTCATAGTCCTGGTTTTAGAATTAGTTCTGGGGATTTTGAAATTGTCAATACTTCCAGGATCGTACAATCTGGAAAGAGATGTTTCCACTACTCTCCTGATCTGTACTCTGGTTCTCATCCAGGAAGGGACCCTGATCCCTTGGGACTACCATGATACTGCTCCTTAGGGTCTTTGAACTCTTGGGACCAAAAATATGATACTGACTCTCAGGGCTCCCACTGTCTCTTTCTAAAAAATTTTATATACATACACACACACACACAGATTTGTGTATATTCATATATGTATATATATACATACACACAGAGATTTGTGTGTATGTATGTGTATATGTATATATAGATATAGATATATTTATAATTTATTTATTTTCAGTTTTCAACATTCACTTCAACAAGATTTTGAATTCCAAATTTTCTCCCCATCTCTTCCCTCCCTCCATGCCAGGACAGCATGCACCCAACCATCCCTTTCCCCAATATGTCCTCCCTTCTATCATTCTTCCTTCTCCCATCACCCACCCTCTTTTTTCCTGTAGGGCAAGATAGATTCCTATACACCATTGCCTATAAAACTTATTTCCCAGTTGCATGTAAAAACAACTAACATTCATTTTTAAAGCTTTGAGTTTCACATTCTCTCCCTTCCTCCCTCCACACCCACCCTCATTGATAAAGCAAGCAATTTGATATAGGTCATACATGTGTAGGCTTACAAAACACTTCCATAATAGTTATGTTACCAAAGACTAACCACATGTCCCTCTATCCTGTCCTGCCCTCCCATTTATTCTATTTTCTCCCTTGACCAATCCCCCCACAATAGTGTTTACCTCTGATTACCCCTTCCCCCACTTTTCTTTTCCCTTCTATTATCCTTCCTCTCCTATCCCCTTCCCCCTTGCCTTCCTGCAAGGTAAGATAGATTTCCATATGCAACTGAGTGTTTCTTAGTCCCTCCTTAAGCCAAATCTGATGAGAGTAAGGCTCACTTATTCCCTCTCACCTCCTCTTTCTTCTCCTCCATTGTAAAAGCTCTTTCTTGCCTTTTTTATGTGAGATGATTTACTGCATTCTACCTCTCCCTTTCTCTTTCTCCCTATATATTCTTTTTAACACTTAATTTTATTTTTAGGTACCCTTTCTTCATATTCAACTCACCCTGTGCCCTCTGTCTGTCTGTCTGTCTATCTATCTATCTATCTATCTATCTATCTGCTATCTATCTATCTCTCTGTATGTATGCATATGTATGTTCATATGTGTATGAATGCATGTGTATGTATATATGTATATGTGTGTATATATACATATATACATATATATATGTATATATATATACACACATAAATATACATATATATATATATACATATATATTCATATTCCCTGTAACTACCCTAATACTGAGAAAGGTCTCATGAGTTACAAATATCATCTTTCCATGTAGGAATGTCAACAGTTCAACTTTAATGAGACCCTTAAGACTTCTCCTTCCTGTTTATCTTTTCATGTTTCCCAAAATTCTTGTATTCAAAAGTCACATTTTCTACTCAGCTCTGGTCTTTTCAACAAGAATCCTTGGAAGTCCTCTATTTCATTGAAATTCTGTTTTACCTGAAGTATTATACTCAGTTTTGCTGAGTAGGTGATTTCTGGTTTTAATCCTAGGTAATTTGACTTCTGGAATATCATATTCCAAGCCCTCTGATCCCTTAGTGTGGAAGATGATGAATCCTGAGTTATCCTGATTGTATTTCCACACACTTGAATTTCTGGTTGCTTGTCATATTTTCTCCTTGACCTGGGGCCTCTGGAATTTGGCTACAATATTCCTAGAAGTTTTCCTTTGGGGATCTCTTTCAGGATGTGATTGGTGGATTCTTTCCATTTCTATTTTACACTTTGGTTCTAGAATATCAGGGCAGTTTTCCTTGATAATTTCTTGAAAGATGATGTCTAGGCTCTTTTTTTGATCCTGGTTTTCAGGTAGACCAATTGTTTTTAAATTATTTCTCCTGGGTTTCTTTTCCAGGTCAGTGGTTTTTCCAATTTCACATTATCTTCTATTTTTTTCATTCTTTGGGTTTTGTTTTATAATTTCTTGATTTCTCATAAAGTCTTTAGCTTCCATTTGCGCCATTCTAATTTTTAAGGAATTATTTTCCACAGTGAGCTTTTGAACCTCCTCTTCCATCTGGCTAATTCTACTTTTTAAGGCATTCTTCTCCTCATTGACTTTTTGGACCTCTTTTGCCATTTGGATTAGTCTATTTTTAAAGATATTATTTTCTTCAGCATTTTTTGGGTCTCCTTTAGCAAGTTGTTGACTTGTTTTTCATGATTTCTTGCATTGCCCTTATTTCTCTTCCAAATTTTTCCTTTACTTCTCTTACTTGATTTTCAAAATCAATTTTGAGCTCTTCCCTGGCCTGAGACCATTTCATATTTTTCCCCGAGGCTTTGGATATAGGAACTTTGACCTTGCCATCTTCCTCCAAGTGTTTATGTTTCATATGTTTTATCTTCCTCATCCCCAAGGATGTAAGAACATACATTTTCACCAAGAAAATAACTTTCTATAGTCTTTTTTCCCCTTTTTGGTCATTTCCTAAGCCAATTACCTGAACTTTGAGCTCTTTGTTGAGAGTGTACTGCCCCATGTTTCAGAGATTTTGTGCAGTTGTTTTCAGAGATATCTCTAGGGACCTATAAATTCATAGTTCCTCCAAAGTGGTATGATCAAAGGAGAGGTGTGTGCTCCTCGCCTGGCCTGTGCTCTGGTCTATGAGCAACCACAAGCAGTCTTTTCTGCCCTTGAATTGCAAATAGGATTCCCTTTCCATAGCTGCCACCAGCTCCACCACACCAGTGCTATTTCTTACCCTAGCACCACCACCCAGGACTATGACCCATATCAGCTGCTCAATTCCCCCACCTTCTGTAGGCAGAGAGCTCCAGAACTTGCAGCCAGCCTGGACTGGGGCAGGACCTGGGGCCAGATCATGTCCTTCTCTTACCTAGGTGAGAGAGCTTTCCCCACTGACCTTTGAAGTTGTTTTTGGTGTTTGTGGGTTGAGAAGTCTGGAAACCCATACAGCTGCCAGTGATTCAGCTCCCTGAAGCCTGTTACAGTCTGTCTGTTCAAGCACAGCACAGATTAGGGTGTGCTCTGCTCTGATCCCTGTGCAATAGACCCTTTCTGTTGGCCTTCCAGATTGTCTTGGGCTTGAAATTTGTTTCACTCTGTCATTTTGTGGCTTTTGCTGCTCTAGAATTTTTTTAAAGTCATTTTTATAGGTATTTTGAGAGGTTTGGAGGTGGAGTTCAGGCAGATCTCTGCTTCTACTATGTCATCTTGTCTCCAGCCTGCTCCCACAGTCTATTGACAGTATTTCTCCCTGCCTTTGAACTATGACCCAGAAGTGGGTATAAGCAATGGAGCTGCCAACCAGCACCTGGTCTTATGTCTAGTGCTAGTACAGGGGTTCCCTATAGTCTCTTTTGACCAGTTGCCAGGTACCTTTAGCATCTCTAGCTTGGGAGCTCCTGAAACTGATGCTGCTTTTGTTGCCATTATCTAGTCCCACCACTGGTGCTTCATCCATATGGTTCTGGGCCATCCTCCAACCTTCTATCACAGATGTCTCTTTCCAAACTTCTAAGTTGTCTTGGGCCGAAAGAACATCTCATTCTGCCCTTCTGTTGGTTCTACCAATTCAGAATTTGAGTTGAGGCATTATTTTAAAGTTGTTTGGAGGGAAGTATTGGGAGGGCTCAGATAAACTCTTCTTTGCCTCTGGACTTTGACTCCTCCTGCGTGTCTAAATACTTACTGATAAAGAGTGGAAAAGAAAGAAAGCATTTCTTGCTTAGTGATAGAGTACTATTTGGTCAGTGAAGACTAGTCAGAGGATTTGTAGCTAATTTGAAAATGTTAAATCAAAGGGTAAGATTAATATTGAACTGTTAAAAATCTGATATTCAACTTGTAAACTAGATATATCCTTAGATTGATCACAAAGTAGGAAATATATATTCCAAGCTGCTAAGGGAGAAACCTATAAGAAATTTTTACTTTTTATTTTATGTTTATGGCCATCTGCTGATCTGGGCTTTAAATACCCAGGAAGAGAAAGGTAGTGAGCTGTGAGTGAAACTCTGCCCACTACAGGAAAAGATATTGAGTTTTATGAGTATCCTTACAGAAGTCTTTTGACTCATAGGATGTGTGAGCTAATACTTGCCTAGTTCCCCCATGCTGGCTCATACTTGTGATGCTACCTATTTCTTCCTTTTTCTTCTCAGTGTCTTAGTTCATTTCCACATTTCCTACCCACAAATCTCTTCCCCTGAGATCAGGTTCAATGACAATCTGGGCAGTGTGCCCCCAGGTCGAGTATGAAACCCAATCAGAGCTTGGGGGGAGAGAGAATTGTCCCCCTAAAGGAGGTCTCCTATATTCCTTTGTTCCATATTCAGTGCTTTTTGGGGGATTTACCAAAGGTAGAAATGTTTGTACAGATCAAACATCAAAACTTATAAGGGAACATAGTTTCTAAACAATATCCTCTAAGAAATAATTGCAATTTAACATCAAAGAGATACAATCCTACTCTAAGGAGGAAGGTCCTCTATGATGAATTTATTGGAGTGCATGGACACAAATCACATAGGAAGAAAAGGCACACACATTGCAATCTACATCAAAGATAGTGACCATGCTAATGAGAACATAGATAAGTAGCATATAAAGCTACCACAAATTTCTTACTCTCCCCTTCAGTTTCAGATTACATTTTGTGTCTGGAATTTTTTGTTTACAAGAAAAGGGAAAGAAAAATTCAGGAATTCATCCTTTCTTCCCCTTCAGCAATTTATTGGTCTAACTTAACCCATCTGTGGCCATTAGTTACTTGAATTCTGGTAAGAGGAGATTGTCCCTCTCCTCAGTGGGTGGCTAACAAATTCTCTTTCACCTCTGTGGAATATTTCAGGGATAGGGAACATTATCTTTGAATGCATTTGCAGTCACCTTCATATATTTATACGTTCAGTACTTAGGCCCCTTTGAAATCAATGTGCAAATGATATGCAAACTAGGTGTCCCCAGGTTAACTGAAACAATATATTGCCACTTGAAGACCAAGTGGCTGGGAAATTTCCATGCCTAAATTCTCGCATCCTTAACCTTACTTGGCATTCTGATTAAGGCTTTCACAGTCTGATGATCCCCAAATCAGCCTTCTTCCTCTTCTATTGAAGTTAATGCATTAAGCAAAAAACAAAACAAAACAAAACAAAAAAAAACAACCCAAAACAGACCACTTCTTTCTTTTTGGAAAGAGGGGTGGTATTTTAATCAGTTTCACTGTATCGGCAACATGATGATGAAAGCATAGAAAGAGAGGTTTGTGCTGCACACAAGCCTATTTGTTAATTTTCTTATCATGTCCTTTGGCCTCACTCTCTGAAATCATTCCACCAAAATCTAAATATGACTTAGATGGTCTATCTTTGAACACTAACGATTAACATTTGTCAGTGTTTTGCTTTTCTTTATCACACACTTTGATCTACCATTTCTGATTCACAGAGGCTATCAAATATCTTTTGAATTTTGACAATAAAAACTGGGGAGAAGACAGTCCTTCTCAACTTCTGAATTGCAAACTAGATAGAGTTACACTTTACATTTGGCTACTCAGCTTTTGAAGCCAAGCAGGAAAATCTTCATCTTAAAATCTCCAGTGAAAAAGAACTGGTGCATTCCAGGTTGACTAGGTTTAAGGGTTTGTTTGTTTATTTATTTTTCCTATTTTTTTAAAATCTCATGACCTGATTTCTGATAAAGAGATTCATGTTCTAAAAGTTTTTTTTAGAGTAGGAATTCAGACATATAACATTTTATAATTCCAAAGCACTTTCACTCTCTTATTTCAACCTTAAAACAACTATATGAGCTCACTGAACCAGTATCATTATCCCAATATTACAGACGGGTAATCTGATACTGAGTGAGTCAATAATGACGAGCCTCTCTCATAAGTAAAAGTGTCTAGATTCAAATTCAGGTCTTACAAATCAATAGCTAGTATTCTTTTCATTATATCACATTGCATAATACAATTGAGCTTTAGCTATGGGAGCCTTATTTTATTCAAATCTATTTACTCCTTTTCTCATGTGAATTAGGTGAATTACTTTCTGGAAGATTGTAGAAAATAAGATAGGTACCACAACACTGGAGAAGGGCAAATGTCATTTTGATTTTGAACAAAAGAGGGGAAAGGATATAATACGAAAATTTGCAAATAACCTTGACTTTCTTTGACCCTTGGAAAAATCTAGAAGATGCTATTCAAAGGATTGTTAGTCAAGAGCCTGAAAAGACAGGACTGAGCAGAATGAGCCATGATGGCCTTATCAAGGTAAACTAGATGGAATGTTTTCTTTTTAAACAAGGTCACTAGATTATTTGATCAGAGAAATTTTTTGCATGCTATTTACTTAATTTTTAGCAAGCATGTATATATATATATATATATATATATATATATATATATATATATATATATATATATATATATATGCATGTGTGTGTATTTATTTAGAGGATGAATAAATATGAGTTCAATAATAGTTCATTTGGGTAGATTTGGAACTAGTTGAATGATAGAACCTCAACACTTGGAAGAAGGCCATTAGTGAAGCAACCCAGGGATCTGGCTGGCCAGGGGCAATTTAACCTTTTGTATTTTGATTTGAATAAAGTGATTTGAATAAAGGCATAGATGGAACATTTATCAAATTTGCAGATGGTACAAAGTAAAGTAAGATAGCTAACATGTTGGATGACAGAGTAAAGATCCCAAAATCTTAATAATCTGTAATGTTGGATCTAATTTATAGAAAGGGACTTTATAAGGATAAATTCAAAGTCTTATGTTGATTTTTACAAATCTATTTTACAAGTATCAGATCAAGGAGATGTGTCTTGCTAGCAATTTATAGATAGACAGACAGATAGAGAGATGGATGATAGATAGATAGATAAACTAGATATATATCTACCTAGTTTACTAGAAATATCTAGTTCTAGTAAAGAACTAGAAACTAAAAGTAATAGGGTATCTATCAATTGTGGAATGGCTGAGCAAATTATTTTATAGGAATGGGATAGAATTTGGGCAGCTAGGTGGCAACATTAGATAGAATTCCAGACCTAGAATCAGGAAGACTTGAGTTCAAATCCAACCTCAGATACTTTCGAGCTGTGTGACTCTGGGAAAATCACTTAACCCTATTTGCCTCAGTTTCCTCATCTATAAAGTGAGCTGAAGAAGAAATGAAAAACCACTATAGTATCTTTGCCAAGAAAACCCCAAATGGGAGCATGAAGAGTAAGACAAGACTGACAAATAACTAAACAATAGCAATAATCCAATACCATTGTTTCATAAGACATGATGAAAAGCATGGTTTCAGAGAAAACTTTGAATACTTGTATGAACTGTTACCAAGTGATGTGAACAGCACCAGCAGCACAACTTATTTACAAACAACCACATCACAAAGACAGATAACTTTAAAGACTTAAGAAGTTAGGCTAATGTAATGACCAACCATGATTATAGAGGAGTGATGAACAATGCCTGTCCAATTCCAGACAGAAAGGTGAAAACTCAAAATGGAGAATGAGACATATTTTTTGACATGGCCAATGTGGAAGCTTGTTTTGTTTGACTATTCATATTTGTTACCAGGGTTTTGTTTTGTTTTGTTTTGTTTCGTTTTGTTTTTTTTTATCCCCTAAGTGGGAAAGAAAATAAATGTTTGTTAACTGAAACAAAAATTAAAACAAAAGATATGGGGGGAAGGGGTGGCAAGATGGCAAAGTAGAAAGATGCCCATATGCTAGCTCTTCTCCCACAGCCCATAAAATACTTGTTAAAAATTACTCTCAACAAATTCTAGAGCAGCAGAAGCCACAGAACAACAGTGAAAGAGATTTCCAGCCAAAGGTAACCTGCAAGGCCAACAGGAAAGGTCTATCCCATGGGATGCTGAGTGGAGCAGAGCCCAGCCCTGGCCACATGGCAGCAGGAGGAACAGCACTGAAATAGGCCTCCAGGGCAGAATTCCCAGCAGGGAAGGTCTCAGTTCCCTCAACCCACAAGTGCTGAAGAAAGCTTCAAAGGTCAGTAAGAGGGCTTTGCCAACTGGATGAGAGGGGGACAGGGCTCCCCCCAGCACTGGTCCCAGGCTGCAACAGCAGTAGCAGCAGCATCAGCAGCAGTGGCGGTGGCAGCAGTGGGTGTCCGTTTGTGAAGCACATGGCCTAAAGCCACTGGAGGAACTGAGCAGCTGATCTGAAACTCAGCCCTGAGCATTGTACTGGGGGAGGAGGAACACTAGAACCCTCTTCTTGAGACAAGATTCAGAAGTCAAGTAACTGGGAAAATGCCCAAAAAAGGGAAAAAATAAGACCATAGAAGGTTGCTTTCTCTGTGAACAGGTATTTCCTTCATCCTTTCAGATGAAGAAGAATAAAACATATTGTCAGAAGAAGTCAAGGTTTCTGAATCCAGTACCTCCAAAACGAATATGCAATGGGCTCAGACCATGGAAGAGCTTGAAAAGCATGTCAACAGCTTGCTAAAGGAGACCCAAAAAATGCTGAGGAAAATAACACCTTTAAAAAGAGGCTAACTCAATTAGAGAAAGAGGTCCAGAAAGCCAATGAGGAGAAGAAGGCTTTAAAAAGCAGAATTAGGCAATTGGAAAAGGAGGTTCAAAAGCTCACTAAAGAAAATAGTTCTTTAAAATTAAGAGTAGAATTCAGGGAAGCTAAGGACCATATGATAAACCAAGAAGTTAAAAAACAAAACTAAAGGATTGAAAAAATAGAAGATAATGTGAAATATCTCATTGGAAAAACAACTGACCTGGAAAACAGATCCAGGAGAGACAATTTAAAAATTATGAGACTACCTGAAAGCCATGATCAAAAAAAGAGCCTAGACATTATCTGTCATGAAATTATCAAGGAAAACTGCCCTGATATCCTAGAGCCAGAGGGAAAATAAATATTGAAAGAATCCACTGATCATCTCCTGAAAGAGATCCAAAAAGAGAAACTCCTAGGAACATTGTGGCCAAATTTCAGAGTTCCCAAGTCAAGGAAAAAATACTGCAAGCAGCTAGGAAGAAACAATTTGAGTACTGTGGAAATACAATCAGGATAACACTGGACCTAATAGCTTCTACATTAAGGGATCAAAGGGCTTGGAATATGATATTCCAGAAGTCAAAGGAACTGGGATTAAAACCAAGAATCACCTACTCAGCAAAACTGAGTGTAATACTTCAGGGGGAAAAAATGGTCGTTCAATGATATAGACGACTTTCAAGTAGTCTTGATGAAAAGACTAGAGCTGAATAGAAAATTTGACTTTCAAACACAAGAATCAAGAGAAGTATAAAAAAGTAAACAGGAAAGAGAAATCATAAAGGACTTTCTAAAGCTGAACTGTTTACATTCCTATATGGAAAGATAAGATTTGTAACTCTTGTGACTTTTCTCAGTATTTGGGCAGGTGGAGGGATTATACACACACACAAACACACACACACATATAGACAGAGAATGCAGGTTGAGTTGAATCAGAAGGGATGGTATCTATAAAAAATATAATTAAAGGGTGAGAGAGGAATATGTTGGGAAGAGAAAGGGAGAAATGGAATAGGGCAAATTATTTCTCATGGAAGAAGCAAGAAAATTTTTTTTTAATGGAGAAGAAAAGGGAGGAGGTGAGAGGGGAAAAGTGAAGCATACTCTCTTCACATATGGCTTAAGGAGGGAATAACATGTTCACTCAATTTGGTATGAAAATCTATCTTACACTACATGAAAGTAGGGGAGAAGGGGACAAGTGGGGCAAGGGGGATGATAAAAGGGAGGGCAAATGGGGGAAGGGAGTAATTAGAAGTAAATACTTTTGGGGAGGGACAAGGTCAAATGAGAGAATAGAATAAATGAGGGACAGGGTAGAATAGAGGGAAATATTGTTAGTCTTACACAACATGACTATCGTGGAAGTCTTTTGCAAAATGACACATATTCTGTATTGAATTGCTTGTCTTCTCAGAGGGGATGGGTGGGGAGGGAGGAAAGGAGAGAAGTTGGAATTCAAAGTATTAGAAATGAATGTTGAGAACTGTTATTGCATATAACTGGGAAATAAGAAATACAGGTAATAGGGTATAGAAATCTATCTTGCCCTACAAGAAAAGAGAGAAGATGAGGATAAGGGAAGGGTGGGATGTGATAGAAGGGAAGGGCTCATTGAAGGCAGGGGTAATCAGAATGCAAGGTGTTATGGGGTGGGGGGAGGGGATAGATGGGGAGAAAAAGTGGAACTCAAAATTTTGTGGAAATGAATGTCAAAATCTAAAAATAAATAAATAAAACTATTATTTTAAAAAAAGATATGGGAATTATAGTCCATTCTAATTTTAACATGAATCAACATTGTAATTGTAATGTGGCAACTGAAATCTAGTGTGATTTTAGATTGTATTTAAAATTAAAAAGGCATAATATCTGGGGCTAGTGGGGTGACAGAGCTATCTTACTCTTATTTAGACCACATTTGGGCATTACTTTTTAAATAAAGATATTGACAACTTGGCAGCAAGGAAGGCAAGTAGGATTGGTGAAGGATCTTGTGATCATATCATCTGAAGATGAATTGAGCTGACGTTAATTATCCTGAAGAAGAAAATACTTAAGGAGGACATTAGAGCTGCAGATTTAGAGTCAGGAATAACTGGGTTTAAATACTGCCTCAGTATCTTCCAAGTCTTATGACTGTTGCCAAGACCCTTAGCACTGGCTGCACCTTAGCTTTCAATTCAGTAAAGTGAGGGAATTGGGAGCATGGTCTCCTAAAGTCCCTTCCAGGTTTAAATTAGTGATCCTATAGTCCTAAGTATTTCAACAAATATCCTGTGGGAAAAGAACAAAGCCAGTCCAAATATCCCTGGAGGGCAGAACCAGGAGTAAAAAATGCAGAAAAGTAGTTTATGGTTAATTAAAGGCATCATCAGTAACAGAAACTTCCTAACCATTAGAGTGATTCTTAAGCAGAATAACCTGCCTCAGGAGATGGTGTGTTCCACTTAACTGGAGATCTTCAAGGAAAGGCTGGGTAATCACTTCTCAGATATGTTATGGATGAATTGGATTACCAACCTTTTGAAGCCTCTTCCAACTCAGACTCTGTGATCCTATTCATGCAATATTTGCTTATGCTAATCAAAAAGAAATAAAATAAGGATGTGTAAGTGTTGAGTTCACCCAACCTGAAAATGCCCTGATGGAAGTGAGTTCTGGGGGAGGGGAGATCATTATTCTAAGTCATAACCAAGGTGGAGAAAAAATGAAACCAACAATGAGACTTTGAAAATAGAATGGTCACAACCTATAATTTTCTCCTCTTGAGTTTCTTTCCTTACAAAATGAAACACGGAGGTGAATAACACAATGAGGAAACATCTGAACTATTAAGATATACCCACGTGCCATGGCATCAGCATTTCAAGAAATGAAACAATGATACAGTATAGGTCTGGAGTAAAATATATCTGTCTTAAAAGAATGAAAAGTTGAAATCTAACCCCTGATTTCAGTCAGGGTTTCCTAAGATGCCCCAAAAATCTTCATCTCTGGGATATCTAAAGTAAAGTTTGATCATCATCATTATTACTCATATTTCTATAGCATTTTGAGATTTAAAACATTTCCTCACAAGAATGTTGTGAGTATATAGCAGCAAGTACTATCCTCAGGTTAGAGATGAGAAACTTAGGTTTTTACAACCTAGGTGATTGACTCAAGGTCACCCACTGAATGTCAGGCCTGCCATTCTAACGCTGATCTGGGTCTAGGTCCAATGTTCTTCCTGTGCTTATATAGCACAGCTAGTTGTTTTGATTTTCGAAAACCCAGAACTTTAATTTTTCCACATTCTATCAGATCCTATTCTAGAAATTATATGTGAATCAATAGTGCATAGAGAACAATGTTGTTGTTTAAACAACAATGCTTGTTGTTTCATTGATGGTCAGAATTACAGAACTGTAGTACTGCGAAAAACTCAACATAAAATCATAAATCCTGACTCTCCCACTTACTAGATCTATGATTTTGGGCAAGTCACTTAACTTTTCAAGTCAGTTTCCTTACTTGTAAAATTAGAATATTGATCTAGTTGATACTGAAAGTTTCTTATAGGAATATGTAAGTCTCAAGATTCCTGAAAGCACTGGCATCTTACGATTCTTCAATCATTCTTGAGTTTGTGAACTTATTGGTAATTTTATATGCCAAGAGAATCATCAAAAAGTATGTAAACAATTACTTACATAAAGAAATCTGTGTACAGAAAAAGGAAACTTAAGTCATCACTAATGACTCTACAGAAAGAGGAAAATGTTTGCCCTAGAAAAGATGATTTTGTTCAGTGCATTCTAAAAAGGGCAAAATAAACGACAGGATATTGTGTAGAGAAGAGAGATTTGTATAGAAGATCGGTTTAAATCTCTTATTTTCTCAAAATTGCATTTCATTACTTGAACTCACAGTTGGGAACAAGTTCTAGGACATAAATCTTAAGTGTGGGAGGAGGCAGAGACTGAAGTCTTTTTCCTCCCCAAATCAGCCGCATAAACAGCTCTTAACAAGAAGGCTTCCTTTTTGTGCATGAAAGTTTGCACTTCATTACCCTTAATTGCATGCTTTAAAAGGTATTCTTTGTAAATGCATATTGAACTGAGTAGATTATAAAACATTGGCTTTTCCATGTCTGCTAACTTCATTTGACTCTTATCCTTAACTCTGAGTTCATCCATTGCCTCTTCCAAGGATAAACTAAAACAGACCTTCATCTTAGATATGGTCCTTTTCTTTCTTGAGAAAATATTCAGTTACTCAAATGGATTGGTAATCTTAGTGATGTGAGTATTCTTTTTAGTGATACAGATGATAATGCATTTTGTGCATTTCTTTCCCAGGTCCTTCCATTACTTCACCACAAATGGTCTGCTTGACATGCTGGTGACCTTCTGGTTTTCCTCAAATTGCAGGTATAACAATGCAGCATTTCAATTGTCCATCAGTTATCCCCCATCTTCTTTCTGATCTTACATTTCTTTGATGACAGCCTTTTGTATATTTGATGACAAATTTCCTTTTGTAACTCATTTTTCCTAAAATGTGGAAGCCTTTTAAAATATATTATATACTTCTCTATTGCCAGTTGGGTGATCCTTAACACCTGAGCCAACATTATTCTCCATTTCCAGGATCTGTATAAGATATGCATAACTAAATGTGCTTTTAATATATCTAGATCTAGACCTCTATTTCTATATATGTGTTTATCTATACAGGTGGATGTGTTCTCTAGGTTTTCCATGCAACTTTATACAGTAGCCAGTCAATAAGCATTTAAGTACTTCACATGGGTCAGGTCTTGGTTCTAAGAATGTGAGGATACAAGAAAGGTACCAAAAACCCCTTCTCTCAAAGATCTAGAATTCTCATGTGGGAGGTGATATGTAAATAACTAGGTATATTCAAGACATACACATAATATATGAAAGGCAATCCAATAGAGGAAAGCACTAATATATGGGGTGAGAGTGGGGAACAAAACCTTGTGCAGAAGGTAAAGCTTGACCCAAGTGTTGAAGGAAGCCAGTGAAACCAAGAAGCAAAAGTGAGGGGGCCAAGCCTCCCAGATGTGAGGGAGAGCCATTGGAAAGGGACAGAGATAGGAGATAGAGCATCACATTCCAAGAACTATAAGGACAGTTTGTCTATATTATAAAAAAAATGGAGAGCAATAGAGTGTAAGAATTCTGAAAATGTACTAAGGAGACAGGGTATGATGAGCTTTAAATGACAAACAGGTGAATTTATACTCCTCCTAGAAAAAATGGGGAGTCATTGGACCTTACTGAACAAAGGGGGTCTTATGGTTAGACTTGTAATTTAGAAAAACCATCTTTGCAACTGACTGAAGGATGACTGGAGTGGTAACAGACTTGAGGCAAGAAAAGTAGTTAGAAGGCTATTGCAGCGCCTAAAATTTGGGATGATGAGGTCTTGAACTGAGAACAAGTCCTCCTGTTTTATGGATTTCTTGATATAAATGGTCAAAGGTTTATCAAACAAAGTTATGCTCATTATTATAGATTTCAAGTAATCATGCATAATTTGTGTTTATGCATAGGAGATAATTTGTTGGAGAAGAGCCTTTAAGGTGGCATTTTGTTCAACCTAATCAAATCTTTTTGTGGTCCTCAAACAGTATGTTCAGGAGGTCATATATTCTCTATATTATTCAGCCAATATTATGATTGTAACAGCATGATATATAATTAGCTTTTAAAGTCTTGTATGTTCCCTTCTGATTTTTTTTTACCAAGGATTTCCTTGATGCATGTATTTAGATCATTCATATATGTATATATATATGCATATAAGATACACATATAGAACATATATATGTATATGTGTATAGATGTGTGTGCACATACATATATATGCATGTTGTCTATATTTGAAAGTAAGTATATTACTTGGGAGTTATTGATGTTGTCTTGTTTATTTTTTAGAATAATAAAATCCAAGAATTTTTCAGCTCCATTGGTATCTTATCCTTTGGATTCCTTAAAAATCAAAACCCTTACAATTGTTTTGCCTTTAAAAGAACCTCCTCTGTATACAATTGATGTGGCCCACTTGATTTCTCATTTATGTTTACTTCGGTACCATTTCTACTTTCTCTAGAAATACATTTAGTTCCCAGTTATTACAGTCCAAAGGTGAGGATTCCACTATCCTTGATGGTGAAGATAGGTTGTTATTAATATCGTCCTGTAATTTCTTTCATTTGATTATTGTCCACCTTTCAGTGGACAATCTCTAAACGTATTAGAAATACTTTGTTTTGTCTTCTTTCTTGATAAGTTTTCTTTACTCTTGTTTTCTCTTCACTGTTTTTCTCTATCAGTTTGTTCATTATCTTTCACTACCTATTTCTACAAGTTTTTACAAATGATCTTAAATTCTAAATTAGTGTTGCCCTTGGCTGCTATATCTTTTTTTCTTATAAAGGAGGTCAAGTGTTTGCTGACTAAGATGTTTTATATGTCCATTTTGACTCATTATTGTTACAGCTGATTTAAAGTTCCACATAAAATTGCTATGATCTGTGTTGTTATTTCTCCCATCCATTTCCTATTTCTTAGGACAGGATGAGAGTTGTTTTAATTTAATATTGTATTTTTTCTTTTTATATTCCCACTTCCAGCTTTGTATTAATTTTTATCTTTGTTCTAACAAGACAATGATCTAACTATATACAGATAGTTAATTCAGGAGTATCTTTCACTCAAATCTAATCAATTTAATTTCAGGGAGAAGAGGCTAATGTTTTTCAGTACTCATCATGTCCAGTATCTTTGAATTCTTTCTCTTAAATTATTTCTGACCTCAGTCAAAAAGCATTACTAGGTCCTAGGAACTATGCTAAGTGCTGAGGATACAAATATGAGCAAAAAGAAATATACTCCCTGCCCTCAAGGAGTTTACTGTTGTTGTGTTTGTCCTTTGTCCTCAAAGAGAACCATGACTTCAGGGAGATGATGACATGACTTTCAGTTGACTTGGATATGAGTGAGTGAGGGCTGCGTAAGATCACCAGCCTCACCTTCTCCTCCAAAGCCATCTAGGTCCAGTGGCCAGATATTCATCAGGAAAACTGGAGATAGCCCAGGTTGAAAGGAGCTTACATTCTAATGGGAAAAGTTAACACATGAAAGGAAAGCTGAAAAGTAGCAGAGGAGAAGATGTAGCCAAGGGCCATCATGGTGTCTGTCCACAGAATGCAGGGTGGTTGGTCTGAGATCCTTCCCCAAAATGAAGGTTCTGGGAGGAAGTCACCAGTGGGAGAAGGATCCACAGGAGTGAAAAGTGTAGGCAAGAGGAAGATATATCATGGTGACACAGTCTGAAGAATTAGATTTGTAAGTATGAAGCTTCTGTGTAGTCATAACCCAAACCATATTTCCCCAAATATTTTTTATAATTCCTATCTATTCCACTTTTACATTGAAGTCACTGAGTATCAAAATATCTGTTGATTTATTTTGAAGGTCTCATGGAATCCTTCATAGAATATCTCTGCCTCTCTACCTCCATGTCAGGTGCTGGTTTATAAAGTACAATTTTTTTATGGTGCTTTTTTTGCAGACATCATGAATGTTATAATATTGATAACAATATGCCCTACTGGCTGACTGTCTATGCCAAAGGAGATAAATCTCTCTGTACTTAGCTGGGCTGGTCCTCAGAAAATAGACAGGATCTGTTTCTGGTATCATATTCTGTATCTTTCCAGCAAGGTAGTTCATGCCAAAACTTGTATTTCCCTAGTAGAGCTTTTGAGAAGCCAAGGTCACTCTCATACCTCAATAACTCACTAAAATAGGATGTAATAAAGAATTATGAAGATAAATAGATCATGATAATATGTAGAAGGAACCCTACTTCCTGAAAATGGATTTTGATTACATACTAATGGAGGAAATACCACACAAAGTCAGATAAGACTGATCTCAGGCTGAGGCAGTGTGGGCAACTGACAAAGTGATAACATTTGAGGAGCATCCACAAGCCTATATTTCAAAAAAAAAGTTTCTTTGCCTGACACAATGACAGAATATAGTAAAATTCTAATCATCAGAGTAATTCTTTAAGGACCTTCTCTAAGAGGTTATTTCTCATGGGCATCTTAACTGGGGCAAAGGACTATATTGTTCTGATGCTACAGTGTGGCACAGAGCTTACTGTTGATTGTCAGAGGCTGGACCTGAAAACTGCAAATGCTGGTAGAACCTATGCAACTGGAAGGGCTTCAAATATATCTTAATAAAGAGCTACGTATCTATTATCTAAGAGTCAGCTTCTCTAAGGGAGGAAAGTCTTCTTACTAAGGACTGACCAGCAGGTTATTAAATTTTTTCAGCTGTAGAAACTTATGATGAGCATCAACTATTTAAGGAAGATCAGCAATCTGTTTCAGTGGAAGTACTGTTCCACAAAAAAAAAAAAAAAAAAAAAAAGAGGCCCAAATCTTTGAAACATTGAAGAAAGAGATTGTGATACCTGTCTAAATTGTATGTCAGAACTGAATCTCTGGATACATATAAATCAGGTTTAATCTGGGGAAACTTTTCACAGAACATACGATTTTGGGTCATATTTCTAAGTATGACTCTCCTGGGAATATACAGAAAGGCCTGCTTTTGCTCATCTAGAATTTCTCCTCCAAAAACCTGAAAACAGATCTTGCCCAGATATCTGCAGAAAAGGCAAAATTTCTCTCAGATAAAATGTGAGAACATAGGCTAATAATACTCCAAATACAATAAAAAGTTTATATAATGTAATAATATAAGAACATAAAGGATTAACATGATCTGATATATTGTCAAGGGAATTCTTTAAGTGAATCTCACCTCCAAAGGATTATACACTTCTTCAGATTTATAATATTAAACTATGATTGAAACTCACCTGAAGGGAGAAAGTATTTAGGGTCATTAGAGGATGGGTGTTTTCTTTTCTCTTATTCTATTTAGGCCACATAGAGCGAACACTAAAGCCCAAGTGTGTTCTTTATACCAAAACTGATCCAAAACTCTGGTTCCAGTTTTCTCTCCAAACGTCACCTGGTCCAGGAAATTGACACTATCCAAGAACTATGCATTTTCATTCATGAATCTTCATCCAAGGATTTGTAATTGTCTAAAAACTATTCCTCTATATCCAGGACGCCCGACCCCATAACTTGGTGTTGTGTAGGAATTCTCTTATTCCCTAGAAGGCTTGGTTGCTGAATTCTTCTGCTATTCTAGGAACTCTTGCTATTGTTTCACCATTGTTTCTTAAGTTTCCATCACAATGACCACATGGTTTCTCTCCTGGGCTCTATGGTTCCCTAGAAGGACCTTAGGATGATTTGGCCATGCAGATTTCGATCTAGGGAAATCTATGTTTCTTCTTCACCTTTCCACGTTTTCTTTCTTTTAACATGTCATTTCTAGTGGCACAGCTTGCACATACAAAAGCCACAGCTTAAAAAATAATCTCAAAATGACACGATTCAGTCAATCATCTTTAGTGCGGTGTCTATGGTCCAACAAGTATGTAGATCATAGTGTTCATTCATACTGCACCAAAAAAGATTTTATTAATGCTAGAACAAACTGTCCAATGAAATGTCTGACAGGGATGCTCATACCTTCCACAAGGAGATTTGTACATTTTCCTTTAATCCTTTCAATCATGTCAAAGTACCTCTTGTCACATCCTCTACACTGATAATTGTTATGAACTTTATTTTTGTTTAATAAAGGGAAACTGAATATTTGGGGCAAACTATTTTCAGTGAAGTCATGTTTTGTTCCTCAGTTTCCCTTGGTGGCGCAGTCAGAGACAGAATACTAGGCTAGATGGATTACTGGATGGAATTGGCCTGGGCTGTCTGATATTTCTTATTGAAAAGCAAAAACTAGTATTGTTCCTAGTCATCATAGTAATGATATGAATAACATTTCATATAATTAGCTCTTACAGGATTTGAAAGAAAGAGTTAGGAGGCAGACACAACTCTGTGGCATACTTTCTCCCTACTCCCTGGTGCCCAGAGCCCATTTATCCCCTGACTTCCCAGTGCACTCCTCCCCCAGCTCTCATATTCATAAGGAACCTAGGGTGAGAGGGGTTGACTACAGCAACAAGACACATTCCAGGGAAAATCATAACAGCTAAAGTTCAGAAAGGTAAGTAAGCCCTTTCATCTGAATATTATTTGGAGTAGGTGGGAACTGAAGGAACTAGTGATTATCAACCTGAGTAGAAGAGAAACTAAGAAGATAAAAATAAGTCAAGCCATTCTCAGGAATCTTTAGCTAACCTCGACTTCAAGAGATATCATCCTGGTGGAGTTTTAAATTCCACAAGGCCAAGAGAAAGATCCAGGTAGGTAAGTCAAGAATAAGTGAACATTATCAAATTGAAGAGTCCAATATATCTAAGGGTCAAAGGCAAAGAACAGGAATACCTCCTGTTAAAGCAACTTTTTGACTTAGATCCATAACATCAGAGAGTCATGATTGATCACTATAGGATCAGAAATCTCTACTCTTCAATTTCACAGAAAAGGAAAATGAAGCCTAGAGAAGAAATTCTACCAAAGATGAAAAATTACTTGTCCACAAATGGAAAGCTTCAAAGCTAGAATTGAATCCAGTTCTTCTAATTCCAAATCTAGGCCTTTTTCTGCTACATCATACTTAACTAGGATCTGATGCCTGGTTAGGTCCCATTCTCAATATTTCTCTCCTTTTAAAAATGTATGGATCCTTTTTTCTATTAGGTGATCATAGAAATGAATATGTTGCTTTATTTTCAACCATTCATGTATGCATACATATTCATGAACTGATAAAATGTTGGTCTTCATATTTCCCCTTCTTTTCTAAACAGAAGGAATGCCCATATAGGACTTCATTTCCCATAGTACTACAGGCTAAGAGAATATACCTTACTGGAAGAGATTCTTAGTAGCACCTCTTTCACAATACATGGGCTGTGAAAGAGCCTATA
Organism: Notamacropus eugenii; assembly: GCF_028372415.1. Lineage (NCBI taxonomy): Eukaryota > Metazoa > Chordata > Mammalia > Diprotodontia > Macropodidae > Notamacropus > Notamacropus eugenii. The sequence goes on from NC_092872.1 coordinate 554,418,292, forward strand.
GTTTGCATGCATCAATAGGTATAGGCTCTGACTATCAGAGAAAAATTCAACAAAATGGTAGTTTTAAAAGTTGGAGTAAAGAAAACATGGGGGTAGTAATCAGACAAGAAGAGTTAGATAGACAGAAGAAAGAAGGTAACTACATGGGTCATTATGGTCATGGTAATAAGTAGGGAACGGCTTTCAACTATTCCTCAGTCCAAAATATAGGACTCCCAAAAGCAACAATATAACAATAATGATGGTGGTGGCAGTAATGGTGATGATGATGAATATGAAAGTTTATAAAAAATTTAATAAGGAAACACTCTAAGAAAGAGAAGGCATCTAACTTTAAGTATATACCAACATAACTATGAATTCTAAAGTTTCTGTATTGTTGTTCAGTTGTTTCAGTCATGTCTAACTTTTTGTGACCTCAGAATTTTCTTGACAGGGACATTTGCCATTTTCTTCAGTTCATTTTGCAGATGAAAAACTGAGGCAAAGAGGGTTAAGTGACTTGTCCAAGATCACATGCCTAGTAAATATCTGAAGGATTTGAACTCCAGGCTCAGTGCTCTATCCACTATACTGCCTATGTGCCCCTAGTAGGTTAGGTGCTCTCCTACAATGCAGCGGTGTTTGGAATGTGGAAGGATTTTATGTTATACTTCTGCTGTAAAAGTAACAGACTGTACTCTTATTTTTAAAAGAGACAAAAATTGGGTTCCTTTCATTTTATTTACATTAGTTTGTGTCTTAGTTGTTTTATTTTGGTATTGTTATTGGATGTTTGTATTTTAATATAGTCTAATAGAATAATATATCATAAGGATTTAGACCATGAAGTGAATAGTTTATGACTTCCAAACAACCATGTTGAACTTGACAGTAGTCAAGGGGAGCTACAGGAATTCCATGCATTTTGTACATACCATGTAAAAGAGTATTTCCTTTTATTCACTCTAAAATGATCCCTTTCAAACTTTAAAATGTTCTATTTCTAATATTCTAGTATTGGCTGTACCTCTTCATGTGCTATGTCTTACCAGTAATCCTCACCAGTAATTTTAGTGTCTTGGTGTAATGGAAAGAACATTTAGCTTGAATTCAAAATATATGAGTTCTGGTGCTGAGAATTATTCCAACATCAAGGAACTTTCAAGGTCACACAGGCAGAGAATAGGAAAGCAGAAATGTAGAGTAGGATTAGTGGTAAATTTGGAATTCAATTGGATTTCAGTCTTGCTGCTATTATAAACTAACTAGGTTACTCCTGTCAAATCACTTTGGCTCTTTGACCCTCATTTTCTTTTCCAGTAATATTGGGGAATTAGATTTGATGAAGTCCCTCCCTTCCAGCAATATCTCTATGGTCCCAAGATTAGTACCCTTTGCATTACTCCCTGTAGCCAGGGTGATTGTTAAGAAAGTACTAAGTTTTTGAATGATGGATTTAAGGTAAACCCTCACTCAACAAGCATTTATTAAATACCTACTAAGTACCAAGCACTATGCTAGACATTGAAGCCCAAATTCATGAGTGAGACAGTTCCTACCCTTTAGGTGCTTACTTTCTTGAGGGAGGAGGGGAAGTGGTAGAGCTACATGATACTTGCTAGCAAGTAAATATAGGACTTATACAAAATTCAAAAGGATTCTGGGTGCAGGGGTGGGGGTTGGAGCATTAACAATTGGAGGAATCAGGAAAGACTGAAAGACATGACCCCCGTTAACCCTTGAAGGAAATTAGAGATTTGCTGGGGTGGAGGTGAAAAGGAACGTCTTCCAGGGATTGTGCCTTTCTGCAAAGCACAAAGGCAAGAGGTATAATGTCATGAATGGAGAAAAGCAAGTAAGTCAGTCTGAGTGGATGATGTTTTCGAACTGTATTCTGAGAATCTCAACAGTTCTGTAGATAGAATGGATATTGTCTGAGTTGAAGGAAGAAAGATACTTTCTCCAATATCCTTGTGAATCTATGAAGTCTTCCTTCCCACTTACTCCTTTCACTATAAGTCAAAATACATACATGAGTTATAGTGGATGTAACGCATGAATCCATTGTGGTTGAAAAACCAACCCTAGAAGCCAATCCTCTTGTGATAAACTTCTCTGAAGGTAGCCAGGCTGTTAGTCAGAAAAGGAACAAAATTGATTACTGAGTTCACTTTTAGAGAATTTCTCCAGGTAGGATGTGCCAGAGCAGGTGCTCTACAACTTGTACTTTGAGAATCAAGAGACCCTTTCAAATCATAGTGAAGCATAGTCAGAGGACTTTAGTGGAGAGATTTGAGAAAGATCGTAAATCATTTCTAAGTTTGTGAACTGACATGACCTCATTCAAACATGAGGTAAGACTTTCCTGAATGATAAACCACCTGGAAATTTTCAAACCATTTTCCTTGGCTTATGCCCCTTATTAACAGTTCTGCTAATGCAAATAGTCTGCAACCCCCAATTACAGCAGTGGACGGGGATGAATGCTGCACAGCCTTTGCTATTCACAACTTGGTGTATCTGCCATCTACTTGATCATTTTTGAATCATCAACTCCATCTTTATGTTAAATTAACAATTTAACAGCTGCTTTCATCAAAGTTCTTTTGTGTCTGTCAACATGATACTGTCATTTTTTTTCCTTAAATGCGATTTTCAAGATCATTGCTATGCCTTTTTAGTATCAGATTAGTGATTTGCATGCTCATTCAATTTGTATACAAATGTTCAAGCTTTTATATACCCTCTATAGAGCATGAAACACCCTCCATGACTTGAGAGAAGTCTTTCCCCTTCTTTGCATTCCAGTGCTAGCTTTTTATTTTCATTAAGGATAGGTGAAGTATGGACTCAGGGAGAGAGACATGAATACTGGAGAAAAGGATTATAAACACAGAAGAGACTAAATCAAAAGAACAGCCAGATTTCCAGTGTAGTTCAGTTTAGCTGAGAAGCAATACTGGAAATAGAATCATGTCTGGGCAACTGAAGACTTTTTTTCTTTCCATTTTGTTAATGACTCATAAAACTTTTGAGTGTAAGGTAAAGGTTAAATCAGAGTAGATTTGATATAAAGAAAAATTTCTTAACTATTAGAATGTTTTTCAAATGTAATGAGTTTCTTGGGAGTTAATATAAGTTCCCCCTCAATATCCCTCCCCACCCCCCCCACACAGAATCATCAAGATGAGTCTGGTTGACAACATGTCCAAATATATTGTTAAAGGTATCCTTTTTCCAGCATGAATTTGACCATGTGACTACTGTTGTCCCTTCTAACTCTAAAATTCCATGTTGTTATGAACAATGACCTTCATTTGTTTATTCAGTTGAAAGGAAGCCTGGTGTTGAAGAAAAGTTTAGGTTCACCATGATACAATCAAAAACTGTGACCTTGAGCAAATCTCCATCTGCAAAATAAGATGTTAGGACTAGATGCTCTCTAAAGTCCCTTCTAGCTCTTATGTCTATGATCTTTTGATACAAAATCATTTATCCTCTATGAGGCTGGCTAGGTAGATAGACATAGACAGAAAGATAGTGTGTGAGTGTGTGTGTGTGTGTGTGTGTGTGTGTGTATGTGTGTATGTGTGTGGAGAGATGGAAAGAGAGAGAGAAAGAGAGAGAGAAAGAGAGAGATGGGGAGGGGGATTGTGGACAAACACAGAAATTAGAAAAATAAGTTGAGCACCCAAATTTAAAGAGGAAGAGAAAGGTAGGCTGAATTGCCTCTGCAAAGGTGTACAGTTTTTTTAATGACCCAAAGATTTTCCCTAAAGCAAAGGCTCATCTTTTAAAATTCCAATATGATTCTAATATTATCTGTCTGCATATCATGGAATGTTAATCTCCAAAGAACTTAAAGAGTATCTCTCAAAGTATAACAGAGCTTTATGATGAATGTGAATATACCACAATACACTATAAATAAGGAATTAGGATAAAGCAGAGTAAAAGCATGTTGTCAGTGATATGTTGAAGAAGACGACAGAGGATGGGGGAAGGAGGGAAGAAGAACAAGAAGAAGGAGGAGAAGAAGATGAGCTAGTCATGAGGCAAGAGTACTTGAAGGACAGCTCCATCCTTTCAATGTCAGAACTTGAGGAAAGGCTTCAGGACATGGGGTTCATTCCCTGTGACTAATTAAATGGAAGATGCGTACAAGAATCTGTTAGGAAAGGCTCCCATAGATGAGTTTCTATCTGCATAACTAGAGGGAATACCCATTTTGATGAGATATTCATTGGGTATATGGGCAATTCTGTGGAGCTGTATGTCAATGTATGAATATGACCATCCCTTCCAAGGAAAAGACCAAATGTGAATGTTCCGGTGTGTGTGTGTGTGTGTGTGTGTGTGTGTGTGTGTGTGTGTGTGTGTGTGTGTGTGTGTGTGTGTGTGGTATTCTTCAAGTCCCTGAGTTCTATGGAT